>NW_020173770.1:106568-125673 GCF_003031525.2 Neophocaena asiaeorientalis asiaeorientalis | reverse complement strand
GAGAGACATTGATACAGAAGACTGCACTGTTGTTTCAGCAGGTGCACCCTGGGGAGGTATATTTCTCAGCAAGTCTGAGGCCCCCCAGTTGACTCAAGTATCAACAGAGTTGTACCCCCTTATCCACAAGGGGTATGTTCCTAGACCCCCGGCAGACGCCTGAAACATTGGCTAGTATTGAATCCTAAAGATATAGATATATGTTATGGTTTTTTCCTATCTAGACATACCTATGACAAACTTTAATTTATAAATTAGGCACAGTAAGAGATTAGCAACAATAATGAAATACAACAATGATGACAATATACTGTAATAGAAGTTACGTGAACGCGGTCTCTCTCTCTCAAAATGGCTTATGCAAATTCAATGTCTTTTCCATCTTAACTTGAGCTCATCGCGCACTGTGGCCAGAAGTATTGCAGTGTGAGGTGTAATAGGAAAACTAGCGTGAATTCCCTTTTTCCTTCTTCACAATTTCATGGATGGAAGATTCATTCTGACCAGAGATCTTAGCAACTTTATCATTCAATTTATTTTTCTTCCCTTATTAAGTCAAGAACTTTCACCTTTTCACTACAGGAAGCACTTTCTGGCTTCTCGTTGGTAGATCCGAATTGCCAGCATCACTACTCTTACGCTTTGGGGCAGTTATTAAGAAAAATCAGGGTCACTTGAACACAAGCACTGTGACACTGTGACTGTGGGTCGGACAATCGAGACGGCTACCGAGTGACGACCGGATGGGACAGCCTGGACAGAAGGATGATTCACGTCCCGGGCAGGATGGAGCTGACGGTATGAGATTTCACGTTACTCAGAACGGCATGTGATTTAAGACACATGAGTTGTTTATTTCAGGAATCTTCCACTTAATATTTTTGGACCTCGTTTGACCACAGATTAGCTCAAACTGCAGAAAGCAAACGCTCAGGTAAGGGGGGACAACTGTATACACGTGTCATCATCCCACCACCCAGATGGGCAGGAGCTCAGAGTACAGAGCGGAATGCGTACAGAGGCAACTGGGGCAAACTGCACACCTTCATGTCCTCGTGTGGGGCATCAACAGTGCCCACCTTGTAGGGTCGTTGTGAGAACTCAATGAAATAATCCAGGTCACTCCCTCAGGGCAGCCCCTCACTCAGCGGGTGCCTCCCTCTCTCCCTCTTTCCCTCTCTTCTTCCCTTTCTTCCTTCCTTCCCTCTCTCCTTCTTCCTTCTGTCCTTCCCTCCTAATACTATACTTTGAGAGACTTTGAAGAAATAGAAGGCTTTTGATTTGACCATTGCCTGAACGCAGAACTTGAGATGGGAAGAGAAATAAATGCCGACTCAGGCTGAGATGGGCGACTGCAGCCCTGGTGATTCCATCTTCTGTAAAGACAATGCTGACATCTGAGCATCACCTGGTTCTGGAGAAAGAACCAAATGTGGCCAGTGGGGTTGAAGATGCTTCCCAGGTGGGGACGTCTTGCTGCAAAACCTGGGGCAAATGATGGGAGCGCTCTGGACCTTTTTTTTTTTTTTTATTGGTAAAACAGATAGTTTGGACAGGATGCTCTTTACACGTCTCCAGGCACTGCAGTTCTGTGACGCAAATGCGATCCTGTTCTTCAGTCCTGTTGAAATATTTAAACGTCTTGATTCTGCCATCAATTTATTAGCTCTGTCTCCCAATTTTGCAGTTCCTATAAATGTGATAAGCGAGCCTCCTGTCTCTTGGTCCAATCCATGCTTTCCTGCTGGTGATGAGCGGGGGCAGGGCGGCCACCGCGCCCAGAGGTCTGGGGGGCCCTGGTCTGCCTCCCGCACAGTCTGTGTCTGCTCCTGCCATGGCCACCGTCTGGGGTCCCCGCTGGTGGCCGGCCCATGGTGGCCTCCGAGGCTGTGCAGCCCCGGGTAAGGAGGGCCACTGAGTGACTTGGGTTTTGTGCCAACCCACACTTCCTCCCTCCCTGCCCCTAGGCTGCTCCCTCCCTGCTAGGGCAGCTGGGACGCATTCCTGCTTAACCCACCAGCTGTCCATAAACAGTGACCGCTGGGGGCCACAAGCCGCCAGCCCCCAGGGCGGGTGAGCAGAGCGGTGTCCTTGCAAGGATGGTCCTATGAGACTACGAAGAATGTACCTGGTCTTTACCCCCGTTCCTGGCACAGAGCTTCAAAAAGGTGTGAAAACTGCTGCGTGAAAGGAGCCCTTTTGGCCACACCTGAGTTGATGTCAACAAGGCAATGCAGAGTGGGCCTGAGATGCTTTCAAAGGAGGGGTGGCCCACCCTGTGACTAGAGGGTTGGAACTCTCAGCCTCACGCCCCCCACCTGAGGAAGGGCAGGGGGCTGGTGACTGAGTTCATTCACACAGCCAGTGATTGAATCGCTCGGGCCTGCATCACGACACCGGATGTAAACTCTGCAGAATGGGGCTGGGGATCTTCCAGGCTGGATCGCATAGCCGTGTAAAGGGAGGGGCTGGCAGGTGCACTGCGACTCCACGGGGACGCCAGCTCCTGTGCTCGGGCCCCTCCTGGACCTCACCCCCTGCTTCTATTCCCTTTGGCCGTTCCTGAGCTGTACCCTTTATAACAAAACCGTCACCCTAAGCATGGCGCTCTCCTGAGCTCTGTGAGTCATTCTGGAGAATCATCAAACCTGCAGAGTGGTCATGGGAACCCCTGAATTTACAGCCAAGTGAGCCAGAAGTGGGCACGGCCAGGGGACTCCACTTTCCACTGACATCTAAAGTGGGGGGGGGGTCTTGTTGGGACTGAGCCCTTGACCGGGGGCTCTGCACTGACTCCAGGGGGTTCGGGCCAGAGCAGTGCCGTCAGGAGGAGCGGCCAGCTCAGTGTGTATCAACCCTGTGTAGCGGTGTGGCCCTCGTCAGCCAGGGCAGCCGGCGCGGCTCCCGGGCGCCACCGTTCCCTCATCGGTGACCCCAGTGACCCCGGCTTGGCTGTAGGGCTCAGCTAATCTCCCTGCCCTGGAAGAGCTCCCGAGGGGCACACTTGTAGGATGGACACAGGCCCCCCCACGTCCCCAGGCTCACCTATGATAGAGGGGCAGGGAGTAATAAATAATCAACCTACTAAGTGTGCAGTTAGGTGGGGTGTTCAGAGATGTTACCCGACTAGGAAGCTTAACACAAAAAAACCCACATGCGGGTGGGATAGGGGCCATCATGGAGGCAGGCGGG
This sequence comes from Neophocaena asiaeorientalis asiaeorientalis, assembly GCF_003031525.2. Classification (NCBI taxonomy): domain Eukaryota; kingdom Metazoa; phylum Chordata; class Mammalia; order Artiodactyla; family Phocoenidae; genus Neophocaena; species Neophocaena asiaeorientalis. The sequence continues at coordinate 122,481 of NW_020173770.1, read as the reverse complement.
ACCCAGGATGTCCCGTCCCTGGGGGTCAGGGCTGCCTCCAGAAAAGGGTGCCTGGGAGCACATCCCAGAGAGTGAAGGAGGCCCGTGCACATGTGGAGAAGGGGACCAGGGCTCTGCTGTGCAAAGGCCCTACAGAGCATCCAGAATGTTCCAGAGACAGCCAAAAGGAGGCCACGTGGCTGGAGCACCTGAGTGCTCACAGGTCCCTGGGGTCTCCTGGGCCACGGTGGGGGGGGACATGGCCTGTTACCCGAGTGAAGTGGGGAGACCCGGAAGGTTAGGCGTGGTGTGTCCTACGGTCCCCGCTGCCCCAACCCCTGACTCGGCCCTCTGCCCCTTCGACTGCTCGGCCAGCAACGCCCCCAGGTGTGAGGTCCAGGGTCGGCTCGGGCAGCTGACGTGGGGTCCCTACCGTGGCCTGCGTCTGGAGCACGTGGTATTTATCCTCAAGACTCCGGGGGGGCTGAGGTTCGCCAGCCCACGTCTTCCCAAACGCTTCCTGGACATGAAACGATTCCTGAATGCCTGTTTCCTTGGTGTGCTTTTCCAGCTCCTTCATTATTCTGGGCGGCACACAAGATGCTGGCTGCTGCCTGCGGGGAAGGACGGAGTTGACAGGTGCAGCGCGTGCACAGAGACCCCGCGTCCCCTGCAGAGGCTCTCGGGGCTGTTAGTACCGTGCATTCCCCTTGCTGCTTTACAGACGCTCTGACCTGCTGACATCACAAGCTTCACGCAGGTTTGCACATGAGGTTGAGCCCTTTGGTCCATGCTTGTCACCCAGTTTGTGCGTTTGACCTTGGACGTGTCCCCAGGGCTGTATTTTAGGGGCTCTGTTACCAGACTCTGAGCGATGAAAAGTCCAGCTGAGACGTAGTCGTGTCACATTCCCTCAGACATATTCCCGCAGGCAGAAGAGCCAGGAAGACAGCCCGAGACTCTGACGAAATCTTAACTGACTCTGAAAATGAGCTGAAGTTTTCAAAGCAAATGGTGGATGCCAAAAAATAGCAGCACATATCAGACAAATTCAGGGAAAGAAAGGCTATTGGACCAAAGAGAGGTCTGAAAAGACATCTCAGAGATCCAAGAAATTAGAAATAAAAAAGGAAAACAAACACTTCCGAAATGAAGAATAAACCAGAAGTTGCACAAACTTGAGTAGAATAAATGCCACACAGGTAATGCCTTAAGACTAACAGAAGGTGAGGAGAGGAAAATCAAAAAACAACAAGAAAATACATAAGAAGGATGCAAAACAAAGTGACACAGCAGAAGGGCAGAGAAGAACCAAACAGCATACTTGGAGCTGCCGACGTGGAAACTCAAAGCAATGAAATAGAACGAATACTAAAATGTAATTCAAAAAAATATCTTTATATAGAAAAGATGCACACCTACACTTTGAAAAGGTGCATATCATACCTGGGACAATTACCCAAGAATCACCAAGATAGAGACATACTGTGTCATTTAAAGGCTAAAATTAAAAACTAAGATGGATTGAAACACATCAACTATGTGTCAGTCTAGGGATTCATGATAAATTTGTCATCATTGGAGGATTCTCCTGCTAGAGAGCTGACATAGTATTTTGAAAGTCAGTATTAAAGGGAAGGAATCGAGCATTTACCCTGCTTTTCCTGTTTGAACTATACCTCAGTGGAACCAAATGGTTTATGAGGGTATGTTTTTCTTTATAAAAGTAGTTAAGGTAATAAATGCAAATGAAATAATATAATTAAAATATTAGCATGAAAAAGTCCTTCTAGAAATAGAGGATCTGGACAAGTCACCTGCTCACATCACAAAAGACAGACTACCGGACATCACATGCCTCTCGATAGAAGGAACTTAACACCACTATGAAGAATCCTTCCCTAGACAGTAATCAAACTTGAACTGATACAGCCTCCTGGTCTGACTACAGAGTTACAGAACTTACTAGGGCCAGGAGAACCAGTTAAAGCACACCATGGAGATTCAGTGCTACCAGTGGGTCAAGGTCCAGACTATGGGAAACTCCACAGTTGAGAAGAAATTCTGGTTTCTTTAAACACAAATGAAAAAAACAAAACAAAACAAAACAAAAAAATGCTGGGGCAGAAGGAAGGAAACTTACAGATTAAAATAGATTTAGGAGAGAGCCACAGAGGGCTATGTACAAACTTAATTTAGATGTTGATTTGAAAAATAAAATTGTAAAATAAAATAAAAGTCAAGGAAATCTGAACAATGTCTGGGAGGCTCTTTGATAATAGAAAGGAATTATTATTTGTTGTTTATTTTTTAGGTGTGACTATGGTTGCATTAAAAAAATCCTTATTGTTTAGTTATGTGCTCTGATATATTTACAAATGAAATTTATATGACAGCTGGGGTTTGTTTCAAAATCATCTGGGTTGAGGGGGCAGGAGAACTAAAGATGAACATTGGCCTCGAGATAGTTGCTGAAGATGGGAAATGTGTACCTGGGGGTTAAATTCCCTGTTCCATTTTTTATATTGAAACTTTTCATATTAAAAAGTTAAAAGGGACTTCTCTGGTGGTCTGCTGCAGAGGGCCCGGGTTTGATCCCTGGTCGGGGAACTAAGAACCCACGAGCCATGCAGTGTGGCCAAAAAAAAAAAAAAGTTAAAAATGGGCAAATCCACTCTGATCTCTTCATTGGGCATATTGAGCCATTTCCACTGTGTTGGGCCTTTTCCAGCACCGTGTCTGACAGTGGAATAAACTCATAGCCGCTCTCTGTCTCCCCTCCCATCATATGAAGATCTCTTTGCCTTACTAGAAGTCATCTCAGCTGGGCCTTTTGAATTTGCCTGAGCTGCCGCTTCCCTCGGCGCTCATTTCTCCATGGCCTCTCCCTGTGCTGACAGCAAATCTCTCACCGTCCTCCATCCTCTTCAGGACCAGCCTCCGTCCCCATCACTGGGGCAGCAAACACCAAGCTGAGCACGCTTTCCGGCAGAAGGCGTTGCAAGATTGAACAGAGTTAAACCATTAATTACCACAAATAGAGGCCAAATACGTGGAGATACAACGGAAGACTCTCAGCTGACTGCACAGTTATACCTCCAAGGGGCTGTACAGAATGGGCCAAGATTCTTGATAACCGGTCTTGGGGAGAGGATGGTGGGTCGATATGAGATGGATTTCCCGCCTGGCGATGTCTCTCTGTGCCCCTGCGATGAGCTGCAACAAACCTCCGGCAGACCATAATCACAAAATAAATAAGGATGAACTCGATCACACAGAAGGATTGCTGAAGACAGACCCGCCATCTGCAAGGAGGCACATCTCCTCCAGTGCCCACTTCCTAGAGTCCTCTGCTCCCTTGAGAAATCTGTCAAAAACCTACTTAATATTTAAGACTCAACTGACACGTCACCTCCCTGATTGCCTGATGTCCCCATGGTCTTGTCGAAGTCCCCGAACTGCTTTATCATGGATACAGCACTGGCTGGGATGCAATAGCTCTGGTGTTGATGGGAATCTCAGAGACCTGACCCCTGGGCCGTCCCTGCCCAGGGCAGGAACTCAAATCAGACAGCAGCTACTGCTCCAAACATGCAGAGACCCAGGCTTGTCCACCCGGAGACCCTAAGGAGAAGCCAGGGGTTCATGTTTCATAATCCTGTTTTGGAGAGAAAATAAATGCCAGGTAATATTTACGCTTCAGTCTGAAAGGACAAATTAAAATACCATGACAAACGACTGTGCACACAGTCTTCTCATGGGCAGGTATCAATGAGGCGTCCATCCCAGGTAGGATGTCCTAATAACACAGGGCACAGACTCTGTACGGTTTACAAAACCGCAGGTTTCTATAGAAACTAAAATCATGAACTATGTACAGAGACTCACTTACAAGGCAAGTGGATGTTAATAATTCATTTTCCATGCATGTCCAAGGCCACAAAGAGACGCACACTGCCCCATCTTATGAAGAAATCCAGACTCCGGCACTGGCGTTGGACTGTAGATCATTCTCTTGTTATCTTGGGACACATCAAAGATGTAATTTTTTTTTTTTTCGGTACGCGGGCCTCTCACTGCTGTGGCCTCTCCCATTGCGGAGCACAGGCTCCGGATGCGCAGGCTCAGCGGCCATGGCTCACGGGCCCAGCCGCTCCGTGGCATGTGGGATCCTCCCGGACCAGGGCACGAACCCGCGTCCCCTGCATCGGCAGGCGGACTCTCAACCGCTGCGCCACCAGGGAAGCCCCCAAGATGTAATTTTATAGCAATCTTAATTGAGATGCACAGACTTCCTAGCATCACCTTACAGCATTTCAGAGGAGCCGTGCTCTTACTTTCTCAATAGCTAATTTGTCTGGGATTCTGGAAATCATGTACGTGGAAGTGAAAGAGCTGGTCTCACAGGTCATGTGAGGACAGGTGCAGCATGCTGGCCCCTCCTTGCTGCCCACACTCACTGACCATCCTCTGCCTTTGCACCTTGGGTGGCAGTAGCAGCAGCTGTCTATGAACAGAGGGTTTCCTTTCCTCTGTCACAGTTGACTCTCTCTAGGTGTGTGGGCTTGATCTGGGGACAGGCTCAGGGGTGGCGGCTACAAAACCTCCAGACACTAGATTGTTTGGTCTTGTCCTGTCTTTTGGATGGCGGTATCCGTTTTTTGTCCTAGACAGATGCCATCTGCCCCAGGTGGGATGCAGAATTGCAGGTGGATGGATCATAGCCTCACAGCTCTGTGAGGGCACCTCGGTGTCACAGATGGGCGTGGGGGCTGGGGACTACCTCCTCAGGCTGCCCCCAAATCCTTAAAGATGCAGCCTGGTCCAGGGGACATGCTTTCAGTGTGACTTGGTCACCTTGGTTTGTCAAGAGGGGAGTAATGGAGGGCGTATTTGAGGAAAGTGGAAAAGTGCCACAAGGGCACTTCTTGCTAATTCCACGCTCTTGTGTCTCCAGCCGTGGCTGTATATGACTCCATGGAAGCACCTACTGTAGAAGGTCAACTTTACCACTTACATCCAAGGCCATCAGCGGGGCTTCCCCAAAGTTTACCAGCTACCACAATAAACAATGTTCCAAGCCAAGAGATTTCTTTTAGTCACTTACCATAAAAGGCTCCTGTACCAAGTCGCCTAGAAACATAAACGCATTTCCAAAGCCGTGGGGCCGATGATATTGAAAAACTCAAACAAGTAACTGCACCCTGTCACACTACAGAAAACCACTAGTTTAGCAGGAATCCCCTGGCTCGGCAACTGGCAAAAACTGGTACCTCGCGAAGGGGCTGGAAGCCATACGTACCACTGACAGTTTCTTTACTAACGGGTTTTGTAAAGAGTGACCATTTCACTCTGGCTTTTAAACCAAATGACATACGTTTGCTGAATCCTTCAAATAATTCAACTCAATGATTTGAAATAAATTCTAAATTCCTTAAGTAGACAGCACATTTGAAAAGCAGGTCTGAACTAAAAACAACCTACACGTCAGAAACCAGCCGAACCCCTGGGCACTGCACACAACGGGGAGACGCAAACAATCAATTTTCCGGTCCCGGGGAAGACGCACGATCGTGCATCACGAACCCATTCCATTAAACAGTAAATAACAAGCCATCTGAAACAGCGCTTACCAGGTAGCTGAAAATATCTGGGTACTTTGAAAGCTTGTCATTGTGACATATTTCTCTTCGCAGGGAATTTTAGGAAAAGTTATCATTTGGACCCGGATCATATGATTTAATCCTATCTGCGTAAGAATGTTCAAAATGTATATGAACTGGGCCAGGGTGTGAAAAGATGCAGGGAGCATAGAGCTGCGTCCAAAACGTGCCCTGTAGTTTAGAGGCCAGGATACGGCCGCTGAAGAGTCGTCATTTGCAGAAGCATTTAAGTGCTTTTTGATGTGAAAAATTACACTATGTATACGAAAGGGAAGGTCAAAATGGATTGATTTTGGCAGGTTCTCTGGAGCCTGGCCTCTTACTAGTTATACAGCATCTACTAAATACAAGTGCCCAGAAGCAGCTGGAAGCTTGAGGAGTCCTTGGGCTTACTGACAACAACCTTCCCCCAAAGGACAAAACTGCCAAGACGATGCTGGTGTCCATGCACCCGAGTGAAGAGCTCTGAGCAAGGGGCACGCAGGCCCAGGCTGGGAGGAAGCTTTGGAAAAAGCCACACGAGGGTGAAGCTTCCCCTAGAGTGGGTGCAGTCTGCAAAGCGGCTCAGAAGTGAATGACCAGGACTCACAGAACATTCCAGACCCTGAGTGCAGATCCCCCAACTTCCGCTGAAACCTTTTCCTCCTGGATCTCAGTGGCAGAACAAAGTGACCCAGGGACCGAGGCCTGAACCATGGCGGGAGCCAGGTGCCTGGGCACCTGAGGGCCGAGGGGGCTTGGAATCATATGATGGCCAAAAGCTTCATGCAAACACCCGTGTTGGTTTCAAAGTCAGTGCTGAGTCACGGAAGAAGTCTTTCAGATGATGAAAACCGAGACTAATGCTTTGACATTATTTCAATGCCAAGTGTTCAGAGTTTGGGGCCAGTCGCACGGGAAAACGGATAAAACTGGGTGATACAGGCAGACATCCCCACTCCTCTGGAGCTAGCCGAGACCTCCCTCCTGCACGAGTTCAAAACGCATCCGGTAATGGCTAGGGTGCTGCTTCCCTTGTGCCTCAGGAAGCTCATCTTGTTTTTAAAATTATATACATTTATCCAAAGATCACAGAGACTGGCTTAGCTGACAACCAGGGTGTGAACATAACAATAAGGAGACGACGCTTGATTTCCTTTCCTGGAGCCCTTGGTCCCCAATGAAGACACTTGGTGTCCATCCTCTGCGGCCCACGCAAGTGTCCTTTGACCCCAAAAGGGACTGTCTAAGCAGAGGATACGGGGGAGCAGAAAAACAGAGGCCTGGGCTATTGGGTGGGAGGTGCTTTGCTCCAGCACCGCAGGGAGCCCCCGGTCCCGCCGAACTGCTGCCCCTGGTCTCCTTCACCCGCGCAAGGAGACCCCACCCCCCACCCAGACTGCCTTCCTGTCTTGGGAAGGACACTGCTTACCCTTCCCTGCATTGTTTCCAGAAAGTTCTGTGGTGTCTGCTTGGTACCAGTTAAAATGACAATATACCTGGGCCCTGGTCAGTGAAATAGTTTTGTGAGGGATGCACAGTGGAAAAAGGCCAAAGGTGTTGAAATAAAAGGAATAATGTACCCACTTAGGACTAATTCTGCAGGCTTGTGTCTCCACAGGCACCCTGACCCCTGGCTGCCAGCCCTGCCTCCACTTCCTCTCTCCTTTCCTCTCCCACCATCTTTCACCGGGAAGCCACAGGGCAAGGGTGGAAGAGGTGAGAACGGGCACAGGTTCTGAGTCAAGACTGCATTTTCCTCCATCACTGCGAACATTTGTTACTGCAAAAGTACTTCTTCTAAGGCACATTTTTTAAAAGAGAAAATACGCACAGTTGCAAACATCCTGACAGCTGCTCAGGGATTCCTGCCGCAGGCCTGGGGTGTCCCATGATGGGGGCTGATAAATGGGCACCCGGTACAGGACTGATTGCACTGCTAGGCCGGGACGTCGGAACCACGTTGGCTCAGGAAGTGGCCTCGTGGGTCCTTTTTTAGATTCGCTTTCATCCTTCCCTGCCTCGTGCCTCCCACCTCCCCCTTCTGGGAACTTGGGACACACAGACCCCGAATTTTACCCCTTTACGTAGAACTCAGTAGGAAAGGGACCACAGACCGGGCCTTCCAGGAGGGCCAAAGCGGGAACAACCATTCCCCGCCCCCGGCTTGAAAGGAAGGGGCGGAGTTCCCTCCCTCCTGTGCTGTGGCCACAAGCAAACCGTAACAAGCAAACGTGGATGGAGAACTTATTCTCCTGGTGCCACAGGAAGTCACACGGGCAACATCGCACGAGGGCATCACCCACCTTGCAGACGGGAAGTCTGATGCGGGGGTGAAATTACTTTGCCCAAAGTCACTAAGCAAGTAAGACACGGAGCTGGACCTCCAACCCGGGGCTGACAGACGCACAACCCACTACTCACCCAGCGCCACCTTCACCTTCGTGCTCTGTCCACTCCTCAGGGCCCCAAAGCAAGGCTAGGGGTGAACGTGGCCCCGGGGAGGCCAGGGGAGGGGAGACGACATCCAGTGTAGACCCGGGGCACCCAGGGCAGGTTCTGCTAAGACAGACCTGGGACCTCCCGCCCTCTGTTTAGGGGTTGGATCCGTTCTTGGCTCAGTCAACAGAGTCAAAGGGATCCCTTCCCTTTCTCCACCACCTAGTCATCCCTCGAAGAAAGACGCGCAGGAAAGGACGTGGCCACCTACCGATTCCTCTTGGTTTTCACGTGGGGGTCTTCCCTGCCATCTTCGGAACTTGATCCGTCGCCGGGCTTGGCTGAAAGAAAGCCAAGTTCACCTGTTAACACGGAGCCTGTGGCTTTGACAAACCGTCGGGAAGCACCACTTTCAAGCAGACTCATCTTGAAATTAAGAAAACAGACTTCCCTTAAAGGTGGACCTCAAATCCTGTAACCACGCTCTTAGGGCGCACCCCTTTCACATTCCAGCGGAACAGAAATCTGATGTGCTTTGGTGCGGATAAGTCATCTCTAGCTGCCGGCTGTGTAGAGGCTGCTGGACCTTCCAGAAGGGCTGGAGGGGGAAGGGGCGTCCACCTGGCCCCACCCCTCACAGGACTTAGGCCCTGGACCAGCTCTGCTAGCCACGCTGCCTTCACGTCCTTGTGCTTGAGCCACAGACCCGGACTCCCCGCTTTGTCTCCTGCAGTGAACAACCCGATTTCTCCTGCACGCGGCGTGCCCGCCACTGCTGTCTACAAGTCTGCTTTCTAAAAGCTAAATTGATTTTGAAGTCGGGTCCCCTACTTACATCCTGAAGAGGTTGGCCCTATAAATGTTTGATGAGCTTTCGGAATGAAAAAGTAAAAAGGTGCTTCGGTGTTTCGTATCTGTCTCCAAAAGGAAAGAGGAAAAATGAGTATAAAGATGGTTCTAGAGCATCATTGTTTCGGTGCTGACAGGTTGAATGATGTCCAAACGCTCCCTGGCATCACAACTGCCTCCTTGCCTGCTTTTTATTCTGTGTCTGTCATCCCCAAGAAACCACTTTCTCATAACCACGTCCTGTGTGGGCACAGGGGCAGGGTTCTGGGCTCTGCAGTGCGTGACCCATGTCCTCACCCGCTGCCGCCGTCCCCCAGGACTGCTTGAACCCACGTCCTTCCTGAGGACGCTCTGTAATGAGCTCATAATGAATGTGAAGCTTATGGGAAAAAATATGAATTTCCACGACTGCAAAGCCCTCCACACCTTTTCTTTCTATAAAACCTGACAACTCTCCATACACGCGGTTTGCAATCCCAGCAATGCCCCCCTGCTCCGGCTCCAACCCCTATCTACTCTCCGGTTCGCTTTCGGAGCAGAGCTTGGGGCTGCAGCGAGCTGAGAGGGTTGGGATCTGGTGGCCTCTTCCCACCGACGGCCCGTCCACAGCGGGTCCTGCCCAGTACAGCATTGTGGGACCAGTGAGCGCTCCCTCGGCGAGAGCCCAAGCCCAGGTGGGCCTTTCAGGGCTCTCCAGTGGGGCTCGCCCCACCTTGGCTCCAGTGACACGTGGGGCTGGATGATGGGGCGTCCCGTGCACCGTAGGGTATTGGGCAGCATCCCTGGTCTCTGACCCCCAGACGCCCGGCACCCCTCCCAGTACTGACAACCACAGATGTCTCCAGTAGTTGCCAAATGTCCCCCAAGGGACGGAGCCTCACCCCACCCCCTGCCCTGATGAGAACCAGTGGTCTAGAGAGAGACCTTTGCGGTGACCGAGCTGACGGGCAGGGGACGGGCTTTCTTCTTCACTCCTATGCTCTCTCCCCACGCGCCCATACGTGGCGCCGACAGTCAATCCCCTCTCTGCTGTGACCCCAGAAGGCACACTTACCATCCCGGCTCCTGCCTGGCTCTCCACCTCCGTGTCCCACAGGCCCCTCATCTCAGCACATTCCACCTGGATCTACCCTCGCTCCCACTCTCCCGTCTCAGCCTCCAGTCCACCGACACCCCTCCACGTAGGAGCTGCGACTCTCCCTTACGATGCCCCTCCTGGCCCCCACTGGCTCTGGCTGGCTTTTGAAGAAGGAGTGGGTTGTGTTTGCTTGTCCTTCAGGCAGATACGCAGAGACATCATTATCAAGACATTTACTAAGGTGTAGACGAGGCAGCCCTTCCCCACACCCCGCACAGGACACACTCGGGAAGACCAAAGGCAAGCCAGGAAAACTGAAGAAATACTGTTTTTACATGAGTTCACACAATTATAAAGATGTTGGTTATTTTCTAGGGTATTTTTGTTCATTTTGAAGAATTCTATCATGAGTGAAGTTTCCTGATCAAGATTCAAAATTCAGAAGTCATAAAGGAAAACACAAATTTACTGCCTTTAAAAATACAAGACCAAAGGAATGTCAGGAAAAACGGTGGAATAGGGGACTCTCGGGTCCGTCCCTCCACCAAAACAGCTGCTGAACTGGAAAAGTGACTGGAGTCGAGTATTTGAGAACTCTGGAACCTTCAACATCAAGGGCAGTGCTGGCTGCGGGGAGAGGCTGCTGTCCTTCAGCTGACCTCAGAGATAACGGAACAGAAACTTCAGTTTGGGGACTGAAAGTGACAAGGAATACACACATAAAAACTAGTTTGGAGGGACTTCCCTGGTGGTCCAGTGGCTGAGACTACACTCCCAATGCAGGGGGTCCGGATTTGATCCCTGATCAGGGAACTAGAGCCCGCATGCGGCAACTAAGACCCAGTGCAGCCGAATAAATATTTTAACAAACTAGTTTGGAAAAGTCACAAATGGGCGGCTCCAACCCTCAACAAGCAGGAATCAGAAATCCTTGAGGAGTAGGACAATCACATTTCCAGTGTTGCCACATCGTCACACTCAGAAAGTCCAGATCTCGATCAAAACTACAAAGCATACAAAGAAATAAGAAAGAAAGTATGGTCCATTCACATGACAAAAAAAGAATTTGACAGCAACCGTCTCTGAAAAAGCCCAAGTACCAAAATTCACTCAAAATGGCTGAAAGAGCTAAACTTAAGAGCTAAAACTATGCAAATCTCAGACAAAAACATAGGGGGTAAAAGCCATGATGCTGGATTTGAAAATGGTCTCTTAGATATGACACCAAAACACTGGCAGTAAAAGAAAAAAACAGATAAATTGGACTTAATAAAAAATTTTAAATTTCTTGCATAAAAGAACACTATTATCAACAGAGTGAAAAAGCAAACCACAGAATGGGAACCACATTTGCAAATTAAATATCTGATAAGGGATTCATATTCATAATATATATAAAACCCCTACAACTCAGCCACAACAACTAAAACAAAAACAGCCCAGTTACAAACGGGCAAAGACTTAAATGGACCTTTCTCCAAAGAAGACACGCGAAAAGCCCATGAAAAGGTACTCAGCACGGAGTCATTAGGGAAATGGAAATCAAAACCGCAGTGAGGTACCACTTCACACACTCTGATGGTGATAAAATAATAAGAAGAAGAATTTTAAAAAGGAAGACAAGTGTTGGCAAATAATATGGAGAAGGACGTGGAACCCGTGGGCACTAATGGTGGGAATGAAAGATGGGGCAGCTGCTGTGGTAAAAGGTTTGACCGCTACTCTAAGAGTTCAACATAGAGTTACCACGTGAGCCAGAAATTCTACTCCGAGGTATGCACCAAAAAGAACTGAAAACAAGCATTCAAACAGATATTTGTACGCCGACGTTCATAGCGGCATTATTCACAACAGCAAAAAAGTGGAAACAACCCGAGAGTCCATCAGCAGGTGAATCAATAAACAATGTGTGGTTTATCCCTACAATGGAATACTACTCAGCTGTGAAAAGGAATGAAGCACTGACACGTGCTATAACATGCATGGACCTTGAAAACGTTATGCTAAGTGAAATAAACCAGACACAAGTGGACAAATACTGCATGATTCCACTTACGTGAGGCACATAGAACAGGCTAATCTACAGACATGGGAAGTAGAATAGAGGTTACCAGGGGAATTATCAATAAACGGTTACAGGGTTTCTGTTTCGGGGGAGGAAAAAGATGGGAGACAATGGTGATGGTTACATAATACTGTGAAGGTATTACTGACAAATGCCTCTGAACGGTGCACTTAAAAATGGTTGAAAAGGCAAACTTCATGATATGCATGGTTTACCACAGTAAGAAAAAAATTCAAGATCAATTCGTTTTATGGAAAAAGAAATCAAGAGAAAAATATTGGAATCACACTATAGACAAAATATTGATCTCCTTGATTTACAGGACTCCGTATAATTCAATACGGAAGACAAACACACACTCCACAGGAATACAGAACAACACAAATGGCCAATCAACCAGCTGAAAGGTTCAATTTCACTCACAATTAAAGAAATGCCAACTGACACAATGAATGGGCCTAAACACTTGAGACTGGATGATGTACAGTCTTCATGAGAACAGGCAGAGTCTACTAGTGGCCATGTGAACTGGGTGATCTTTTAGGAGGACGATTTAGCAATATCTGTCAAAAGAAAATGCATGTACCTTTTGACCTGGCAATTCCAGTCGTATGAATTTATACAAGAAAAGTACTCGTAAAAATGCTCCTAAGATAAATATATGTGTACAAAGGTGTTCATATCAGCGTTCTGTGTGTGCATGCACAAACAGATGACCTACAAGTCCCCCAACTGGAAAGAGTCATGGGTATCCAGCCGAGAGAGAGGGGAGAGAGAGAAAGAGAGAGAAGAGAGATGGGCTATGGGGGGAGCGGGGCTCAGAACACGGGGAGCCGGAAAGATACCCACAATGGTGAAAAGCAGAAAGTGCGACACGTCAATCCCTCAGCTGTCCTACTAAAAATATATTCAATACACACTCACAGACATCTACCTATTTTCAAAATTTATTGTCTTATGCCTTTAACCGGCAAGGAAAGTCATGTACATTCTTTAAAAAAGGCACTGAGCGGGCTTCCCTGGTGGCGCAGGGGTTGAGAGTCCGCCTGCCGATGCAGGGGACGCGGGGTCGTGCCCCGGTCCGGGAGGATCCCACGTGCCGCGGAGCGGCTGGGCCCGTGAGCCGTGGCCGCTGCGCGTCCGGAGCCTGTGCTCCGCAACGGGAGAGGCCACAGCAGTGAGAGGCCCGCGTACCGCAAAAAAAAAAAAAAAAAAAAAAAGGCACTGAGCATGCAGTGAGGCTGCAGCAGGTGGTCAAAGCTCTCCTGAGTCTGTGAGACAAATGTCTTCCTTTGGGCAAGTGGAGGTGATGACCCCTATTATGTTCGGTCCCCTCTCTCAGAAGGGAAGGCACAATGTCTGGTTAAACTTGCTGGAGAACTGCAGGAGCGGATTTGTTGGGGGAGGGCACGTTTGCATTCAGAGGAGAACCCTGGTATGTGGCATGCACCTGTGCCCCAGGCAGACGCAACTCGGAAGAGTCCAGGGCTGTAGTTGCCCCCGGGGACCTAGGAACAGTGGCGCTCCGGCCTGTGAACTGCGCGAGTCCAGAGTTCACTCCTTAATGGCAGGTGCTGGTCGCCAAGGCTGGGGTCGCGTCCATCACCTGAGCGGGCTCCGCTCCTCCGCTTCCAGACTCACTAGCTTTTTCCAGGGCAGCCGTACGCCCTTAACACAGATGAGCTTCCACCTTAACACACATGAGCAAAGCATGTGACCTGAGATCTTCGCGAAGTTCTAGGGGCGTCTGCAAACATCTGGCTGAAAAGACTGACAGCGGGTCAAATAGCCTTGATATTCAAGAAATGCACAGTCTGCTCAGCAGAACAAGACCTCAAAGTTTCTCCACCCCTGGAAATGCTCACAGCCCACAAGGAGTGCTGGCCCGAGATGGGGCTGTCACAGCAGTGGGATGGCCCCTCCGGCCGAAGTTCGGTCCTTTCACCGGGGTGTCTGCAAACAAGGCAGTTTGGGAACCTAGCAGACAGAGTGATGCGGTGCTTCCATCCCGGCCTCTGCGAGTCATCAGCCCCTAGTGGGTCGCCTGCCCAATGAGGCAGCACTGAGCTGAAGCCTTCGTCAGCTCCTGAGACTGTGACCTGGGAACCCTGCCAAGAGAACGTGTGCTCTGCCCACCTGGAACGTTTGGGGAAAATGGCCCCGGGTGGAAAACTGGCTGGGCCGTCCCAGCTCCACTGGCACAACGGCTGCCCTCATTCCCGGGCCAGGAGGGCGGGGCAGCTTGAAGCACTAAGTTCTGGGGAAACTGCTTTGAAAAATGCTGTTCCTGTCTCACCTGTTTAGCAGTCCTGGGTCTTGAAGGCACAGAGACAGGACATAACCCCTTTACCAGCACTAATTCAGGATGGGATCCAGAAAGCTGCATGAGCCCTGGCCCTGCCCGTCCAGCAAACTGAAGGCGAGTGTTACAGAGCATCGTAAAGACCCCGCGGCCTGCACGTCGGCTCCTCCCTTTTCCCATCACAGGCTGCCTGGTAAATTCTGTCAATAAGCGATTCTCTGGAGGGATGACCTGTCTCCACTCACCTCCCTTACTTGCGGTCCTGTTACAGGGGCTGACCAGTGTGGGCACCGATGCTGATAACGGCGTTAACGAGCCACCTGGTTCATTCGTTGCGCAAAGAGGAGGCGTAGGCCAGGCTGCCAGGTGGCGTCGGGCTGTGGATGGAACACAGGTCCCAGGTGATGGTCAGGGCTCCTCCCAAACAGCCAGGGCAGGTGACTTCTGCATGGGGAGAGCCCCTCTCATCCACCTGAGTCCTCGCGGATGAACAACGAGGCACCTATCTGCCACTCTGGAGAACACCCAGCATCTGTGTGTTCAGCAGTCCTGGGTCTTTTGGAGTACCCGGCACCTGGTCCCACTGTGTGATAGAGATCAGTGCGCCGTCCCTGGGCAAACAATGCTCGGGAACGCGACCCGTTCACAAGTCCTCGCTGGGATTACTCACAGGGACGGTTTCAGGTCCTCCTTGGTGAAATGCATGTCATTGTCAATGTACATTTGTCTCGAATATAAACGACTGAAATGTTTACAGAGCAACTGAAGCCAAGTGACTTCCTGCCACGTGGAAGCGCAAGGCTCCCCGCACCTGACTGTCCTGTGTCAGGCGCAGGGAGCAAAACGGTTTCCAGAAGCTCCTTTTTATCGCATGCTCATAAGATGCCTGGCGAGGCGCCCCTCCTTAGATCTGGAGTCAGACCCTCCGGGGTGCAAACTCTGGTCCCCCACCGGATAGAAGTGTGACCTTGAGCACATCAGTTGGTCTCCTTTCTTTAATTCCCTCTTCTGTAAAACAGGTATAAAGATGATGGATTGCACAATAATGGCCTCCAAAGACGTCCACAACCTGATCCCTGGAACCTGTGAATACATTAGGTTGCGAGGCAAGGGGGATGAAGGTTCCTAACCAGTCGACCTTGAGACGGGTGGTGAGCCTAAGACATCCAGAAGGGCCCAGTGTCATCACAAGGACCCTGAGAAGTGGAAGAGGGAGGCAGAAGACTCAACCAGAGAGAAGAGCTGAAGATGTATTGCTGCTTTGGAGCGGGTAGGCAGGGCCATGGAGCCCAGGAAACCAGGTGGCCTCTCGAAGCTGGAAGAGGCAGGGGAACGAGTTCTCTCCTAGTGCCTCCGGAAAGAATGCAGGTCCAACAACATCAGTGAGAAGTAAGCTGGGCTTCTGAGCTCCAGGACTGGAAGGTAATACATTGGTGTTGGTTTAAGCCACTAAGTTTGTGATGATGTGTTACAGCAGCAAAAGGAAGCTGATACAGATGGCGCCCACCTCCTGTGGCTGCAGTGAACATGAGGAAACAAGTGCCCCTTTTTCCGTGCAG
>NW_020173770.1:99848-106428 GCF_003031525.2 Neophocaena asiaeorientalis asiaeorientalis | reverse complement strand
CCCACCAAAGCTCACCTCCTCCCCGCCCCAGCCCCGCTTCCTGTCCTCCTCATCCACTGGGAGGAGACGAAAGGCAGGAGAGAGGGGCTGGTAGACACTCCTCCTAATCTCTGTCCCCGCCTGCCTCCTGTCTCCCCCACCCCAGAGGATGGGCCCACAGGCGTTTCATCTGATCGCCCTCTGATACACCCCACCAGACTGCACCAAACCCTCCCAGCAGAAGGGACGGAACCCCGCTGTGGACGGTGCAGGTGACCAGGCAGCAGGTGCCTCAGCCAGACTGCAGGAAGATTTCTACCTCGGACAAAAAAAGAGGTCTCCTGCCATTTCAGTCAACGAAGAATGTTTGTTTGACCGCTGACAAGCCATGAGCCACAGCAGCTGTCCTGACGGTGGGCCCTGAGGGGACTTCAGGATGGAGAAAAGCAGGATCTGGCCCTAGATAGCTGAGATGCACAGCTAAGGAATGATTTCAAGGAGCCCAGACTCTGGGATCTTCCCACAGAAAAGCACCGGGATCATTAACTTGAGATGTCTGGTTTTTGTGATTAGCTGTAATCTTTGACGTTCCATTAAATGTGTGTGTCGTTTTTGTTTTTCCTCAACAAAACCTCCTACATACCCTGGCTCCTTCCCTGGCCTCTTTGGAGCAGATCCTCAGAGCCATCTGAGAGGCTGTCCCCCTGGCTTTTAGTCCTCAGTAGGTCCCCGAATAAAACGTTAACTCACAACTTTCAGTTTTCCTTCAGTCTACACTACCCATCGCTCAGAAGAGAGGTCTTTGGTGGTGCAGGTAAATACAGTGGAAGAACTGAGCCTCTAAGAGATTTGAGAAATGCTGAAGCTGGCAGAAAAACACACATGGGTATGGTACCCTCCACGCTGAAGAGCCCGTGGCAGCCCCGAGAACATCAGGACATAGAACGGAGGCGGGGTGAAGGCGGTACTTCTCGTTTCACGTTAGCTCCACAGGCCCTTATTCCCAACTAACAGTGTGTCTGCTAGAGACACAAAGAGTCTGGATGTGCTGCAAGGTAATTAGGAAATAATTCAGGCCTTCATCTGAACGTCTCAGCAATGAAAACAGAATGCAGAAAAGGGCGGCTTTTCCCTTAGTTGCCGAATGATGAACCGCTTAGCACTTTTGGCATCTCTGTATCCTTTTCCCCGTAGTTGTCTGACACCCTTAGCTCTCCCTTCCACAGCTCACATTCCTAGTACACACACACACACACGCACACACACACACGCACGCCCCTTCAAACCTACTAGTAGTTAAACGTGGCAGCGATTTTGTCAAATTCATTTATTTCATTTGTCTATTGAAAAATAATCAATATCAACTGGAATGTTTAATGCTTCCATTTCAGGAGAGAAACAGGCTTCAATACTCAAATCTATAATGACTCATAGTTGAACAAAACGTGAAAAACAAAATTCTCCACTGAGAACAATCTCTTCTAGAGCTGGTTCTTATAATAATTAGGGTCAAATCATTGGATGAGTCATGACGGATGACCAGCCAGGGAAAAACGCCCCTTGCTGGTGGCCTGAGGTCATCCACTCTGCCTGCTCTTTGCTAATCAGTCCTCCAGAAATACTTCCTGTCCTCTTTCGCAGCAAACAGAACAATTGAGGTGAGTGGCTCTCAGGAAATTAGAAGTAATGCATTTAAATGCCAATTCTACTCTGCAACAGCAAGTTGAGAATTGAGGTCATTTGCATATCTTTAAGATTCAGGTTAAAATACACTGGTTTAAGGCAGTGTCTTTCTTTTTATAAGAGTACGTAAGGTTAAAGCTCATTTTGTAACTGCTCGTAAGTTTATGATCGCACATCTATCTACCTAGAGTAGTTAAGGGGCTGCCATTATAAAGGCGGCAGACAAAATGACTTGATATAGGCCATTGGACCAACATCTAAGCCAGTAGAAGCCTCAAGGTTACAAATCCATGGAAACGCTAAGGAGGACCAGTCTTGGCAGCTGGCTGGGCTTTACCTGTCGCCCATCAGGTAATTTGCTTTCTCTGCCTCTGCACCTTCACTAGGTCAGCCTTCCCAGGCTCTAACCACGTCCAGTTTGGTGCTGCGGGATTGGAATCGATTTTTGCTCAAATGAACTCTTCGCGTTTCTGACATGCCTGTTACTCTTTTAACGCTGTCTTCCACGTACAGTCCTCACAAGCCTCGAAAGGGCAGAAGACTCAGTGGGGGACTCTGCAGACCCCTCTCTGCTCTCGCAGCCCTGACTCGACTTGGTCCAGAGGAGAGAAACAGGCCAGCAACTGTATACTGACCGCTAATGAGTGCCTTCCTTTCTCATTCCTTCCAGGCCTTGGGAAAGAAAAAGAAACAGCACCCAATTATCTCCAAGAATGACAGCTGAAGAAAGGAGCAAGGAATCTGCCTGCATTGTTTGCGTCTACCAAGAAAAGAAACATCATGGCTATGACAAACTGCACCCAGGGCTTCCCTGGTGGCGCAGTGGTTGAGAGTCCGCCTGCCGATGCAGGGGACGCGGGTTCGTGCCCCGGTCCGGGAAGATCCCACATGCCGCGGAGCGTCTGGGCCCGTGAGCCATGGCCGCTGAGCCTGCGCGTCCGGAGCCTGTGCTCCGCAGCGGGAGAGGCCGCGACAGTGAGAGGCCCGCGTACCGCAAGAAACAAAACAAACTGCACCCGACTGTCCTTGAGGTTTGTAGGTCTCAGGACACCCCCTCCCAGGGTGTGCTGTTCTCTCTTGCCCCCGAGTGAGGGCCTTGGGGTACGGGTGTCTGCGAGGGGTTTGGGGTTCAAGCCTCCACTCAGCATGCAAAGCATCCCTTTTAAAATGGATGCCACTGAATCAAAGGAGGAAACAAAATCACAAACCCAATTCTTACTGTCCCTGAGCACAGCTCAGTGTTACAGACTCAGTTGGATGTGCACCTAGAACGTTCCTTCTTCTCCACAGCAGTTGACCTGAGTTGACTCTTGGCAGCAGGTGGGGTGGCGGGTGCGGGGGTTTACTCTTTATCTTAAGTGGGGGGGGCCTACTAACCGTGTCGATCTCTCCATCCGAGCAAACTGCTACCAGCTTTGCAAGAGCAACCTTTGCCATGTCTTTCAGCACTGATAAAAGTGTTAAAACTTTCACGATACCTTTTCCTAAATTTCCATTCAAATACCTCTGGCTCTCACTAAAAATGGGGGCTGGTCTCTGTCATCTGTGTTAGCCCCACCCGAGGCAGAATCAAAAATATCACTGCAAACCCAATAAAACACCCACAAAAATAAAACAAACACTTCTTCAAGGGGTCAAGATCCTATTTCCAGGCCTTTCAGCCAAGCTCTGCGGGTCAGTCAGGGAGAACCGCTGATCTCAAGTTTCCCCAGTGAAGCCAGTACTGTTTCAACCCCTGTGCTCAGGGAGTGGGCCTTTCCCAACACAGCAGCTGATTAAAAATGTACGAGATCTAGTCGGAAAGGATCCTTTCTGAAAATGTTAAGTGTTGACCTCTGACTCTTGGGGAAACGAGACTTGCTGGGGCATCATCGGGAACAGTTAGCGCTCTGCAAGCGTCTGATTCCTCTACAGCTGAGAAGAATCTTTCTCCTCTCCACATGCACTTCCATAGAAATCAAGCATCCCTTCAAATAAGGAACGGATGGATTTCATACAAAGCTCTGAAGTGGGTGTGTGAGGAGGAAGGGTTTCGTGCTCCCATTCGTGACATGTGGTCTCAAGGGGCATTCCTATGACACTTGGAACAAAAATTAAATGCTGGAGAAAAAAAACCAAACAGGAATTAGTACATCAAAATGACCACCATGCGTGAGCTTGAAAGGTGAGACTTTTCTGCATTTTCTAAAATGTTTAACCAGTACACACTAATTTGATAGTAGAAAACAGATTTTAAAAGCAAAAAAAAAAAAAAAGTTAAATGCAGGCTAATGTCTGTGCCGGAAAGGAAGTTTTGAGTGGCTGACAGATGAGAGGGCTTCCCCAGGTTAGTAACTTCGTGCGAAAAGAAAGTCATTAGAGAAATGCAAATCAGAACTACAGTGAGGTATCACCTCACACCAGTCAGAATGGCCATCATCAGAAAATCTATAAACAACAGATGCTGGAGAGGGTGTGGAGAAAAGGGAACCCTCCTGCACTGTCGGTGGGAATGTAAATTGATGCAGCCGCTGTGGAGAACAGTATGGAGGTTCCTTAAAAAACTACAAATAGAACTACCATAGGACCCAGCAATCCCACTACTAGGCATATACCCTGAGAAAACCGTAATTCAAAAAGAGTCATGTACCACAATGTTCATTGCAGCTCTATTTACAATAGCCAGGTCATGGAAGCAACCTAAATGCCCACTGACAGACGAATGGATAAAGAAGATGGGGTACATATATACAATGGAATATTACTCAGCCATAAAAAGGAATGAAATTGGGTCATTTGTAGAGACGTAGATGGACCTAGAGACTGTCATACAGAGTGAAGTAAGTCAGAAAGAGAAAAAAAATATTGTATATTAATGAATTTATGTGAAATCTAGAAAAATGGTACAGATGAACCAGTTTGCAAGGCAGAAATAGAGATGTAGAGAACAAACGTATGGACACCAAGGGGGGAAAGTGGGGGCAGGGGGTGGGATGAACTGGGAGATTGGGATTGACATATATACACTAACATGGATAAAATAGATAACTAATAAGAACCTGCTGTATACAAAATAAATTAATTAAATTAAATTTAAAAAAAGAAAGCCAGAGCCTCCCCCTTGGAAGGATCAGTGTCTCTGCAGAAAGCACCATAAAAACTTAATGACTAAATTCTGAAACAGGGACCACGATTCCTTCAAAGTCAATTGCCAGCATAACCTGGAGAGTCATGCTTTCCTCTCATGCTCATTGGGAACGTACAGTTTAGAATCTTATAAAACTGGGTTCACAGGGCCCGTCTCTTAGTTACTTGTTGCTGCCTCCAGCTTGCGCTTGTGGGGAGGGTCTTCGATGATCCTGTTGAGGTCCCCGCGGTTTCTCAAGTCCATCGGCTTCTCCCAGACGGACAGCTGCATCGTCGGGTTGAAGAAGAAAACCCGGTCATCGCCCGTCCAGACCACACACCTGTGTGAATCGAGAAACTCCTCTAAGTTTCCCTCAAAGACCCTTGGCATGAGCCCTACCTCAAAAAGCCCTTCAGGGCTGAAATCCACACATTTGCAAAGATTATTTACGCAAAGTATGACCGATAGTAGCGATGTCTGGCTTTCAGGGTGATTTACAGATATTTCTCATATGTCATCTCATTTGATTCACAGGCAGACATCGTCCTCACCTTCATTTCACCGGTAAGGACACCAGAGTTCAGAGAAGTGAGCGGCTTAACTGGACCCCAGGAGGTCTGAGCTCTTCCTGTAGGCCAGCTCTCTCCTTTTAGCGGAATTCCCGCTCCGGCCCTGGATCCAGGGACCGAGTAACATGGAGCGTGGTGCCCGGTAAACCTCCCACACAGGCGGGCAGCTCACCCCTCTCCGGCAGAGAACTAGCAAATGGGCTGCTCGAGTCAGCTCAGCCCTGGTTTGTTTCTAGAAGAGCAGGGAATTAAGCTTTGTGTTTTCACGTGTAGGATTCTAAAATCTCCGAAAGGAGTAGTATGCAATTTTAAGATCTCTTATCTGTGAAAGGTTACCAGGGAGGAGAAAAAGATTACAAAGGAAAAATAGCGAAGAAAAGAAAAACAAAAGAAAGGAAAAGCTTCCTTCCTAAGGAAGATGTCTGTAACGTGGGAATGCACACAGAAATTCGGATTTGGCCTCAATGTATCCCAACAAACAAGGCCAGTTAAGGCCACCAGACTGGCCTCTGGCTGTGTCCTGTGACCAGTCTTGTGATGGTGCAGAGAAATGAGCTCTGTACCTGTTTCTGGTCTGGGCCTTCCAGAAGATTCCTCTTGGGCAAGGCCTCTCCCCCTCCTGGACCTCAGCTTCCCCCAGTGACCTCTGAGGGCCCCGAAAGCTACAGGACTCTCCTCGGGCTCCTCAGAAGCTGCGGGAAGGGGCGGGACAAGTCCACGTGACCTGAAACTCTCTGATCTTTGATTACTCTCTGGGAGGAGACCGATCAGGGACACTTCTGGGCGGTGCCAGGGCTCCCAGCAACCAGCTCCGGCCTTACCAGACAGACACACATGGGTGTCTGCCCTCTCTCTGCATCTGAGCCAGCACAAGCCACTCTGCTTCCCAAAGAGAAAATCATTTCCACCCATGAATCTCCATGCTCAGCCCAGACGGCCACTTCCCATGGGCCGGACAGAGGGTTCAGGGGATGAGCCTCATGTTAGGGAAACTCTGTACAGACCAGGTTCCTTCGTAGAAATGACCTTGAGATGGTCTGTCTGATTTACTACCCGGCCAGGCCAGGTTCATGGGAGTGGTGGACCGAATAATGGCCCTGAAGAGGTCCACATCTGATTCCCTAGAACCTCTGAATGTTACCTTACATGGCAAAAGAGACCTCGCAGATGTGATTAAGTTAGTATCTTGAGATGGGGTGAGTAGGCTGGACTGTCCAGGTGGGTTCAGTGTCATCACACGGTC
>NW_020173770.1:0-99514 GCF_003031525.2 Neophocaena asiaeorientalis asiaeorientalis | reverse complement strand
AGGGGGGGGGGGGGGTCCGAGTCAGAGAAGGTGTGAGGACAGAAGCAGAAGTAAGACAGACAGACAGGCAGACACACGCACACACCTGGGGTGGGTGGGTAGAGGGAGAGAGAGATTGGAAGATGCTCCACTGCTGGCCTTGAAGTTAGAGGAAAGGGCTAAGGAATGCCGATGCTTCTAGAAGCTGGGAAGGCCTGGAACAGATCCTTGCCTGGAGCTTCCGGAGGGAACCAGCCCTGCCCACACCTGGATTCAGCTCCGTGGGGTCCGTGTTGGATTCTGACCTCCAGAGCAATGAGATGACAGATTTGTGGAGATGAAATCTCTGTCTATGGTAGACTACCCAGCGCGCTTCACCTCCGGCCCCTCTCCGTCCTGGGTGCCAGCATCCGGGCCTGCATCCCTCCAGCAGTGACCCAGACCCCAGCACTGTGCCCACAGCATTGGCCTCTGCTGGCCTGGTCAGCCAGGTGGAAGGCCACGACCCGCCTCTTCGGTGGACACACCCTCCAGCTCTAGACCTGCCCTTGACCTTCAGGTGATCTTGAGAGCCACCCTCACCCTCTGTGGCCTTTGTTCCATCATCTGCATAGGCGGGGGTTGGAATGGAGATTTGTGTTGTTCTGACGTGCTCACCGCTGCGGGAAAATTCAGGCAAGACACGAGGGTCCCGCCTTTATTAGATGTTGGGCGGCTCATGGGCCCACAGGGGCTGGAAGTCGAGGGGCAACGCTGGCAAACTGGACTAGATCCCTGCCTATGGATTGGATCCCCCCCAGCCCCAGCGAGCCCAGGCAGGGGACAGGTAACCTCTCGGGGCCTGGAGGAAGCTGCGTGTCTTCTGGTGCAGAACTCAGCTGGCATAAGACGTTTTTATTGAGCGTAAAGCTGCAGGCAATTATGCTGTGCTGTAGGTTATGTGTAGCTCCACCCCTGAGTGAATGTCAAGTAAGAGGCGAGCAGACCAGCAGCAGCACAGGGGTGATGGCAGGTCCCACCCGGGCACCTCCCTACCTGTTGAGCGCATCAAATCAGGTTTGTCTGGGGCACAAAGGCAGCTGCCCACTCGCCCACATTCAGCCTTCTGAAGCCTTCTTTGGCTGGGCTGTGGCTGGAAAGATTTGCTCCAAGACCAAAGCTCCTGGCAGCCACCAGGCTCCGTTTGTAACAGTCTGGCTTGAATTTTTTTTTTTTCACAATGTTTGACTTCACTTGGCCTGAGTGAAAACTTCTAGAAGCATCTTTGGCTCCCTGCATCCCTGTCTATACACTTAAAAATTTAAGAGCTGCTGTGTGGACCCCAGGACCCCTGACCTCACTTGTAGGACAACGTAGCTCTGCAGCTGATACACCTAACAGGTACCGCTGTCCTGGCAGGAAGTCATCCTGTCCCCACCACCCATACACACACAAACACGCACACACCAGAGAGCTGGGCTTCACAGCCCAGCCCCCAGCAGCCTCATGCCCAGAGCCGACTGGTCTATTCCCTCCTCTAAGAGTCATAGAGGGGAGCTGGGGGCGGGGGGCGTGCACGCAGGAGCCCAAGGGCGTGGAGACCTGCCTTCCAGGACGGCTGTCTCTCTGTGTCTCAACACCTCAGACAGTGAATTCAGTCTCCTGGGCCTCAGTGGGCGAGGCTCTAGCCCCAGGTGATTTCTTAAATTCCTTCTGACTTGTATTCTAGCTTCTATTCTTGTCTCCTAATTTTCCAGTTCGGTCCAGGGCCCCAGTCATGGTCAAGTCGGTGCCCTCCCCGTGGATCAACCTTATGGGCAGGCGCACCCACCCCCAGCCCCCTGAGCTGGTCTGCCCTGGGCTACGGAAAGTCGTGCTCAGTGGGTCACTGCCTCACCTGGAGACCATGCCCACCCCAGGGCCGCCTCCCCTAACAGCCAGGGGGTGCAAGCATGTGACAAATCCAGGTGTTCATGGCCCAAGGCACCCAAGGCTTGGCCTCCAGCTGAGACCACATCCTCGCTTAGCCCAGCCCCCTCCTGCCCTGCGTCCCCACTGCCCCCTCCCTGGAAATCATTCCTCAGGTAACTGATAACTCACAGGCACCCAGAGCGCTGTCCCAGGTGCTGCTTGGGGACCCCGACTCAGGACAGACCCCAAAGGTGAGGAAGGACTAAGTATTCAGGAAGACCTTCCGAAAGCAAGGCAGCGGGTGGTGCCTGGGACGGGCCACCCTCCCCCACCAGCTCCCTCTTCCCTAAAGACCTGCACTCTGGGTTTTCAAAGATGAGACCTGGTCCCACCAGACCCGGTACCGCCATCGCTACAGCAGCGGAAGGACCCAGGGAGCGATGCGGCTGCTGAGAAAGTGCAGTCAACTAGGATCTGCCCACGTGGGGAAGTCCGGGGCATGTGACTCCGTCCCACAGGGGACAGGGTATTTCAGCAAGAATTACTGAGGAGCCGGCAGCCTTGGACGCAGAGGCAGGGAGGTGGTCATGCATCCACGGGCGCAGAGAGAGCAGCCCTGGGCCAACCCCCCAAAGGCTGTGAGAGACCAGCCTCAGCACACCCCAGTCCTCCCACTGGCTCTGGGGGGCGTCCTGAGGTCCTGGAGCCGGGGGCCTGCCGGACATGAGAAGGTTCTGGTCAGCAGGGGCAGGGCCTGGGTAATAAGCAGCAGCTGGAAGTGGGTGAGTGAAGGTGTCCCGGTCCCTGGCTGCGGGGAACGGGCCCCGTCCTGTGCTGCTGCGGGGTGAAGAGCAACGGGGTTTCAACTTTCGGCCCAGGCAGATGCTGCCAGACGTCACCTCCACCTGATGCTGGGCTGAGGGCAGACGGCTCAGCTGGGCAAGTGTCCTTCCCCGAAGAATCGGATACACTCAGACACAGGGAAACATGGGCGCCAAAAAGTCCCCCTGACGCGAGGCCCCACATGTTCTTTATCAGGTGGACACAGTCCGGCATCTCAGTTTCCTGGGTACCTGCCCCTCTGGCTCCAAGCCTGGCTATTAAGAAAGAAGCTTTCCACTGGGGGACTGACTTGGGCCAATTCTCCCCCGATGCTGGATGGGTCTGTGTTGTACCTTTGCCGCCTCGGGGACGCACTGACTCTGTAAGTGCCCGGGGCTGCGTCCACGGATGCCCACACCACACCTTCATCGCAGGGAAGAGCCAGTGCCCAGGGCCACAGTGTAGGAAACATTCACAACCTCCTACTTTCACCACCCACTGAGCCTCTCCAGCGAGGGAAGAGAGGAGCTAATTAGGGACTTAATAGGGGATTATTACCTGGGAGATAGAGGAGTGGCAACAATTAGCCACTATCTAGGCTACATCCTATCTAGGCTACAAAAAACCCAGTTCCTGTGCCGCAGGGACACGTGTGGGACTGAAGCAAGGAGCTGGTGGCCAGGTAAATAAACATGATTCCCCAAGAGAAATCTGCTTATCCACTTGTTACGGTTGGTCTCAACTAGACCAAGCCAGCTGTGACATGCAGAATTAATTTTATGTGTCATTTTATGCACATTTTAAGTAATACGTATACGTTCCTCTGCTTTAATCACCGCTGTAAACTTCTGGATGGTTGCCATAGTCCCTCTTCTCTTTAGCTGTCCGCAGATCCCAGAGGACATAATTAGTGCACCAGAGTTAGTTAGGTCCGGTACAAAGCATCCATACTTAGCAGCCCTATTATATGAAGATCTGGATTTTAGCACATGGAACCGGGGATTGCTGCTTTGTCATACAAAAGGATCCCTGCACTCACTTTCACATTGCAAATCCAGATGTTTATGGGTTCTGCAAGATGGAAGTCATCTTTGCTTCTCTCTCCAAGCGTCCATCTCAGCCCAGTGGGGAGAGGGGTACATGCCTTGCCACCCCCGACAGAGACACCCCTAGGTCCCTCTCTGCACCTGTTGCTCGCCCCCAAGCGCCCTGTCCCAGGAGGAGTGTCCCATCTGCAGGACATTCACTGGGTCACATCCCCAGGGCTGAGGTCTCTGAGCTGAAAAGGCAGCACCTCTGTGTCCTTTGCTCTCTGTTCCTTTCCTCACTCTGCCCACCTTTGTCCCTGGGAAAGGGCTGACCTGGAAGGACTGAGCAGCCCCGGCTTCACGGGGCAGGTTGGGTGAGGCACACTGGGTCCGCAGACACGAAGATTCGAGGAAGAGAGAGTAGAAACCCCGCTCCCACTTTCCCTCCTGGGATATCGTGATTTATGCCCAGACGTGTGTATCTGGTCCCCGTCCCCGTTTCTGCACAGAGCTCCTAAACTCTTCCCAAGTGAGGAGGAAGGAGGGGTCGAGGTGGAAGGAGCGTCTTCTTACTCACATCCCAGGCTCCTTCCTCCATGCCCGAGTTCATGTCAGTGAGGGACTCTGGGAAGGTCCCTAAGGAAGGGGGCTGGTGACCAGGGGACCAAGCCTGTGATTAGAAGGTGGGACATTTCTGTCCCCTCCCCAACCTCTGGGGAGGGGAGAGGGGCTGGAGGTTGAGTCAGTCACCACCGACCAATGATTTAATCAACCGTGCCTATGGGATGAAGCCCCCATAAAACCCCACAAGGACTGGAGAGCTTCCAGGTTGGGGAACATGGGAGATTTGGGGAGTGTGATGCCTGGAGGGGCCATGGAAGCTCTGAGCCCCTTTCTCATACCTCACCCTGTGCATCTCGTCCATCTGGCTGTTCCCCAGTTGTACCCTGTTATAACAACCGATGACCTAGTAAGTAGACGGTCTTCCTGAGCTCTGTGAGTCGCTCCAGCAAATTAACTGAACACAGAAGGAGGTGCTTCGAACCTTGATTTAGAGCCGGTCGGTCAGAAGCACCGGTGACAGCCTGGACGTTCACTCGGCATCTGAAGGGGGGGTACGGTCTTGTGGGTCTGAGCCCTGAACGTGGGGTCTGACAGTGGCAGATGGGTTGACCCGTGGGACACCCAGCCGGTGTGCTGCAGAACCACTCCATGCGGGTGGACCACGCAACCTGTGTCCGAAGTGAGGTCAAGGTTCAGGGGGGTCTTGAGAGCACAGGACACACCGGTGTGCTGTTCTTCACCCTCTAAGCCTGGTCTCCAGCTCGGGCACCTCCGGCTGCCGTGCCCACCGACACCAGTGTGCGTTCAGTGACCCGATAACCTGCCGGCTGGAGATGAGGGCAGTGACCAGCCACAGGAACGCCTCGTGTGTGCAGGGGAAGCACCCGCGGGTCCTCAGCTCCCAGCTTGGGACACAGGCGTCTGGAAGGGCCCCAAGACCCTGGCGGTGTGGGAGCTGCCTGGAGGACGGGATCCACCTGTGCCCCTGAAGACCCCACTTGCTTTAACTTCTTTGTGTAGCTCCTGAAAGATGCTGCCTGCCAGCCCTCAGTCATTGACCATGAACTTATGGTCCCATTTTCAAGTGGTGGAGACAGGGGACAGCACAGAAGCGTCAGGCAGCCCTGCGGAGAGAGTGGCCCCCGCAGGAGGCTTGTTCTCACATCAGAACGTCGTCCAGCACCCCAGGCCGTCTTCACGGAACAAACGCCTTCCGGGTGGCCCCATCTCGACCAAGGCCCAGGGCGTCCAGGAGAATCCGCCTTCAGTGACAGTCACAGTGTTTCCTCCTCTGCTGTTACATCAACCAGCCGTTGCCCTCAACCAGGCAGAGAATGTGCGGGGGACCCGCTGCGGAGTCCAGCTTCCTCATCCCGGGGGTCTCTCACTGCAGGGAAGTTTGAGCGCTGGCTTCCCTGCCGGCCTAAGAGGCCAAGATGGGGGTCGGCACGGCGGGAGTGGGCCCGGAGTTTGACCGGCTGGGGACCTCCATGGAGAGGACGCACCATCAAGGGAAGAACACAGTGACTTCGGACACAGAGAGGCACTCCGGGCGCTCGGCCGTGAGAGGTGGAGACCCACTCGGTGGAGACAGCCGAGCCCTCCCGTGGCCCTGCCCCCTCCTCTGGTCACCACAGCCTCTGACAGCACCTGGGGACCCGCCAGGATCCCTGGACTCACTGACTCTTACAGACCCAGTCACCTCCCCCAGTCTCCGCAGTGCACTGTCACGTGGACGCCCCACTGTGAATCCCTGCTTACCAGAGAGCTGAAGGCAGCGGGTCCCTGGCATGTTCTCAGTCTGGGCGAGGGCTTCCTTACACACATGGGTGAACTCAAGCTTCCTGGCCTGCGATGGCTGGCAGGGACGATGGGTGGAGGAGGCAGTGCTTTGGCCTCCCGCACCTCCAGGATGTCTCTCTGTCCTTCGTCTCCTGAGGACCTGGCTGACCCCAGGCACAGGCTGACGACTAGCCCGCTCCCTGGACGGGGTCCTGGTGGGTGACCCGAGCTCACTGGGTGCAACAGGTGCAGCCCCCAGGGCAGAAGAGCTCTTCCCAGAGGCAGATTGCGGTCACGCAGGGTGTGTCCTCACCAAGGCTTCCGTGGGTGCAACACCAAGGTTAAGGGCGCGTCAGACCACGCTGCACACAGCCTCCCCCAGTCGGGAGGGAGGGAGGCTGCAGTAGAAGCCGGTCTGGTGCTGCCCCTACGCCCCCCTGCTCCCTGCGAGGTCCAGGTCCCTCTTCCACTTTTCAGGGGATGCACAGACCCAGCCTCCCAGGTGTGGGGTTTTTTACACACTGGCACCCTTTACCCCGGGCTGCTCAGTGAGGCCGGGCAGCCTCGCTCAGGTGGGACTGAGTCAGGAAGGCAGGGAAATAGGGGAGCAGAGGTGGGAAAGATGCCCAGGTCCGGCTGGTGGGCCTAACTCCCACTCAGAAAGCGCACCACGGCCTCATCTGAAAGTCCGGACCGCGGCCTGGACACGCCTGCCCTGCGGCACGACTCCCTCGTGCAGTGTGACAGCCTGTGAGTCAGGAGAGGATGGCTCCCTCCATGGCTGCCTCTTGGGCTGAAAGCCTGATTAATAATTCAAGGCAAAGGACCCACACAGAGGGGCAGCGGCAGACGAGGACGGTGTGACTCCGGGATCTCAGGAAGCATTGTGTGCTGTAACACAGTACTGTTGAGGAATTGACACCACAGCTTCCACAGTCAGAAGCTTCTAGCGCCCAGGGTCGTGTCTTCTCCCCAGTTATAATCCCCAAGGGCAGCATCACGTACACAGTCACAGGGCCACGCGCCCGCACTGAATTTATTCTCACCCCCGGTACGATTTGTGGCAAAGTGAGCTGGCCTTAGAAACACATGTGAGGAGTCTGGTTACAGAAGACCCCAAACAGCATTCG
Organism: Neophocaena asiaeorientalis asiaeorientalis; assembly: GCF_003031525.2. Lineage (NCBI taxonomy): Eukaryota > Metazoa > Chordata > Mammalia > Artiodactyla > Phocoenidae > Neophocaena > Neophocaena asiaeorientalis. The sequence continues at coordinate 92,319 of NW_020173770.1, read as the reverse complement.
TGGCGTCATAAAAAATAAATAGTTTAATTTTGTTTTGTCCCCCATTCGGTTCCTGGCACCAAGCTCCTAAAGCCCTTGGAATTAGCTAAGTGATTGAGGGTCTTTTTTTACACATAAGGAGCCCCTCTGAGCACACTCGAGTTTGCTCCCATGCCCCATGTGGTGACTCTTGGAGGACTGGGGCTGGGCCCGGAAGGACCCGCTACGAGTCGAGAGGGTTGGTTTGTGGCCTCACCTCACGCCCTCTAGGAGGGGAGAGGGCGCGCCTAGTAATAAGACGTCCATAAAACCTCCTTCAGGTCAGAGAGGCTGAATGTGGTGACCACACTGATGTCCTGGGAGGGTGATGCCCCCAAGAGGGAATGGGGGCCCTGAGACCCCTCCCACACCTTGCCCTGTGCCTCTCTTCCACCTGGCTGTTCCTGTGTTGTGTCCTTATAATAAAACCGCTATCATAAGTAAATCACTCTTCTAAGTTCTGTGAGTCGTTCTAGCAAATTCTCAAACCGAGGGGAGGTCGTGGGAAGCCCTGAGTTCGCAATCAGCTGGGCAGAGACGCCGGCAGCCGGCTGGGTCTGAAGGAGGGGAAGAGGGGTGGGACTGAGCCCTCACTCAGCCTGCGGGGTTTTGTCTAACCCGGGAGTTGGTGTCAGAAACCAACGGAATTAATTGCAGGACACTCTGTAGGCGTTGGAAACACTGTGTCACTAAGTGTTAGCACAGGGAGCCCGGACCCGTGAGGTATCCCCAGGGTGCCGAGCATTTCAGCTGAAGGCAGAGGGCGGGGGGCCCCCGGGTGCCGGCGACACCGACCATTGACCGGCCAGAGGAGAGGGTGCCCCGCCTGTCCAGCTAAGAGCACAGGTTCTCGCAGTGAGCAGGTGACCGGGGCAGGGCTGCAGGGCAGGACAGATGCCAGACGTCACTCAGGACACCATGCAGGGCGAATGCCACAGCCTGGGACCACGGACGGCTGCTGCTTCCGCCCTGATGGTGCATTAAACGATGCCAATGTTCTCTAAATGAGCTGTTCCTCCCAACTGTATCTTGCAATCTAATCTTCAGGTTTTAAAGCTAATTTTACTATAATAACCTTCTTTTCTGCTTCCAAATTACTCCATTATAAAAGGACATTTAAAAAACCAAAGCCAGTGGCTCCCTCGTGGAGGGCGCTTTGAGTGTGGCGTACTCAAAGATCAGGAATCCTCACAGGGCAGCTGCAGAGAGCCAGACACATCTTTAATTAACAGCTATTCAGTTACGCTCTTCTTCGAGTAGAGGGAAAGGCCTTTGAAGCTCAAGGCGTGCTGCCGTCTCTTCAGACACTGCCTTTCACGGATACATATGCAACAACATTACTACTTGAATACATATTTGCACATATACTTGAGCAGGATAACTTATCACTTAAATGCTATTTTTTGGCAGAAGGTGGCCACAGTGTGGAGAGCCGCCTGCCAGGAGCTGCAAGTTAATTTTTTAAAACAGCGTTACCGACGGAGTATGCATTTCTCTCTGGTGACAACAAGCAAATGCTGGATCAGACAGGGCTCCTTCCCACTGCTCCCGGTCTCCGGGCATCTTACCAGGGGGATCCGGGCACCGGGGTGGAGGCCACGGGTCTTGTGCCTTTGGCCGCTCTGTCTTCGCCTGTCACTAGGATCGACGGAGCCTCCTTTCAGTAGAGAGAGAAGGAGAGAACTTTAAAAAAAAAAAATTAAACAGTCCTCTTCAATTACAGGCAACCTAGTAAAGAATAACAAGTCTTCTGCAGACAGACCTGCCCACAGTAGCTATTAGATAATGACCTGCTCAGTAGAGCCAGCTAATGGGACCCGGCAGTCACATGAGAATTTAGAATTAATGGCACCACTGACCGTCTTGAGTGATTCAGACTAAGGCTTCCCTCTAATCATCCCAAATTGGCTCAGCTGCCTGCTTTTGTAGAAACAGACACAGGTGGTGGGGGCTGAGAGTTTGCTTCCAGATGCCTTAGTGTCTTGGGGGCAGAAACTCCCACTGGATTCGTCTCTTGAGATGGGCTGACCCAGGGGCTGGAGTCACTCTACGGCCAAACACTGCCTTCAGTGGCAGGGAACCTTGGAGCAGTGAGGGTCCCAGGTGTGGCTGGGCTGGGCCGTCCTGTCCCTTGAAGGCAGGGGAAGTGACAAGCCTGTGTCCTTGCAGTGACTCCCCCCACCCCCTCCTTCTAGAGCATCCATGTGAGGGCAGAGTTCAGGGCGTGTTCTACATTGTACAGGTGACCGTGGTGCACAGTTGGGTTTGAAAATCACTGTCTCTGTCTTCAGGTAGAAAATAAAGAATGTCTGAATATGACATCACCCAGAAGAAAAAGATTATTCCCTAAAGTTAAAAAAAAAAAAAACTATGGCTGGGACACTTGATCATTGTTCATTATGGTCAGAATCTGGAGAGAAACAGAGAGTAGAAAACATGGGCAATTATGACGCCAACATAAACACGGATCCAAGATTCAGATTAACTTATTTAGCTGCACTGATGTACGACATGTATCAGCTTTTCTTAAACAAAGGGAAACAGAACCAAACTCCTACAGGTGGAACTGAAAAATTACCATGAGGAATTTTTTTTTTTTTAAAGTCAGTGCCATCTCAATTTTGGAACAGCTATAAGAAAGAAATGAAAGCATAGTTAGCACAATAAATTCTAGTGGTGAGGAAACACTTTTTTTTCTTCTACCAGCTGTTTCCATGGTTTTAATCTCAAATTTAGAACAGTGTAATAAAGACTGTGTTCTCTCTCACAAACTCAGGTGAGATTAAAAGACACTAGTGCATAATTATTCAAAGCAGGTTCTGAGTTGAGAAAGTCAGGAGCGATTAAAGCTCTAGATTCATTCCAAAAAACATTAAATGTCATCCTAAAATCTGAGGATCTGTTTCTACCATCGTCAGTGTCAGTGCTTTATGAGGTAGGGTCGGTGAGGAGACGGTTAGCCATTTGTAGGAATGATTCAAAGTCAAGGATGCCAATGCTGCCACGCCCCATGTGGGCACCGCTGCCAGGCCGGCTGCACAAGGACAGGGCAGTTGCACCAAGAGTCCACGGGCTTGTTCCAGGGCCCCCGAGGGCCACACTGGCACCAGTACTCATTCCCACCGTCCCAACCTCCTTTGAAACAGAATCGTTAGCAAGCAAAGTGCTACATTATGAGAGCACTGAAACATAAAATTCAAATATAAAGTTAAAAGATCATCAAGGGTCTATAAGGGTAGGAAAACCCCCCAAACAAGTCACGTGAACTCCGGCAAAACCACAGGCAACGGAGTGAGCCTGCCTCCTGTTCACTCGGGAGTCGAGCCCGCGACATCAGGAGAGAACGGCCAGTGCCGGCAGAGCCGGGCAGAGGGTGGACGGGAAGGGCCGGGATGAAGAGCTCATCTGGACCAGGTCTAGCGCGGCCTCTGCGCAAGGACCATGGGGAACCGCGTCAATTAAAGGTTAGACAGGTAAGATCCATGACATGAGGGGTGATCTCTTTCACGCCTGTCCATCCTGGTCTCTTACTGGGGGCTTCCTGGGGCCCTTCATTCATTGTGACGTACAACTACACTGACTAAATGATTTGTAATTTACGTAATTATCCCTAAGTTCATAAGTTGAGGAACGATCTTTTTGTCGAATTTTGGGGTGGTAGAAAATGTCTTTGTTTCCTGTGAGAAAATAGCATAACTGGGAGTATTCAGAGACAGTTGTGTTAGAAATATATGTGTATATCAAGACCAGCGTTTACATTACTAATCCAAGCAGAAGAACGAGGAGGGATTTTCATTATGAAGCTAACTGAAGAATGAAACCTAATGAGGGGCCTCTGAGAAGTAGATTTCCCCCACTAATTATTCAAGTAATACGGTGGGACGTGATTTCTGATGGGGACTAACGTTTCAATTTGGCAAAGCTGGGGTTCTCTTGGTAATTCTCACTAATTACCAAGGTCGTCTTCTTGAGATGCACGCTGGTTATGATTTCCTGTTGGTGATAAAAATGGCTAATCATGGGCTTCCCTGGTGGTGCAGTGCCGATGCAGGGGACACGGGTTCATGCCCCGGTCTGGGAAGATCCCACATGCCGCGGAGCGGCTGGACCCGTGAGCCATGGCCGCTGAGCCTGCGCGTCCGGAGCCTGTGCTCCGCAACGGGAGAGGCCACAACAGTGAGAGGCCCGCATACCGCAAAAAAAAAAAAAAAAAAAAAAAAAGCTAATCATGGCATAAAACTCCCCTTCCACACTGAAGTAATATAAGTGAATTAGAGGCACAGAGCCCAGAGATAAAGAAAGTAGCTAAAACAGAAGAAAGATGATCTATTTAATAAACATGTAATTCTGACACGGATGTTAATCTCTTATAGAGAAATCCTACATCAGGGAGCAACAGTTTAATCTGCACTAATGTTCATGATCCATTTATACCATTTAGCATCGGCACTAATGATGGGGAGGAAGGCGTGGCCCACAGGTGAGTGTGGGCCCAGGGATGTCACTAACAGGGAACTGGTAGGACAACCAGCGGGAACGGGGACGTAACAGGCTGAGGCAGAGACACACCTGGTAACGCAAAGGAAGAGAGAATGTTCACATGACACTGGGGCAGGCCAGAGGCCAGCAGCGTAGCTGACAGATCAGACCAGAGGCCAAAGTGCCATCTGTGACTTTCAAAAGCAGCAATAAACGCTGATTTCTTGGTTAGTTGTGGGAAGAGAAATGCATCCAACGCGTTCACAGTCTATGAAATGCCGTCTGGTAAACGAGCAAAGGGAAGGACCTGAGACTCTAATGGGTTCAGGAAACACAAACATGTGCTGCTTTTCCTATAACAGTGAAACCAAATGCAGACCGCAGCCTCGCCTGAGGGGCGTCCAAGTGCACGGCCTGGCTGCCCGTGTGCCCGTGCCCGTGCCTGCTGAGATGTGAGGGCGGCGGACCCAGAAGGCCAGGGTCACTACTCCTCTGAGCAGTGCTGGCCAGTGAGCTCTGGACCCAGACCAGGAAGGGAAGGCCGGGCTGCTTCTGCCCGGCTCCCGGATGCCCCTTCCCTTCCTCAGGGCTCTGGAGCTGTCCTGCTGGATCCGGCCCTGTTCCACACAGGGGACTGCAAAGCACCACTGCCGAGAGCCAGGTGGGAAAACAGGGGCGAAGGCCGTGCGGGCCCCGCAGCCCCCAACCCCGGGGTTTCACACCTTCGCAGCCCACTGACCTTGGCTGGTCTGTCTCCCTCCGGGCTCTTCGTCTCCCCGTGCAGCATCAGGGCCGGCGGGCAGGGCGCCCGGCTGTGCTCTCTGCTTTTATCTGCAGGGCCAAAACAACCGTCATTAGCATCTGTTTGTCCTGTCAGTTTGTAAAACTGAACAAGGACAGACAGTGGCTTGGAGAATTCAGAGTGGTGGTGCACACGGTGCGTCCCACGGGAAGCTGTGCCGACTGGTGCGGGCCACGCCTCCACTGCGACTCCACGGTGAGGTCCTGGCAACCCCATCTGAGCCTGCACAGCACTGTCCATGGAGCACTTGGCCACGCACGCATCCTGGACCAGGCCACGTGGGTCACAATGGACGGGACTCAGGTCTCCCTGACAAGGGGGCCGATGTGGGCAGCAGAGGCAGGCTTCCGTAGGCTTCAACAGCCAGTGGCCGTGATGGGCCACCCTGAGCCCTGTCCCAACAGGGGCTGGGGGTCCATGCTGGCCAGACTTCCCGTTACCGTTGTTTGCCCATCACTAAAGTGGACTCTGGCCCCCATGGGTGGCCTGCACAGTGCTTTGACTGTGCAGGCAGTGACTGTCTGGGAGGAGGGAGGGGAAAGTGGAAACAACCTGACTCCAGATATGAAAACAGACTGAGGCTTCATCTTATTCAAAGACCTTGCGTAGCCTCAGACGTCTGCGGGCAGTGACGGACAGCAAGATTAACCACGGTGTTAGGAGCAAGGATTAGTAGAAACACCAAGCCACCTAAACACACCAGCCTCGCAAATAGATAAATTCACCGAGGAGACCCTGGAAGGGTCTGGAAGGGATTGCTTGACCTGGAGCTCCTGTCTGTGCAACACAGTTGAGCAGGTCCCAGGGTCTCTCCTTCCCAGTGGAAGGGAGGAGAGAACGATAAGCACCGCTCCGTGTGTGTGCGCGTCTGTGTGTTCTCACGACTGTACGTGTGTGTACCTGTGTGTGTGTGCATGCTTGGGCTTGGCTCCCAACTGGGGCCCGGCCATGGTGCCATGGTGGGCATCGGTACCTGGCACCCTAGTGGCTGCAGAGCCAGGTCCAGGCTGCAGGGCAGTCGCGCCAGAGCCTGGGTGAGGAAGCAGGCACCCCACTAACAACTGTACCTCAGAGATGCAGCAGTGCCCCAGGGCCAGCTCTGGACCTGGACCAAAAGTCCAGTCCCCACAGAGGTGCTGTGTCTGGACGAGGCAGAAGCACGCGGGAGCCAGCCCTGAGGCCCCGCCTCCACCTGTCACGGACATGGATGGACGGACAGAGGTTGTGAGGACCGCAGCCAGGCTTGCTGTCACTCTGAAGCGTGGCCTGGCCTGCAGGCTCTCCCCAGGGGCCAGCTGGCTGGTCCTGGCTCTTAAAGGGACCTTAGCTCAGGCTGGTGGCAAACAGACCAAGCGTGGACCCCAGACCTTGCGGCTTCCGGCTGCCCTCACATCTCCAAACCGCGTGCGTCTGGAGCCTGGAACGCACATCCCCTTCACACGGGGGCGGTAAGTGCCGACCACTGGGCTCCCGGGCAGCCGTGACCACCACCCAGAGGCTCGCCTTGGGCCTGGCAACACCACTTACAGGGCCATTTCACCATCGGCCTTGGGGAAGGGACTATAAAGCAAACCTCAGTCAACAAACCACACCCTAGCCTCGAGGAATGCGGGTGGTTCCACTGAGTCAACAGTAGATTCTCTGACACCCTGTCCCCATTCGTCCTGCAGAGCCCGGCGTGTCACGAGGTCTAGAGCCGGGGACCCCCGTCTGGGCTTCAGCTCAGGCCCTGATCCCACCAGCCACCAACTCCGTGCCAGACGGGAACGGGGGTTTGCCAGGGGGCATCCGCGGGGCCGCTGCAGCTGAGGAACAGGGTGGGAGGCTGGTGCCCAAGGTGGGCAGAGGGGCTTTGCAAGGATGCCTGGGTGTGGGCAGCCTTAGCAAGAGGTCTACACCGGCCAGAAAAGCGCAAGGGCTTGCGCCGGGGTGGGGGGCACCGAGGAGAGAGCCACGGAGGGTGGTGTCTGAAGAGGCCATCAGAGCAGCTCTTGTGCGAAAGAGAGGCCGGGGACACAGGGACACTGCCTTGCCCAGGAGACCAAGGCTGCAGAACCAACCCAGAGCCGCCCGCAGGACCTGGGATGCTCGACCCCTGCTCTGTGAAGGAGGCCAGAGAACAAAAAGGAAGCTGAACTCTCCCTGCTCCCACCTTGCCTCCCGGCAAGGCCCAAGGAAAGGGGAGAAAAGCTTGAATTTGCAACGAAGTGGAAGGGTCTGGGTTATGACCCTGGGCTCTACTTTTGAACTGCTGGACCGAGACCTGAGCTGTGAGTAGAAATGAGCAGCTTTCCACCACCTGAGCACACGGTCTGGCCTCCTTCCCAGTCCGCACGGGCCGTGCCCGGAGGGAGGGGCTGTGTGCCAATGCGGGGGCTCCGCACAGAAAACAAAGCAATCGGGCGTCACTGGAAATGTGAGGATCTGCTCACCTCATGCAAATACTACACATCGTAAAAATAGTGCGAGGAAACTGACCGCAAGGCCCTGTGTGCTCATCACAACGCAATTCTCAATGAGGGTAGTCCTGCTTACGTGTATTCCCTCATTATTCTGAGAAAGGATATTAATTTCTTTTTCCTTTATTGAAAACACTTGATCTTTGTAAAACTTAGCTCTTCCAATCTGGCATTTGGGCTACATGCACGGCGCTGCTCGCTGAGACGGCTTCTTTGCAAAGACGGCCCTGATCATCACGCCGAAGGCCCTCGCGGCACACGCGCTCCCCAGAGCGCCTGTGACAGACGTTGAGCCTCACCCTGCGCGGCTTCCTTAAGAGCCCACCCCCTCTCACAGCCGTGGCTCGTGCAGCCTTGCTGCTTGGCTGAGCTGGGTCACCCAGATCCCTCTCGTGATAGCCTGGGTCTCCATGTTCGTCCTGGAAGAGCTTATGCTACGTCTCCCCGAGGGCCACTCTGGGGCCCACTCTGACCTGCTTAACCACCCTGTGCTTTGGGCCTCTCCACAAACCCCGATGATGCTGCCATCAGATGCTCCCTTGGGTGTCACAGAGAACTAGTTTGTGGAGGAGAATCAACAAGTCTGAAGACCTGGTGCTGAAGTGCTTAGGGGCGCGCGTGATGCCCTTCCACCCTGTGAGGGGGGCAGGATGGTCAGATCTTTGGGGGTGGTTGGTCTATTGATCAAGCCCAGCCCTGGGAGAGGAAGGGCTCTCAGATAGTTTGCTTTTCCTCCTGGCAGGGCTGAGCGACAAGGAGGCCCAGAAAGGTCGCATGGAAGCCGGGAAGAAGAAAGGGGGCCTGTGTGAAAACTGCACACAATCCACTGAAAACACGTATTTGCTGCCTGTACAGAATCCAGCACAACCCTGGCTGTTTGTGGGGAGAAGTGGGGGGAAGTGGAGGGAGCAATCAGACAGCACCTTCCCTCCAAATGCTGCGGGAGTTGGCGAGGGTGACGGGAGGGGATACACGACAGCCTTCGGAAGGTGAACAGTCGGCAAAACTTGTCCCGCGGAACAAAGGGGACAGAAAAGCCGTGCTCCTCATAGGCGAGACTTAGCCGTGGAAACGTCTAGCTCGGCAATCAATCAACCTCGTTTCCCTAAAAGAAGAGCGAGGTGGGCTTGCTGTGTCCTAATCTGAGGTCAGGGGTCCATGTCAGTTTCCCAGCATGTCACCTCTTGGTCATTAGTCCCCATCTAAGCCACCTGTTCCCTTAGAGTCCCGGGGACATGAAGACTCAAAGTTATCTGGTATCAGGCCTCAGACCAAAGATGGCTCATATACAATGGTAATGGGACAATTACTATACACCCAGAACTATACTGAATAAAGCACTAGGATTGTTTTAAACATCTAAAAGTTGCTTTCTTAATTATTAACATAAAGAACCACTGCAGATGAGTCAAAATTGTCTAACTTGTCAAAAAGATATAAAAATACGTCCGCATCTTTTAATTCAAAAGGTGACTGAAATTCAATCTCATTTTAATCCAATAAATTTTGCCCTCCCTTGGTCTCAGTTTCCTCATCTATAAAATGGACCGATCTCCTAAGTTTCTTCCAATTCTGGGATTCTGAAAGTCAACAGGACATCTGGAACTGCTTGGGGTATATTCCCCCAAAATAGAAGATATAAGCAGTGAACTTGGAGGGCCAGAATAATCTTCTGGTTTCCTGCTGGGGAAGAAGGAAATGGATTAACCCCAAGGAAGAGGGCAGAAGAGACAGCTAACCTTTTCTATCCTGAAAACCAACAGTGGCTTCTGACGAATTTGGAATTAGTGGGGAATCTCCTCTTAGATCAAGGGGACCCCTGATCCATAGATGGTCTGCACCACACGACCCTGATTGTGACCTCCTGGGGGAGCCCATGAGGTTGGGGGGACAGCAGGATGACTTGAGTTCCCTGGTCATTGCAGACCACTGGCCACAATGGGAAGGTTGACAAAGCCAGTCCACACCACTAAACCCCACGTGTGCACAGGCCTCCGGCTGCAAAGACTGGAAGTGAACAGACGGGTCCCTGCCGGGGAATGTGCTCAGAAACAGAGGTTTCTCCCCAGTGACCACCGCCCCCAGTCCTGGAGAAGCCTGTGTAGGACATGGGGTGCTAGGGGCAATCCTGGAGTGCTGGGGTCCCATTTTCTGTGTCTGCCACGATCTAGTGACCCCACTTCCATATCTGAATGTTCTCACCTCCAAGAACCAATAGCGTATCACCCACTTAAAGAAATGCCTTAAGGAGAATAATGAATGGTATTTTAATCTTGAATACTGTCTCCTGTAAGTGCTGCCTTAAAATAATTTCTGCGATGCTTCAGCAAGGCAGGAACAATCACCTCATTTCACACCTAAGAAAACTAGACAAGGCCTTCTGGCCTCCACTGTAACTAAATATCATTTTCAGGCAAATGGCACATCATTTGTGAGCCCTCCTACATTTTTCATAGGCATTCCTGTAGACTGCAAACCATCATTTAAAACACTTCTCTTTGGTTCAGGTAGAGCATGTTGCAAAAGTGCGGCATTCAATCTTTTCCAAAAAGCATAAATCCATTTCACAGTCCCAGGCTGAGTTATGTCAGCAACGCCCACCTTTCAAGGCCGCACAGGAATTACAGCTGCCGAAAGAGGGAAAACATCCGCCCATCACTCGACCTCGCCCCGGGGATGCCGGAGAGCACACACCTGGCAGTGCTTCTTCCACCAAAGTGGGTGTCACAAGAGTCACGGCTGGGCTTGTCACGGTGGTTACCCTGAGGACTTGAGCTGGCACCAGGGGCTCAGGTGCCCATCCACCTGAGAGGCAAGGGTGCACCCCCAACACACACGGGCACATGCTTACACGCAGACAGACAGATAGACATACACACACGTACCCACACACACAGAAAAGACTACTATTTTGATGATTTTCCAGCCATCGCAGCAGTTAAATGCATTACACAGAAATCCACTACTTAGTTAGGTTACTCTCTGGTCCACCCATGTCAGAAAAGAATGGAAAAAAAGCTGACATATGAGTGCAGAAAGTGTGATGACGTTTTCTACAGCTGACATCAAAAATAAGTTGTCTGTTATAAGAACTATATATACAATGCATTGCTTTCAAAACACGGACAGCATCTTTGAAAATTGTCCTACAGTCTATCATTTCCCCTCTTCTGACTCCGAGGGTGCTCTGTCACCTCCTCTTGCTTGGGCGCTCACGCCTGCATGCACGTGACGGGTGGAGTGTGTGCTGTGCCCCCGCCTCCAGCAAGCCTCCCGCGGCCACAGCTAACAGCCACCTCCGGGGCTGGCACTGAGCAGCAGGCATGGGACAAACGTCAGCTGGCGGGCAGGTGAAAGGCTGGGGGGCGGGCTCCCAGGACAGGACTCCCCACGATACCCCCTGCATGCTCCCCCCATATCTCCCGTCTCCACCGACGTCTGACCGCGCTACATCCAGACTACAGTTTCTTTTCGTCTTTAATGACACCTGTGCTCCCAGACTGTAGCCGTCCAGCCTCCAAGCCCCTCTGCCGTAGTCCTTTTCTCTCCAGTAACAGGGCCGGCATGTGGCCATTTTTCACCTAAGTCGCCTCTACCTTCCTGGACAGTTATTAAGTCTCTTCCTTCCCTTTCTCCTGAGGCTTTTTCAAGCTCCCTCACGTCCCTCTCAGAGCTTTAAGAAATCGCGGCTTCCACAGGGGACTGAAGTGACAGGGGAGGGAGGTTCTGACCTAGTGTGGTCAAAATGGCAAAGCCGGACGCCTCCCCGCCAGGCAGGTGCAGACCTTGGCCCATCCCTGGGCCCCTGAGAACTCTGCCTCGTAGCCGAAGTCTCCTCGGGAGGGCCGCCTGAGGAAGCTTCGTCCAGCCTCTGCACCCCGAGGTTACCTGTTTTAATAGGATATTGAATTTAAAACCAGACAATGGCCAGAGTGATGTTCCTAGGAGCTTACTGGTGAGATTCCCGTGGGCTGGTGCAAGAAATGAGAGAGCCCGCTGGCTGAGGTCCCTGCAGTCATTTTGGACGAGGATGACATGCTTTGCAGTTTGAACGTCTCTCGTTCCATCAGCTGAGCTTCGACAGGTGTAACGATGAGCATCTCACGACTGCTGAGAGCTCCTCAAAAGGCCTGAAGGAAGCCCCTCGGGGCTGACATGATTCCAGGGTCTCACTCGACAGGCAGGGCTCCTCCAGCCTCGGGAACAGGACCCCCAGCTCTTGCGGGCACTGGCTTTAATGTAGAACCTCTCTACATTAGAGAGTCTCTAATGCAGAGACTCTCCCCCATCCCCCAGATGCGAGGTCTCCCCAATGCTGGGGCTCCGGGGGAAGCACACGACACGGGGCGGCCTCCCCCCGCCCCACCTCCCAGGTGTCTCCAGATCCCTCAGGACCCAGCATCTGCCTCCGTGTAAATGCTGCCAGGATGACTGTCCAGTTTCCTCACCTGCTGGCTCTCTCTTTCATCAAGTTAAAGAACAGAACCAAGAGACAGGACCCTACTGTACCCTCCGAAGAGCCCCAGATTAATTGTTTAATGAGAAGACACAGCAACTCCAAGAGAGAAGTGTTAACTCCTTCATTGGACTCAAGCATTTAATAACTCGACATGAACCTTGACGCTGGTTTTGGTCCCTTGGGGACACGCTCCTGTATGGTCCCCACCGAGGAGGGCCTATGATTCTCTCTTGTGGGGACACCAGGCAAACATCCCTCCCTGGGGGACCTGTATGGGCACCTGGCAACACCTCCCCCTGCCCTCCCTGAGGTGGGAAGGGTGAGCAGGGCCCCATCACAGAGTGGACACGTGGGGTCCCCAGGCCACCTGTGTGGGAGCTACACCCGTGAGCAGCCCCAGGGCAGAACCTCTCTGTTTCCTTTCCGGGGTCCTGGTGACAGCCCACGCTGTGCCCTAAGGGCAGGACTGGCTCCAGTTAAAAACACAGAAACATCAAATTGGTATCATTTCATTTTTAAACTTTCTTCTTCTCTATTCGAGAATGCACTAAGCAGAGGTATCAAGACTCCTCTGTTTAAAGCGCTGGGATGTGAAGAGCTCAGCCTGTCCCGCCCCACAGGCCACTGGGTCCCCCAGGTTCCCCTGGGTTCAACCTCACAGCAGCCAGGAGGCCGAGCCAGCCTAGGCCCAGGAACCTGGGAAGTTCAGGCACAGCCCAACCACCAGTAAGACCACCGTGGAGGGCTGGGAGACGGGGGCTTCCAGCAATTTCTTCAAATCCGAGGTCATTAAAGCAAAAGGATCCCAGATTTTTATTTGATTTGGGTTTTGAGGTTAATGGAAAGGTTACTAATTTCTGATCTACAGCAGACGAATAGAACCTGCATTGGCACGTCACAGTGACGGAAACAGTGCACACACAGCGACGGTTTTGTCACACCGCTGATCAGGGCAGGTTCTTCCGTGCGAGGGGGCCCACGTACCCTGAGTCCCCAGAAGCCACTTCTGATCTGACCGCAGAGGGGTGAGTGCCAGTAGGTTCAGTAGTCACTACATTCTCGTTTCTGCACCAGGTGACAGCAGTGCTCCAAAAGGCTCACGACAGTTTCTTCATTTTCTGCTCAAAACATGTGGCAGGTGTGGCCCTGCTCTAAGGTGGCATGAGGTACAAGGTGGGTAGAGGGAAAAGAAAGGCACGTGAGGACTTGAGGACATGAGGAGGGGGAAGGGGAAGCTGGAACGAAGTGAGAGAGTGGCATGGACATATATACACTACCAAACGTAAGGTAGACAGCTAGTGGGAAGCAGCCGCATAGCACAGGGAGATCAGCTCCGTGCTTTGTGACCACCTAGAGGGGTGGGATAGGGAGGGTGGGAGGGAGACGCAAGAGGGAGGGGATATGGGGATATATGTATACATATATCTGATTCGCTTTGTTATAAAGCAGAAACTAACATACCATTGTAAAGCAATTATACTCCAATAAAGACGTTTAAAAAAAAAAAAAGAAAAGAAAGAAAGGCACGTGAAGCCAGGTGAGCTGCAGGCCTCGGGACCAAGCAACACTGCGGCCAGGGGCACCTGGGAGAGGACAGGACAGGTTCCTCTGGAGCTGGCAGGTGAATCTACAGGTGGAGGGAGGGTCCAAAGATGGATAGGGGTTGGGACAAGGGGGCGGGAACAACTTATGGAAACAAGGAATAACAAGTCCCAGAGCTGAGACCCACATCCGGGATAGGACTCGGACCACAGGTGCCAGGGCAAGCAACAGAAGGCAGGGCCCAGTGGGGAGATAAGGCCACGCAGGCCAGCGAGAGAGCAGCCATCCCCCTCCCCCGCACCATGTGGATATGACAAGGAGCAGTGAAAGCTAAAAATACACGGACAATGGCATATGAAATTGTCAATATAAATAATGTTATACATACTGCATTATACATAGTATATTATAGAGTGCTTTATACATGTAACAAAATAATTAAATTTTATTTTCACACTGAAGATTTTTTCAAGGCTACTAGCTACTGTTACTATTATTTCATAGAAAAGGAATCTCAAGTGAGGCCTGTAGCAGTCTTAGGAGCCTTTTGACAATGCTAAAATTAAGCGTTAGAGTCTTAGAGTTCAGATATCGTATTTAACACATTAGTTACCTTGGCATAAGTATTCATGGCCTCAGATTTTAAAACATCCTCAATGTACATTTTTTATATAACCTTTAGTTATATATGGAAGAGAAACGCATGATTAAATATATTCATATTCTAAATTGCATCATTAAATTTTATCGAATAGGAACATTTATGTAAAAAAAATTCAATATTAAAGCAATTGTAATATAAAAGGGAGATTTGTGAAACCCTTGTTGCCGGAATGGGAATTATGATCACTGAGCATGTTCTATTATTAGCAATGTCCAGCCCCATGAAGAGGAGGTGTGTGGCTGGGCCCTTGGGTTTGATGTAGCCATTGGAGGGGATTCTCATCTTGGGGAACTTTAGGGCTCAGGACAGGGGGGCACAGCCGCCCCTCAACACACTGCCCACCATGGAACTGAAACAGCCGTCCTGAGTCTGAGGAATCTCCTGGGTCTGTGTGGTTGGGACATACCCTCTGGTTCTCCTGCCGGGGCTGGGCCCTCCCCCAGCAATGGGTCCCTGGCCTGGGAGGAGGGAGCTGCAGTGGGGTTCAGTTAGGGACAACACTCTCCCTTCACCTGGCTTGGGAAGCTCAGGGACCAGGGAGTTTGGCACAGCAGCCACTGCATCCTGGGGTACCAGACTGGTGTTGGGCTCCACACAGAGACTGGGGTTCGGAATTAGGCAGGCCTGGGAGTCTAAACCCAGCTTAGCTACTTATTTTAGGCCTGAAATATGGGGACACTCTCTCACCTCCTTTGAGTTTCAACTTTTCCAACAGAACAGGAAAAATAATACCTTAGTCAGCTCAGGCTGCTATAACAAAATACCATAGATGAGGTGGCTTAAACAACAGACATTTATTTCTCCAGACTCTTCTGGAGGCTGGAAGTCCGAGATCAGGGTGCTGGCACTGTGGGGTTTTGGTGAGATATCTCTTCCTCTACAGATGCCACCTTCTCCAAGAGTTTTCATACGACAGAGAGACAGACTGCTCTGTGTCTCTCTTATAAGGGCACCAATCCCATCATAAGGGCCTCACCCACATGACCTCATCTAAACCTAATGACTTTCCAAAGGTTCCACATCCAAATCCTATCACATTGAGGGTTACAGCTTCAAAATATGAATTTGAGGGGGGCGGCAGGAACATTCAGTCCATAGCAATACCACATGAAGATTCTGGCTGTGGACAGAGATACTGAGTATACTATAGTTCTGAGCACAATGTCTGCCAAGGCAGGTGCTCATGCAATGGGATCCTAGCAATAATTGGGACAAAATCATCCTAAACTAGCCTTGTCTACTGCACAGGGTCTGCCTGCCATTGAGCAGGCAGAGAGGACCCCAGCCTGGATGGAGACCCAAGAGGGGCCCTGTGAGTCAGGAGCAGAGGGGCTCCCTGTGTCCCTGCTCCCTACATGTGTAAACTCAGCCCCAGGTCCAGTTATCTTCCATGCAAAATACAGCTGGTTCTTCTGGCCAGATCTTCAAAAAAACTGTAGTAGCAACTATTCTATCATGAAAATTTTAAGGGAAACTTGTCAGCCCTTTGCAAATACTATAGGAAAGACCATTTATTGCTCCAAAGCATCATTGCTCATGTTAAGATGTAGCTGCAAATCAGAACACAGAAGTCAAAACCATTCTGGCGGACCCACCACCAGTCCCCACCATCAGGAAGCTTACACAATCCTCTTAGATAGCCTCAACCACCAGAGGGCAGACAGCAGAAGCAAGAAGAACTACAATCCTGCAGCCTGTGGAAGGAAAACCACATTCACAGAAACATAGACAAAATGAGAAGGCAGAATACTTTGTACCAGATGAAGGAACAAGATAAAACCCCAGAAAAACAACTAAATGAAGTGGAGATAGACAACCTTCCAGAAAAAGAATTCAGAATAATGATAGTGAAGATGATCCAGGACCTCAGAAAAAGAATGGAGGCAAAGATTGAGAAGATGCAAGAAATGTTTAACAAAGACCTAGAAGAATTAAAGAACAAACACCTAGAAGAATTAAAGAACAAACAAACAGAGATGAACAATACAATAACTGAAATGAAAAATACACTAGAAGGAATCAAGCAGAATAACTGAGGCAGAAGAATGGATAAGTGACCTGGAAGACAGAATGGTGGAATTCACTGCCATGGAACAGAATAAAGAAAAAAGAATAGAAAGAAATGAAGACAGCCTAAGAGACCTCTGGGACGACATTAAACACAACAACGTTCACATGATAGGGGTCCCAGAAGGAGAAGAGAGAGAAAGGACCTGAGAAAATACTTGAGGAGACTAGAGATGAAAACTTCCTTAACATGGGAAAGGAAAGAGCCACCCAAGTCCAGGAAGTACAGAGAGACCCAGGCAGGATAAATCCACGGAGAAACATGCCAAGACACATAGTAATCAAATTCACAAAAATTAAAGACAAAGAAAAATTATTGAAAGCAACAAGGGAAAAAATGACAAATAACCCATAAGGTTAACAGCTTATTTCTCAGCAGAAACTCTACAAGCCAGAAGGGAGTGACATGACATATTTAAAGTCATGAAAGGGAAGAACCTGCAATCAAGATTACTCTACCCACCAAGGATCTCATTCAGGTTTGATGGAGAAATCAAAAGCTTTACAGACAAGCAAAAGCTAAGAGAATTCAGCACCACCAAACCAGCTCTACAACAAATGCTAAGGGAACTTCTCTAAGTGGGAAACACAAAAAAAGAAAAGGACCTACAAAAACAAGTCCATAACAATTAAGAAAATGGTAATAGGAACATGCATATTGATAATTACCTTAAACATGAATGGATTAAAGGCTCCAATAAAAGACACAGGCTAGGTGAATGGATACTAAAACAAGACCCATATATATATGCTGTCTACAAGAGACCAACTTCAAACCTAGGGACACATAAAGCCTGAAACTGAGGGGATGGAAAAAGATATTCCATGCAAATGGAAATCAAGAGAAAGCTGGAGTAGCAATTCTGACCACAACGCTATGAGATTAGAAATCAATTACAGGGCAAAAAACGTAAAAAACACAAACACATGGAGGCTAAACAATACGTTACTAAATGACCAAGAGATCACTGAAGAAATCAAAGAGGAAATCAGAAAATACCTAGAGACAAATGACAATGAAAACACGATAATCCAAAACCTATGAGATGCAGCAAAAGCAGTTCTAAGAGGGAGGTTTATAGCAATACAATCCTACCTCAAGAAACAACAAACATCTCAAATAAACAAGCTAACCTTACACCTAAAGGAACTAGAGAAAGAAGAACAAACAAAATTTAAATTTAGTAGAAGGAGAGAAATCATAAACATCAGAGCAGAAATAAATGAAATAAAAACAAAGAAAACAATAGCAAAGATCAATAAAACTAAAAGCTGGTTCTTTGAGAAGATAAACAAAATTGATAAACCATTAGCCAGATTCATCAAAAAACAGAGGGAGAGGACTCAAATTAATAAAATTAGAAATGAAAAAAGAAGAAGTCACAACGGACACCGCAGAAATACAAAGCGTCCTAAGAGACTATGACAAGCAACTCTATGCCAATAAAATGGACAACCTGGAAGAAATGGACAAATTCTTAGAAAGGTATAACCTTCCAAGACTGAACCAGGAAGAAATAGAAAATATGAACAGACCAATCACAAGTAATGAAATTGAAACTGTGATTAAAAATCTTCCAACAAACAAAAGTCTGGGACCAGATGGCTTCACAGGTGACTTCTACCAAACATTTAGAGAAGAGCTAACACCCATCCTTCTCAAACTCTTCCAAAAACTTGCAGAAGAAGGAACACTCCCAAACCTCATTCTATGAGGCCACCATCACCCTGATACCAAAACCAGACAAAGATACTACAAACAAAGGAAACTACAGACCAGTATCACTGATGAACATAGATGCAAAAATCCTCAACAAAATACTAGCAAACAGAATCCAACAACACATTAAAAGGATCATAAATTTGTATGGAGACAAAAAGACCCTGTTTAAAATTTTTTTCTTAGATATAAATCATGATATGTGATAAATTCATCCTAACCTAACCCACTGGTGCGATTTAAATGAACAGATACTTACAAGGGTGTATGCCCAATGCACAAAAGTGTCCTTATGTTTCTTAAAACTCTGCATGGCTAAAGCAAAAGGTGATTTGGAAAGAGCTATGCAGATTCCCTGCATATTTGATGTGGTGGCCATGGATTTACATAACCCCCTCTTTAGCATCTGTAGGCTGGTTATTCTCCAAAGAGCTCATACTGAGGCAGCTCTGACTTTCTGCAGACTAATCTATATGAACCTGCAGGCCTGGCCAAGCTGATTTATTTTCACATTTAGATGTAATAAAATTAACAATGCAGTTTTATGTCAGTTGATGAAATTAACTCAGACTTTTTTGGGGGGGGGCAGCTAACATCTTTCAGTTATTTTCTTTATTTTCAAAAGGGAAGTTGTTTCAGTCATTCGATACAAATGGCTTTAATTAGTTTAGGGCAAACATAACCTTTAACAAAAATACAGGCTGGGGACTGCAGGTCTGTGCGCTACGGGAGAAAAAAAAATTGCAGTGCCCACAAGTTGGTTTGCCATGGCTGCTGTATAATCCGATTTGGTTCGACGTCAGAGTAAACAACCCATCACCTGGGAGAATGATTCCTCTGTTGAGGCCATCAAGAAGCCAGCCCATTCCTGCACACAAACGTATTTTTATGACAAGTGCAGGTGCATGGAATGACGGGGTCGAGGAGATCCACTGCATCCATGTCCTGTCTATTCTGCTCGGTGCCGCCCAAGACCGGGCTTGCACTGGCTGAGAGCATAGGAGAAGTTTTCTAAGGGACTTGCATTTTTAATGACTAGTTCTTTTAAAGGTATTAAAAATGAAAAACAGTCAATCCTACATTTACCATGAAGCACCTGGTAAAAAGAGACCCTTTGTTTTGGAAATCCTCAAATGAAGGTTCTTATCTTAGGTTTACCCTTCCCCAGTTCTGTGGGGCTGGTTACCACCTGGGTCAGCTCTTTGTCAACTAGAATCAGAATTATTGGTCCAGAAATCAGCCCTTCTGTTGTAAATCTGACCTTGGACCTCCCATGCCCTTTAGTGGCACCCCTTCCTCCACAGGACAGAATCCAATCCATTCTTTCCTTGTCCTAGGACTTGTCAGTCTTGTTCTCTAGGACTCCTGCTGCTCTGAACCCCTCCCCAGAATAAGCACAGGGTGCAGTTTCATGTCCCTGCTGTGTCTGCAATGATTTCCTGCAAAAGGGGCTCAGGGCTCATCCTCTCCGACGCTGTCCATGACTTTCCACGTTGAGCAGAGCATCCTTGCTCTGCCCTGTGCTCTGTCCTTTTCTTATCTCTTTACTGAAATTATTGGTCGATGCATCTCTCCTGGAAGATAAACTCCATAAGGTAAGAGCCATGTACCTACTCTGGCACTGGTGTTCAGCAGGGATCATCTGACCCCTTTGGCCAAAGTCACCTCCCCACTTTGACTATTCCTTCTCTCTGCATCTGGTTGGGCTGGGATGTTGGCTTTTCCACACTCCCTGTGTCTGTGCCTCTGCACCAGAGTTTTCTGTTTGCTGGAATTTGCTTCCCTCTCTGCCTGACAAAGTCCTTCCCTCCTCCACAATTGTCAGCACCACTGTTCCTTTCTTCTGCAGAGCCTGCACTCAGTGCCACTCGGAGTAAAGACCTCATGTCCTTCTGTGTTTGAAAATCCGTGATACATATTTCTATTCCCGCATATCACTTCTAAATGACTAATTTCATAGCTGTGAGCTCCTTGAAAACAGAAGGAGCTCTTTTTTTTTAACATCTTTTTTGGAGTATAATTACTTTACAATGGTGTGTTAGTTTCTGCTTTCAGATAAACATATACATATATCCCCATATCCCTCCCTCTTGCATCTCCCTCCCACCCTCCTTATCCCACCCCTCTAGGTGGTCACAAAGCACCGAGCTGATCTCCCTGTGCTATGCGACTGCTTCCCGCTAGCCATCTGTTTTACATTCAGTAGTGTATATATGTCCATGCCACTCCCTCACTTCCTCCCAGCTTACCCCTCCCCCTCCCCGTGTCCTCAAGTCCTTTCTCTATGTCTGTGTCTTTATTCCTGTCCTGCCTCTAGGTTCTTCAGAACCTTTTTTTTTTTTTATAGATTCCATATATATGTGTCAGCATATGGTATTTGTTTTTCTCTTTCTGACTTACTTCACTCTGTATGACAGACTCTAGGTCCATCTACCTCACTACAAATAACTGAGTAATATTCCATTGTATGTATGTGTATATATTATACATATGCCACATTTTCTTTATTCATTCATCTGTCGATGGGCATTTAGGTTGCTTCCATGTCCTGGCTACTGTAAATAGTGCTGCAATGAACATCATGGTACATGATTCTTTTTGAATTATGGTCTTCTCAGGGTATGTGCCCAGTAGTGGGATTGCTGGGTCATATGGTAGTTCTATTTTTAGCTTTTTAAGGAACCTCCATACTGTTCTCCATAGTGGCTGTATCCATATACATTCCCACCAACAGTGCAGGAGGGTTCCCTTTTCTCCACACCCTCTCCATGCCTTTTCATCTTTAAATCTACTTTAAATCAACTGTGAATGACACAAAGTAGGTGCTTAATAAGTGTTGAATGGTTGAGTAAATGTGCACACAGATGGATGAATCTACCCCCGGAAGAGGTAAGTGTGCTTGTCAACTGTCCTCTCCCCTGCAGAGGGCAAACAAACGAAGAGGAACAAATCAGCAGACAAGCAAGAGACTGGACGCGACGCCTGGCAAGAGCCGAGGCAGCGGGTGTGGGGTTTCTACTCCAGAGCAAAGCCCTCCACACCAGTCAGCTAAGGAGCCCACTACCAAAGGGCGAGCTCCCAGCACGCCCACACCCCATCTCAGGTGAGATCTGTCTACAGAGGCTCTGCGGGAACACAAGAGATCACAGCGGGAGCTCACTTTTCTACTGGCTGATTCTAAAGTGTGGATGGGCAGCCCAGGACTGCCGGACACCTGAGCAAGTCTGCTGTGTGAAAGAACAAGGTCAACTGTAAACACAGGGCAAAGGGTGACAGTGGATCTCAGATTACAGAGGAGAAGGCAAGACATCCCACCTAGGGTCTATGCACGTTTACATAGTGTCCTTAGAGGGACCGGAGAAGGTACTTTATCCATGAAACAAGAACAAAGTGCTATCAAAAAGTAACAATCAGAAAACATAAATAAGCTCTAGGAAACTATATATATATATCCTATTATATTTATATATATTTATGTTTATATTTCCCAAAGAGCACTTTCTTACTCTATAATGTATATAAACATAATATATGTATATATTTATATTAACATATGTATATTAATATAGATATGGATATATATCATCCAAACAGAAAAATAATAACTAGAGGTTTGAAAGGCACTATCAAGTAAATATCCCCAACTAGAGAGGAATGCGATAAAGATTTTTAAAATAGAGCCATGAACTTGGACTTGTCATTGGATTCTTAGATATGACACCAAAAGCATGAACAACAAAAGAAAAAAAGTAGATAAATTGCACTTCACCAAAATTGAAAACTTTTGTGTATCACAGGACAATATCAAGAAAGTGAAGAGACACCTTGCAGAATGGCAGAAAATATTTCCAAATCAGGTATCTGATAAAGGTGTAGGATCTAAAATATATATAAAGAACTCTTGCAACTTAACAAGAAAAAGACAACCCAATTTAAAAATAAGCAACAACTTAACTAGCTATTTCTCCATAGAAGATACATAAAAGGCCAACAAGCACATGGAGAGATACTCTACATTACCAGTTCCTAGGGAGATGCAAATCCAAACCACGGCTAGAGACCACATCACACCCACTAGAGAGAGACCACATCACAGACACTAGAATGATAACAATAGAAAAAGGAAAGAAGTGTTGGTCAGGATATGGAGAAATTGGAATCTCTGTACATTACTGGTGGGAATGTAAAATGGTGTAGCTGCTGTGGAAAACAGTTTGGTGGTTCCTCAAAAAGTTAAACATAAATCAACAGAAGACCTAGAAATTCCACTCCTAGGTGTGAAATTTTCTCAAAAAATTGAAAACAGGTACTCAACAGACACTTACAGACAAATGTTCATAGCAGCTCTATTCATAATAGCCAAAAGGTGGAAATAACACAGACGTCTATCAATGGATGGTTGGATAAACCAAAAGTGGTCTATCCATACAATGGAGTATTATTCAGGCATAAACAATAATGAAGTACTGACACCTGCTGCAACATGGTTGAACTTTAAATAGTATGCTACACGAAAGAAGCCAGACACAAAAGGTCACCTTATGTGATTTCATTTACATGGAATATCCAGATTAGGCAAACCCATAGGACAGGCCATAGTTTGGTAGCTGTGTGGGGCTGAGGGAGGGAGGAGTGGAGAGCATTGACTAACTAATGGATGAGGGGTCTTCTTTTGGGTGATGAAATGGTTTTGGAACTAGACAGAAGTCGTGGTTGCACATTTTGTGAATGCACCAAATACCACTAAATTGTTCACTTTTAAACTGTTAATTTTATGTTATGTGAATTTTACTTCATTCAAAAGAAAAAAGAGAAAACGTAAGAAACAAGGAGACATAGAGAATTAATCCAGGAAGTTGAACATCCAATTAATAGAAGGCCCAGAAAGAGAGCAGAGAGTGACAGGGGAGGGTTTCTGAAAGCTTCAGATTTAATGGCTACAGAGTTACATCTGTATACATCAAAGAGATATTTTGGAGCAGCAGTGATAAGGATCTATCTAGAAAGTTCCAGAAAGAAAAAGAAAACCTATTTTCCTACAAAAGGATGAGGACAGGTTGCAGGTAGCCGAGCGTTAAACGTGGTCGATAGGAAGATCCTTGTCCTTGTGCATCAGGTTTGAGGACAGGCAGAACGGCCTCAGCACAGAAGCTTCTAGACCTGGGTCTGCCCCTCTACACTGGGCATCGCACACACCACTGAGATGCCCTCAACATCCTTGTTGCTCATTGGCTTGTTTTTGCCTTTTCTCACCAGTCTCACTGGGGTGAAGATAATACTTCTGTTTACCCCACAGAACGGCTGTTAGCTTAATGCAAGGTGATATTTATGCAAGAGTTTTGAAGACCTGGAAGCTGGGGATGAGAGAGGCATCTGGGGAGCCGCCACTGGCTATCTAGTCCCTAACCCACATTGCCAGCTGTAGGCCAGTGGCCCTTCACCCCATGAGGGTCCTTTCCCACCCAGCCCACTCCCTCACTCCCTCCAGCACACAGCTCTGGCCCTGTGACCAGAGGCAAGTCCACCAGAGCTGACACACACAGTGGCTCCAATGGTAACAGAGAAGCATAGGCTGAAAGCTGGACGAAGGACAGAATCTGGAGATAGCAAAGACAGTGACCTCGGTGATGGCAGGGCACCTGGGTCAAGTTCACTGTCACCGCCACCCTGACCCCAGCTCTGGGGCAGGAGGATCTTTTGGAGGAGGGGGTGATTCACGGAGGATCAGGTATTTACTAGGGCTGCGTGACCTCGGAGTCAGGGTCCACGCTAACCCACAGCTGTCCTGGACCCTCCCGTCATCCAGGACACGACAATGGACGTCCAAGAGGCCCAGCAGGGAGCATCCCACCTGGCACTCCACTCTGCTGACGGTCAACCTGGTGGCCTCACTCAGGACTGCCCGGTCCCTCCCTGTGCTCCTTGTAAGGAGGGCAGGTTTGCAGGAGGCAGCCAATCTCTCCGGCACTGTGTCCTTAACTCCGAGACGGAAAGCCAGAGGCTGAGGTATGTGCCTCTGTGGCCAGGGTCTCCTTGGTCTTCCTCAGGTCCTCAGTTTCCCAACTTCCCGCCGGCCGCACTCCCTATCCCTCACCCACAAAACTGCCCTAAATGGTGGTGCTTGGGTCACCTGGGGACTCTCATGCAGGCCCGTGCTGTGCTCCCCTGCGACATGCTCTGTCCCCTGCTTTGGGGGACTCAAGGTGAACAGGTCAAAAGAAGGAAAGGACCGCACGGTCTCCCGCAGAGGGGGTGCCCCCACACAGCCTATCCGGTCAGCACGAGCCCCACACCTTCCCAGCCTGCCTCCTGCCTAATGGACGGAAGGGGGTCCATCTGGAGGTGAGTTAAGTGTGCGCTCTGCACCCCAGGATGTTCCTACTCTCCTGAAAGGCAGCCTATCCTTTGTCCCCAGCACACTCTGTGCTGGGAGACTGCAGACACCTCCATCGCCCGCCTCGGTGCAATTAGAGCCAGGAGCACACAGCTTTTGACAAGAAGATGGAGGGCTTGGCTGTCATGGCGGCTAATTGGGGGTGTTATTTATGTGTTTTGAATGGTTGTGATGTTCCCTGGCTGTTTCTGATGCAATTAGTTTCATTGACGGCCAGGTTTACGAGTTGAAATAGTGGGAATCAAAGTACCGCCGGATACAATACAATAAAAATGAGTAGGCTCTGCTGATTTCCATGCAGAACACCTAGAAAATGGGTTTCCAAGTTTTTACAGGGAGATAAAATCTCCCTCTTGCCTACACAATTACTTTATCTACTTTGGAAATATATGGGCAGCAGTCAGGGAGAAATGAGCTTCGGAAGTAAGGTGAACATAAACGAAAATAATTTTACTGGTAAGGCAGCCCCAACATCTAATTAGTGTGGCAAAAACAGCTAAATTTCTACATTTCACTTACTTCTACATTCAGTAATGGGCACATAATTAACATGAATTCAGGACAATTATTACAGAAAAATTCAAACAATGTCTCACACAAATGTTTCAGTGGTTTGAGTTTGGATTTTTTGCATGTGTGGGTAGGACGGGGCTCTTCTTTTTAAATCAATTAAAATTTTTATAGATATACTACTGTGTCTTTGGGATCCAGGTGAATAAAGCACACACTGACCTTTTGAGCAGCCAAGATACCCATTTCATGGATGCACCAGCGTTTGTTTTCTCTAGTCTTTTGTTGTAGCATGCAGCGTTGCACACACCCACCCGGCACCAGGGAGTTTACTGAAGCCCAGTCTCCTTAGGGGAGTAGCTGGGTCAGAAGCTACACGAACTTGTGATTTTGATAACGTGGCCAAATTGACCGTCTCATCTTTAATTGTAATGAATGACCGAGCCTCCCACCTGGAGGCGAGTCCCTGGCTTCCTGCGTCCTGGCCTCACAAGGGGACATTCATGACCTGTGCCAACCTGAGAAATGAAAATGCAGGTCTTAAAAGAGATTCACCTAACTTTCACTCCTCCATTCGACAGATACTTTTTGAGAACTTACTGTGTCCCCGGCACTGTCCTTGGCCTGGAAGAGCGCAGAAGAGATGAAATTCCCTGCCCCGTGGAACTTACATCTGATGGTAGCAGACACGGTATCATTACGATCGAGTCTGAGCACCTTCCCAAGGCTGTCAATGCCGCCGTGCTGTGCCTCCTCTTCTGCGACCTACACACTCGTGCTTCTGCTCTTCTCCCTTTTGGGTTGTGGCTCTATTGTCTTATAGATTTAAGGGCCCTTCTGTCTAGGATAAGAATGGCAAAATACTGTTTTCCTTCTGACTTTCCCTGTGATTATGGTTTCTACGGCCCCAGTTTTTTAAGGGGTTTAATTTACCATTCTTTTCTTTTAGAGCTTCGGAGTTTTTGTTGTCTGGGGAAAGACTTGCTTCACTCCAAAAGTTGGTAATAATTCTCCCGTGATTCTTCTCTGGGAATTTCATGGTTTCATTCTGCATATGCCATTGTTAGGTCCATCTGGACTTTATTCAGGTGAAGGTGTGAGGTGTGGATACACCTCTGTAATTCAGCAGGTGGCTTCCCTGTTTACTCAACACCATCACCCTGACAATCCATTTCACCCCTTGATTTGAAATGCCTTCCCATCATACACTAATTGCCCGCAGGGACCTGAGTCTATCCCTGGACCTATACGCACATATTTAGATACAGGCAGACCTCGCTTTACTGCACTTTGCTTCATTGTGCTTTGAAGGTGTGGTTGTTTTTTTAACAAATTGAAGGTTTGTGGCAACCTTGCACTGTCAGACGATAATTAGCATTTTTATAACGGAAATATTTTTAAATTAAGGTATTTCCATTGGTTTTTTTTTACATCTTTATTGGAGTATAATTGCTTTACAATGGTGTTAGTTTCTGCTTTATAACAAAGTGAATCAGTTATACATATGTTCCCATATCTCTTCCCCCTTGCGTCTCCCTCCCTCCCACCCTCCCTATCCCACCCCTCTAGGTGGTCACAAAGCACGGAGCTGATCTACATTGTTGTTTTAGACATAATACTATTGTACACTTAATAAACTGAAGTATAGTGTAAACATAACTTTTATGTGCACTGGGAAACCAAAACATCTGTGTAACTGGCTTTATTGCTGTATTTGCTTTATTGCAATGGCCTGGAACCAAACTTGCAAAATCTCTGAGGCGTGCATGTACTGTCCATATATTTTTGCATACACACACATGCATGCACACATGCTATTTTAAGATGGTAAAATGTGGCTGATGATACACATGTTACCAAATCCAACCCACCAAGGTTTTTACCACTCCGTTTCTTGAGGTCCCTGACAGAGGCAGACAGCCCTGGCAACCCAGCCCTTCTGGTGTCTGTAGAATTCACCTTTGAGACAATGGCCCAGGCTGTGTTTCAAGGTCAAGTGCTTGAGACTTGTTCTGACAAGTGCGGTAACAGAGGTGAAATGGGGATCAGCAAACCCATGCGGGAGCCTGATGCTGTGAGCACCATGCCCGAATCACAGCCTGTCTGTCCTCACCTGGCAGGTGGGCGTGCCGTCTTCCTTACATGTGGGTGCACATTTCAGTTCAGAAACAAGTGCTGACGGACAGAAGGGCACCTCACCAGATCCCTCGTCTCAAAGGCTTAGAACATTGTGAGTATAACCAGACCGGCCAACGAAATCAAACTGACATTGAAACAAGGAACTCCCCTAATTTCAAGGTTGATTGGCATTGGGAATCCCTTCCTGAAATGGACCACAAGAAGGCTGACTTATCTCTAGAGAGACTCTCCTGGATGGTCTTCCCAGCTTCCCTCCCTGAGGGCTGCCAGGGAGGGGCCCACAGGACCAAGACAGAGCCCCGCCTGCCCCTAGGTGCCTGGAGCGCCCATCAGCGGTAGGATGTGGTCCTCACACACCAGCCCTCTTTGTGGGCTTCGTTCTTCCCTTGGCCTGGGATGCTTCACTGTGGTTCCCCAAGCCTATCCTTTCCTCCTGCTCTATGCACCCTATGAGGGATGCCTGGCTCAAGCATCGCCCCTCTGCAGAGCCCCCCTGCACAGCCGGGGCCGTCAGCTCTGCTTACGCCTCTCTCATCCCTCTGGCAGCACAGAGGGGGTGAGCACAGCCGCTTGCATCCCAGTCTCAACTGGACTGGGGTTCCTCGAAGAACCATGTCACGTGGGTACAGGAAGCCCGTCCCCAGAGCCTGGCAGGGGGCTGGTACGCAGTGGACACCCTAAACCAGGATGAAGGTCAGCACCCTGACCACTGGCTGTGCCCACATTTTCGTTAGCCCTACTGGGGTGCCAGTTGGTAAAGAGTCCAACATTCATGAAACTCACATTGTAGGGGACACAATAACAAGGGAAAATTAATGGAGAAATGAAAGTGATAAGATGTTCTGAATACAGTATAAACTAATAACAGACAAAGCTAGCTCACGACCCGTCCCTGGGTGGATGCCAGGGTGTCAGCGCTACAGCCTCTTGACAGCCTGACCACCGGACAGCTTCAGTTTGGGGTAGCCTCTGTCTCCAGCAGCTGTGGGTACAGGGTGCTTTATGTCAGGGCAGAAAGTAACTTCCACTTCCACGCACTGTAAAGTGCGTCTCCATCTGTCCCAGCAGATGGAGATCTGACCGCTGCCCTGGAGACGGGGCTTTCATAGGCTCAGCGTCATCTGCATACCTGGTGACAACACCCTCTGGTCACTGCTCGTCCAAGCCTGGATGATCACCGTCTTCCTTGAACCCGAGACAGAGGCGCAGGCATGTGGCCTCTGTACAGTCACCTCCCACGTCTGCAGGCGTGCGGGCCCCTCCCAAGAGGAAGAGGAGGCAGGACGCTGGAGGCCTGGGTCACGGGGGGCGTTAGTGTGATTGGTGCACCCACGCCTGAGGCTGGAGTAGTCCCTGCAGACGGCCCAGATGTGCCGGGGACGTCTCCGCTCTCTGGGCTCGGAAGGGCCAGTCTCCACGGTCCTGAAAGTCTGTGAACACGGCCTGAGCTCCAGTGCAGACTTAGAGACAGGGCAGGAGGGGCCGCGGGGGCAGGAGCCCACCTTCCCACCCCTCGGGGTCACTGCCCAGAGTCTCAGCTTTTCTGCGGCCTGAACGGATTCACTTTGCCTGGCCAGACTGGCTGGGATGCCACCACCAAGCAATGTTTAGAATGAATAAACCTTCTAAAGACAAGCACCAATCACTTCTACTAATATCACGGAGCACTTATTCACCTCTTGGTATAAGTGGGTAAATTTGTGTTGTTGATACCAGCGATACTAAGAGAAGAGGAAGAACTTTTTAGAGTAGGAGGTACTTAGGAAGGGCCCTAATAGGGAGGTAGAATGAGGGAACTGGGCAACAGGACAGTAAAAGAGTCGGGGCTTCTCCAGGGAAGCAGAAGGGCAATAAGAAGCTGCCGATGGGAGCACAGCCCGGTTGGGAGACCCACCCACACACGCCTCCCCTTTGTGCACACGGCACTTCCCTCCCGGTCCTTCAGCATCGGACACCAGAGGTCTCATCACAGCTTTCAGTGGGGACCCAACTCAGTTCCCTCTTCCTAAGCATCACCCAAGGGTTCCCTTCTCCCTCTATTTTTCTCTGACCCTAACCGCACAACGTTTGTCAAGGATCAAAATGCAAAATGAAGCAAAAAAGAAAACTACCCATAATCCAGTATTAAGAGACAATAACTAAACCCTAGTGAATATTGTGTTTACATTCTAACCTTTACCGATAAACACACCAACCCAGTTGAGATGATTCAGGGTAGAAGGCTCATGTAGATGCTGGGCCCTCATTAAGAAAAATAACATAAAAGTATATGTATATGTATATATATCACCAAATATTGTATATATGTATCACCAAATCCAGAAAAATAACATAATATTTACATCAACTCCCTTTCATTTTTCTAAAATTATTTTTGCTCCTGCATCTTCAGGCTGCATCCTTGTCCTGCTCCATAGGATCACTTTGTAACATCATCGCATCGCTCTATAGAAGAACAGAAACGTAATTCCACTTTCCTGTAGTCTCACCGGTGACAGTCGCCACACCTAAAGCTGTTTCCACACGTGCAGACATGCTGGGCGGGTGCCGCGTCCCCGCCCAAAGGCACAAGCATTCAGGTGAATTCTGTTTTGTGGCATCCCGTCACTGTGCATACACTGTGTTATAAAATATAACTGGACCAGAGAGCACTCGCATTTGAGTGGGTGTGGTTGAGAAATGAAGCCTCATCTCACAGCTTCTACGTCATACAGTTTCTACGTCGCTGTATTTGGATCTTCAAGGTACATTGCTACGTAAAAAGTCAGAAATACATGCACCATACAACCCCACGCTCGTTTAAAAAAATCCTTCATATTTTTAAGAATACATGTGAATGCCATAAGGAGTAGGAAATATTTGATTATCACCCCAAATTGCTAACAGAAGTCTCCTTTGTGAGAAGGATAGGGTTGAGGAGCAGAAGCTACATCTAAATTGTTTCCATTTCTGAAATAGAATATATTCACAATTGATTGTTTAATTAGAAAAAATGTAAACATTTAAATAATTAAGTTTCTAGTCTACAGAGACACACATCTCAGCTTAAAATTGCCTGGTGACTTATGTCAATCAGTCTCCATCCTAAGTGGTAGTTTGGGGTGAAGAGGCCTCTTCTGATTCCTGGACGATGAGAGGTGGGGGGCGGGGGCAAAGGCCATGCGGACGCACGTCTGTCTGCTTGGTTTATCACGACACCGCTGGGAGTGCCACTCTTAAACTCAATAATCACTGAGAACAGCCCTTGAAGAGTGTGAATGACTGTGACAGCTTCTCAAGGAGCAGTGACTGCATGTATGAATGACGCCTGAGCCCCACGGCCAGCCTCAGAGCTTCGCGCGCTCCATTCCCTGAGAGCAGCCGTGTGGGAGGAGGGTCTGACTTATGACTTTCAGCATGCTCCACGGTGACGCCCACGGGGGCCCAGCTCCTCAGACCAGCTTATCTCGGCGAAGGACGGCGTGTTTAGTGCGGTTGGTGGCTAAGCGGCCCCCAAGACTGCTCTTCTGTCATAAGACACACCATTTCCGGTGGAATACCCAGCTTGGCGCCAGGCACGCATAGATGTTTTCACCTTAAGAAAATGCAGTCTAGGCCTTGTTAGCTCTGCCACGAAAATGTCGCTCTGTGTCAACCCACTCAGGTTGGAGATTAGTCATCCCGCGTAAGAACCAATGACTCAGGGACGTGGTCCCTTCCTTTGGGGGTCCTGCCATCCCCAGAGTCTCAGAGGAGTTAGAATGAAAGTTAGGTGGGGGACAAGAGTGGAGAAGGCAGGTCCTGTTCTTGGCCACCGTGCCGGGGAGCTGGTCTCACCACTCTGCTCAGTCTGCCGGTGTGTGGTCCACGGTGGATGACCTCACCTCAGGGCAGCAGGGAAACGCAGTCCTGAGCCAGCAGCCACATTCCAGCTACAACCCTGCACCTGGCAGGGGGAGCAACCTTGAGTGGATGGCTAG
This sequence comes from Neophocaena asiaeorientalis asiaeorientalis, assembly GCF_003031525.2. NCBI lineage: Eukaryota > Metazoa > Chordata > Mammalia > Artiodactyla > Phocoenidae > Neophocaena > Neophocaena asiaeorientalis. The sequence continues at coordinate 61,107 of NW_020173770.1, read as the reverse complement.
TGTCTCGGCACAGCACAGCTGGCACGGAGGGGGGGGGACATTAAGTCACAGACCAAGAAGTGGGCTGATGTCACGGGCTCCACCTCTCAGGTGTCCACAGATCACCAGGGCTCCTGGGTCTCGGCATCGCTGGTAACCCTTCAGGGCTCCCCCGTCAGGGTCCTCATGTAGGTCCCCTTGAGCATCCAGGATGGGGGTCCGGGGCATCAACATCATGCCCTCAACTCACTTGGTGGCTCTAAGTGCTACGGAGGTTCACTGCTGTAGACACTGGCGTGGCTCTAAGTGCTATGGAGGTTCACTGCTGTAGACACTGGCGTGGCTCTAAGTGCTACGGAGGTTCACTGCTGTAGACACTGGCTCACCCAAGGATAAAGTGGATATTTTTGTAGGAGACAATGAATTATAATGTTTGCTTTTTTTTTTTTTTGCAGTACGCGGTCCTCTCACTGTTGTGGCCTCTCCCGTTGCGGAGCACAGGCTCCGGACGCGCAGGCTCAGCAGCCATGGCTCACGGGCCCAGCCGCTCTGCGGCATGTGCTATCTTCCCAGACCGGGGCACGAACCCGCGTCCCCTGCATCGGCAGGCGGACTCTCAACCACTGCGCCACCAGGGAAGCCCATAATGTTTGCTCTTAATTACTGTCATTTTAATTGGGTCATTTGGCCTTTGGGTGTGCTGCCACCCAGCGTGGATTCCATTACGTCGTAGAAATAAGTGGAATATTTTGACGAAGTCGGCCGTGGGCGTGTAGCTAGGATATCCAGCCCTACTGGGCTTCTCTGTTGAATTGCATTCACTTCCAATGTCACGGCACCTTCATGAGCTGCCAGTGCTGTTACCAGACCTCCAACAATAAAAGGTGCTTGGCCCGCAGGTATGCACCACCCTCTGTGCCGTGGGAAGGGTCCCGCTGGGCCCTGGCTGGGAGGGGCTGGGTCAGCCTGCCTGGAGGGGTCTGTTTCCTCCCATCTACGATAAGCCTTGTCTTCTCTGTGGCCTGTGCAAACTGAGCGTATTCTGGGTGGAAGTGAAGGGGGTGGCCGGGGACGGGTTCCAGGAGAGGATGTTGACCATGAACCAGAGCCACAGAGAAGAGAAAGCTTGTTTTCGGCAGGTTCCGAAAACCCTGCCAAGTGACTTGTCCTCGCCACCTCCATATGCACGACTGGGAAATGGGGTGAGAGGGTCAGACCCGTCCCAGGCGCTAGCAAACACCTGTCTAGCCCTTCCCAAAGGGAGGAGTCCTATCAGATGGCAGCAGAGCTCACAGCTGACCATCCCTTTAGCTCTGTGGGTGGAAGGATGGGGTGAACCAAATGCACGTGTCCTCAAGTTGAAGGACTTTGATGGAACATTCTTCCTCTGGAGGATACAACAAACCAATAAACCTGCAGTGTTTTCAGAGCAGAAGCCTTCAGGGAGAGGCCCCTCTTTTTTTTTTTAATTGGGGTATAGTTGTTTTACAATGCTGTATTAGTTTCTACTGTACAGCGAAGTGCAGTTCCCTGTGCTATACAGCACGTTCTCATTAGTTATTTATTTTATACATATTAGTGTATATATGTCAATCACAATCTCCCAATTCATCCCACCCTCCCCCTGCCCCGCCCTTGTGGGGTATATTTTCCATCAGCTCTTCGCAACTGGCCTGCAAGGCCAGTGGGTTGCCTGGGGACCGGACCTGTGAGAGCCTGGACATCAAAGGGTCTCTGCATAGATAAAGCAGCGCAGACAGACCAGAAGATGCAGCAAGACTTAGGGAGTGGGGGGAAGATGTCTAAGGTGGGGGGTGGTCACGATGTCCCGTGCTGTGTCATATGCATCACACAAACCCCTAATTTTTCCAAAAAATGTCACATTGCCCAGTGTATTTGTGTCCTGGGTTTGCCAAAATAAATTACCACAAACTGGTTTAAACAGAAATTTATTATCTCACAGTCCGGAGGCCAGAAGTCCTAAGTCAAGGTGTTGGCGGGGCTGAGATCCCTCTGAGGACCTAGGGGAGGGTCCTTCCTGCCCCTTCCAGCTCCTGGCTGCTCCAGGCATCCTTGTCTTATGGCCCCATCACCCCCATCTCTGCCTGTCTTCACATGCCTTGGTCCCTAAGTTTCCATGTGTCCTTCCTTTTCATGTAAGGACACCAGTCCTTACATTGGGCTTATGGTCCATCCTAAGTCCAAGATGATCTCAAAATCCTTAACTAATGATATTACAAAGACCCTCTTTCCAAATTAAGTCCCATTCTGAGCTTCCTGGTAGACATGAATTTGTGGGAGGGGATGCTATCCAACCCTGTACACCTTCTGAAATAGATTTCTTCCTAGAAGAGGTTACAAGGATGGTTCCTGCTTCCAAGTCAGTATAAGTTGAAGGGGTTTGCACAGGAATGAAAACACTGAGATATTCAAAGGTGTAAACGTTACTTGGTCCTTTGAACTAAGAAGGGATCTGGGGAATAATGCCGCCCACCTCCTGGCTTTATCAGTGGGTGGAGGAAGAGGTTCCTGTCAAGGCTGGAGACTCTTGGACTCCAGGGTCAGGCTCCCGCAAGGCCAGGGCTCAGCCTGCCTATATTCGGGATCCAGACTCCGTCTCTGTCTCTGGGACTGACCCCCCAACCCTGCCCCTTTGCTTGTCCTGGGGTGGCTCTGGGGACCCAGCCGAGTCAACTGGCTCATTTTGTTAGCAGACCCATCCTCCCTCAACCCAATCTCATCACACCTGGTTTATTGCCTTTTGTTCCTGATAAGCGATTCCCTTAAAAAGGGAAAGAAAATGTTCATCTTAGTGCTTTATCCTTTCATCCCAACAGATCTCTTTTGTGGGAAGCTGCATAATTAAAAAGGGAAGGAAGGTCTCATCGTGCAGCATAAATTAGACACATCCTGGCTACTGGCTGTGTCACTTACTTCTAAAATGTGAAGCAATGAAATCTAAACAGGTTTTCAATTTCTCCTAATGTCAAAAAATGGCAATAAAATCAAAAAGTGAGAGAAAACGGGGGAAGGAGAGAGACTCGGGAACAGTGTCTGTCCCGCAACGACATCAGGTGTGAATTATTCCCACGATGATTTCTCTGTAGAATTGCCTCATTCCTGCCTCTCTCTCACACTGAAATGCTTTCACAGGCTGAAATTTTATTTGGAAAAAAATAAAGACTTCCTCCTAAGGAGCCCAGCTGCACGGGGCACTGCTTCCTGGGACCGCAGCACCTCACCCCCGACCCAGGGGCCTCCTCGCTGAGGACACCGGCCGTTCAGGCCCAGCATCGCAGGGACTTGACTGTTTCTAACATGCAGTGCCCAAGGGGACCAGAGGCACAGGGAGCCCCGGACACAGCATCCGGCACGTGGCCGATGGCGTAGGGCCCAGGTGACAGTTCTCTTCCCATGTGCCCCACCCCTGAGCCTCTGCGGGGTCTGCAGAGCCCTGGGGATCTCTGCAGGGGCAGAGATGGATGGATGTTGCAGCCCCCTGCACCTGCCCTTAAGATTCCCCGGTCTGGAGAACCAGCTGGCAGGTCTGCATTCTAGAACAAAAGAGCACAGACGCACGTAAACAGTGCCTTGGGCACCAACCGGCCTCACAAGAAAGGGGCCTCCCAAGAACGGCTGAGGGGTCCCGCCAGAACAGCTGGGCTGGTGACTGGGATCCATGACCCAGTGGACTCAGGCAGCAAGGAACAGCAGAGGGTCCTCCAGGGGGACACAGGCTGCTGGTTCGGACACGGGCATGTGGATAGACAACAGTCTCAGGGAGCTCGAACCCTGCCTCCACGGCCCTCTGACGACTGGGACGGGCGGGACCTGGCTTCAGGACACGACAAAAGGCAGAGTCGTGGACCTTTCGTGCGCGTACCGGCATTTGTGGAGGCCAACTGTGAGCCAGGCGGTGGGGCTCGTGGTCCCAGACAGGGACCCGCGTGGCTGAGCTCACGGCCAGTGGGGAGGGCGGCTGTATCCCCAGCAAGTGACCGTGATGGGAGCCAGAGAGTCATGAGAAAGTGCCCCCTGCTCCTGGAGCCTGGAGCAGCCCCGGGGCACAGACCTCCCGGGAAGCAGCTCAAGGGCTGGTTTCACTGCGCAGAGGATTAGGAAGGTGGGGAGAGAATGGGGTGCATCCAGGCAAGGGGTGGGGCACTGTAGGGTTTGGGACAATCACTTCGCTGCCAGGGAGGCCACGAAGGGCCAGGGAGCAGACGGTCTTCCAGACTCTCCTAACCGCGGAGAGGTCTATGTGGCACCCATGGCTGGCACCTTCCTCAGTGCCCAGCCTCAGACCCGATCCAGGAATCTTCCAGGGGTGCTGTGTCCCTGTCTGTGACTCTGGGACTGGGCGGTCCACACACGCTGCCCGTCGGCAGAGCCCAGAGAAAGCTGCATGCTTATTCGTGGGGAGGTTACCCCTCTCTGATCGCAACACCTGGGTCCCCACTTCAACCTCTGCTCCAGGCAGGGTGATGCCAGCTTCCCCGAAGGAAGGAAGGTTCTGTTGGAGACACGGTGTTGTCACCTGTGCTCTCCAAACCAGCTGAAATCAGCAGAAGTGTTGTGCATGGAGAGGGGGGTGCTGTTGACCGAGGCCGTGCTGCCAGGAGCGTCCCCAGGCACAGTGCCAGCTCAGTTCCTCCACCAGAAGCCGGTCACAAAATGCCCCCTTTTGCAGCCGTTTTATCCTGTCCTGGCTGCAACCAGTGGGCAAGGAAGAGCTGCATGGGGTTTAAGAACACGGACTGGCAAAAACTAAACATGAGAGAAGGGTCACGCAGATTGGGAACGTGCAACCCCAGCCTGGACGCGAGCACCGCCCCTGCGGACGTAGGGCACTCCCGGTGACCACCCTCGGACACAGACTCAGCAGGCCCAGGGGCAGTCAGCTGTGAAAAACCAAGGTTCCCGAGTGGGTCTTTGGCAGGGTGGCATTGACGTAAGGAAGAAAGAGGGCACCAGTATCAGCTGGAGACAGGCTTGACCTCCGAACGAGAGCCCCCCCAGGCCAGGCAGCTTCAGGGCTGAGGCAGGAGAAGCAGGGCTGGGAGACCCCCAGGGGCCTGAACTGCCCCACAGGCCGGCCCACCCCTCCCACCTGGGCTGTCCCACCCTGTTCTCTTGGGTACCGTTGGTCTGTTTAGCCTCCATGGACCACAGGGCCAACCTAACAACTTCTCCTGGAGTCTCTGGCCTGGAATGCACCTTTCTGAGCACACCAGCCGACCCAGAGTCTACACCGCACAGCCATCTCCCAACCTGCCTCCACAGCAGTGCCATCTCCCCTGCTGAAGGAGACCACCCGCACCCAAAGCCCACAGAGAACATTCACCCAGCGGTCCTGAGCCCTCTCCTGAGGAGCCACCATGAAGGCTCTGGCCTTTCAGTGGCACTTGTCTCTCCATGTGGTCACAAGTCATCTCTATGAATTAAATCCCAGACACAATGCTAACCAGCCTCACCCAAGCCCCCGGGACCCTGAGGACTGCAAGAGGACAGGCCTGAGCTTCATCAGCCACCGTCGGCCGCGTCATCTGAGTCACACTGGCTGCAATGCCCGGGAGGGCCTTCCTCCACCGACCTCTGCAGCGGCCCAGTCCAACACCCCTCCCCCATGAAGGATCCCCAAATCCAGTGACCCTCCCCCTAAGGGATCCCCTAATCCAGTGCCCCTCCTGCAGGGAGGATCTCCGGATTACTTCAATTGGAAAAGCTCTCTGCCTGAGCTGTGACAGCGCCGTCCCCTGAGTCGTCCTGGCCGCCATGCCTGGGAGGATCCACGGTCCTGGACTTCCCCAGCTTGGCTCCCCCATTCCAGCCATGTCCAGAAGCACCAGGTCGGTAGAGATGACGCGCTCCAGCCTGGGCTCTGAGTGGGCCTCTGTGGAGGTGATGTCTTAGCAGACAGAGTTTCGTGGTCAGAGTCAAATATCAACAGCACTGATGTCTAGGTGCTGTGTCATCTGTCCCCTGCCTGACCACAGGGAAACACAGTCTGCCTGCAGCAGAACCCCCCTTCTCAGCCCATCCTTAACAGATATGAGAAAATCTGGGAAACCATGAACCATTTACGTACAAACGCAAACTTAGTTCTCGGATAATTTCCAGTGTAACGGTAAGGGGAGTGTTTACCTGCATACCGTAATTGTGATTAAAAATAGCAGTTTTGTTTAAAAATCATTACGAAATCACTATTAGAGCTTGGAGGAATGGAAATTTTTATATGCACATGGCATGATGACTACAAAAATTCTATTATCACAAATGCAAATATTCTAGATAAATGTACTTAGCGATATAAAACAAATAATCGCTACCCGTTGTGAGAACTGCCAACCTCTCCGAAGAGTCATTCAAACTGTGTAGGTTCTGACAGCTAAACACCCCTATCTGTCTTCCCCGCATAATGACCGGCACCACAGAAGAGGATTACAATAATCACTATATTTTATAATTATTTAAATACTTATTAAAATAAGTTATGAAATAAAACATTTAAAATTATCTAAATAAAGTATTGATTTTAAGCTGAGAGAATACTTTATGTTTTTAATATTAATTTTCAGAAATAAATGCTTTATAAATATCGTTGTTTAATATATCAGAATCTTAACGCTACATCGGCCCAAATAGCTATATTTCGGCTATATTGTATACCTACAAATGCAGCATTCATGCATCAGACTGTACGATGAAGACACCATAATTTCACTGGGCTGGTCAGGTCATAGCAACAAAAGTGAGAATTTTGAAATCTAGAAAAATACGTTTCCTAGTTTTCAAAAAGGTATTCTTGTAACCAATATCCAGGAGATAAAGATTAGCAGGAGAAATATAAAAGGCCTGATCTGAAATTCAGTATAAGACACTTTCACGCATCCTGACACCCTCTCTCTCTCAGTACAGCCATCATTTCAAGAACGCTGGGAGCTGTTCCTGTGCCCATTTTGCAGATGCAGACACTGATGCTGGAGGGACGCGTTTTCCCCAAGGGCTCCAGCTTTGTAGGGAGTGTCAGCTCACAGGCCGACACCAGCACCTCCTGGTTCCTCGCCAACCCCCAGCCCCGATCCCACCCCAAGCAGAGCTGAGAAGCTGCCGTCCTCGCTTTAGTCCCCGCTCTCACCTGGGCCACCTCTGAAGGGGCCCTCTCTGCAAAGCCCCTCCTGGCAGAGAGACAGCAAAATGGGAAATGCCAAGGGGGAAACAGGAGAAAGAAGATCATTTGGGGAAACTAGGGGGTGCGCATCCAGGCTTTGCCCCTTACAGGTGGTGTGGCTTTGCTGAGCCATTTAAACCCGGCGACTCTTGACACTGCGGACACTAAGAACATGCTTAGCCCTGGGAGCATTACAGGATGAAGAGCCCGGCAGCTGTCTTGGGGCTGCATCCTCCTCTCCCTCTCCCTCTCCCTCGGGGTGCCCACCCCCTCGCCAACATCTTAGCATTCCTTCTTCCGGCTTTGCTAACCACCCCATCAGGCCCAGGTTACAAACATATTTTGCTCATTAGCAAAATTAAATCTGCCGTCGATAATTCATTTTCCGAAAATTAACTTGGGAGCAGCAGTACCCAGCTCCCTATGTAAAATCAAGTAGGCGCTTCAAGCCTGGGAAACACCAAGCCATTATTTCACGTTCTTCCTGTTTTCTCATTCTCCGCCTGTAAAGATTTACAATTTCCATGAGGAGCTGCCACACACTTTAATGTTTTAATCAAAATAAAATGTCTGGAGACTTTGCGTTCAGCCTCCCCTTCTGACTCAGTCCCACCTGGGGACTTGCTGATGCTTGTTTTCGGACTCTGCCTGTAGCGTATGCATCTGTGCTCTGAGGTCGGCAGCAAAGGGTAGCACAGCAGGGCAGGGAAGACGGTCCAGGGATGCTGTGTGGCTGGTGCAGTGCGGTCAGGCCCAGTGTGGCCCAGGGCTTGATGCCAGAGGCACTACAGCCCTCCAGCTGCAAGTACAAAAACTAGGATGGCCTGGTGGGGACAAGGACCATCCTGGGCCCTCAGGCCTGCAGCAGGTAGGACTAAAATTAGACCAGATGCCCCAAATCAGGACAGTGCCTGGGCACCTGAACATGCAGGTACCCATGGCTCTGTCTTACCCCACCATCGCCCCAGGAGATGATGAAGGGCTTCCTGCTGCAATTCCTTTCCTGGTGTTCTGGACCCAGACTGTGATGGGGCCCTGCCCTTAAACACAGCACTTCTACCAACACTGACATACATCATCCACCACTGCCACCACTGCTACCAGATCCACCTCCGTCACCATCACCACCACCATCAGCCTCACCATCACCATCACCATCATCATCACCACTACCATGACCACCATCACCAAAACCATCAGCCTCACCATCACCATGGCAGCTGCCATCACCATCTTCACTATAACTGCTCACACTTTTGGAGCTTTACTTGGTACAAGGCCCTGCATTAATTATCCTCACTTGTAGCATTTAATTAAATTCTTCCCTCTACCCTCTGCACTATAAATATCCACATTTTATAGTAAAGAATCTGAGGAACAGAGAGGTAAAGTAACTTTCCTAAGATCAAACAGCTTTTACATGATAAAGCTTAATTTTGAACCCTAGACCTCTGATTCTAGGACCATGGTGTCTAAGCCCTAAACCATTCGTTAGGGCCCCGACACCATCCAGTGCTAACCAGTTTCAATCTCCTCATCTCTGGGCCAGATGTCTCTCTTCTAGTGCCAGACCATCACTGATGGGAAGGTGAGGCTGCCAGCCCCGACTCCCCTTTGACCTGTGACCTGTGGCCGTACGCCCATCCAGGTCCCACTCCGGGGCATCCCTCAACTCTTGCTCATGTTGCTGTGTCCTGGAACTGAGCTGGAGGTGTCATGGTCCTCTGGACAGTGGCTGGTTTCCCTGCAGGGAGATCAGAATCAGCAGAGTCAGTTCTAAACGCCCACCTCACCTCGTGCGTCTTCTCAGTGGAGCCTCCTGAGTCTCCCTGAGCTCTGCCATGCACATTTGACTATCACTCCATGTGGTTCCCAGGGAGCAACTCCTGGCCAGAGACTGAGCACGGAGCCACAGGATCGGGGGTTCCAGGGTGAAAGAAGGGAGTGCACTGGACGCTGACAGGCCTGCCTCCGCCTGGAAGTCAAGGCACCCAGAGGAGAGAGCCCATCCCCCATCAAGGCCCTGCAGGGGATGGCATCCTGGAAGGAGAGTGTAGATGGGCGGCACAAAAGACAGGTTCCCATGGAGTGTCCCCTTTACATGGTCTAGCCCCTCTCCCTCCCTCCCTCCCTCCCTCCCTCTCTCTCTGTCTATCTCCCTGCCCCGTCTGCTCTGCTTATCTATGGACCCGTATACATAAGGCTGGGAAGCAGGTACCTCCGCCACAACCTGCCACATCCCATCAGCGAAAGGAGACAGTTTTAGAATGAAATCAGCCAACAGGCAAAGTGATACAGAGAACCACAATAATTGTTTGCATGTGGACAAGTTAAAACCCACTCTTGGAAAAGCTTACGACGTTTTGAGGGTCCATCAATCCAATGTCACCAGGTGTTCTCGGAAAGCTCCTTCCCCTTTCTGCTGAGTGCCTCAGTGAAGTTCTCCTGCACTTTGAAGTTAGTAACTGAAGAGCAGGGGCTATCAAACTGAGGAAACAGCCCCCAAGTCTGGAGGGGTGGTGGGGGCTTCATGGACCATCTTGCATGTTTCAGAGAGCACAACCCTCACCCATGAGGATCCTGGGGCGACAGTGTACAGGTGAAGTGAAAGAGCTCAGCACACTGACAAAAATGGTGAACTCTCCGAAAGAGAAATTAAGGAAACAAAATCCCATTTATAATCGCATCAAAAAGAATAAAATGCCTAGGAATCAACCTACCTAAATGAGGTACAAGACCTGTATTCAGAAAACTATGACACTGGTGAAAGCAAGTGAAGATGACACAAACAGATGAAAAGATATACCATGTTCTTGGATTGGAAGAATCAATATTGTTAAAATAATCATACTACCCAAGGCAATCTGCAGATTCAGTGCAATCCCTATCATAATACCAATTTTTCACAGAAATAGAACAAATAATTTTAAAAGTTGTATGGAAACACAAAAGACCCCAAATAGCCAAAACAATCTTGAGAAAGAACAGAGCTGGAGGAATCATGCGCCCTGACTTCAGACCACACTACAAAGCTACAGTCATCAAAACAGTATGGTACAGCCATAAAAACAGACACATACATCAATGGAACAGAATAGAGAGCCCAGAAATAAACACTTATGGTCCACTTATCTATTTATATATATATATATATTTTTGATCTGTCTCCTAAGGCAAAGGAAACAATAGCAAAAATAAACAAATTGGACCTAATTAAACTTAAAAGCTTTTGTACAGCAAAAGAAACCATCGACAAAATGAAAAGACAATCTATGGGATGGGAGAAAATATTTGCAAATGATATGACCGCTAAGGGGTTGATATCCAAAATATATTAACAGTTCATACAACTCAACATCAAAAAAACAAAAACCCAATTAAAAATGGTCAGAAGACCTGAACAGACATTTTTCCAAAGAAGACATACGGATGGCCAACAGGCAGATGAAAAGATGTTGATTCAAATCAGAACCATTAATATCCAATTCAAATTGGAAAAGGAACTATGCCTTTGATGCAGTTTATTTTGCAGGCAAAATCCTTTAAAACAAGAATCCATGGTGTGGAGAGGTGCAGCATAATGGGAGACCCGTGGGTGGTAGAAAGCTGCAGGGCCCAGGACTCAGGTGCTAGATTTGATAGAACCTCATAACTTGCCACGACGTGTTACACCTTGGGGCACAGTGACACCTTCATTCACCTCCCAGACCCATGGAAGAAAAGTCAGGCTGCAGCCCAAGTTCCAGCCAAAGGTGGAAATTTGTAAGAAAGATTTTAAGTGGCTTCTTTCATCCATACAGTGTACGTCATTAACATTTAGAGCCTCGAACTGCCCTAATGCTGCTCTAACTGCTCAGCCACCGCACAGGAATTGCCCAAGCGGAGGAAGATGACTCTGGGATGTGGACTCAGGCCTGAGGGTGGGCTCTGCCCCAGGAAGTGCCAGAGAGCTGGCTACCTGGCCATTCACCCATAGGCACCTCCTGGACACCCAGTGGCTGGCAGCACCCATTTCTCTGATTGAAAGGATTATGCCAGAACTGTAAAGCATCCAAGTCATCAAACAGACAGAAATGTCCATAGAACTAGTCCTGGGGAAAATCCTCTTTGTGCTACTGCTGAGCGGGTATACAACCATTCATAGATTTTCTTATTTTTTCCAGGTTACGAAGCAACGACAGATGATAAGACACGGTAAGTCTAAGTCTTCGTACAGACATGTACACAAACACACTGAGGGCCATGCATTCTTTCTGTGGAAGCTGGTGCTGCCTGGGGAAGCACAGGGAGGGGACTCCATGGAGAAATCACTCTGGCCCTCTGGCTGTGTGGCCCCAGAAGAGAGGCACAACCTCTCTGTGCCTCAGCATCTTTATCTGGAGAGAGAATCATAGCAGTACCTACCAGTGCCTTCCCCAAGGGCTTGCAAGGTGAGCAAGATAAATGCTGTTACTACGATTATTATTCTCATGGGATTATTAAAAGTTTCACCAGAGAAGCCTAGATTATTTTAGGGGAGCACTTTAGCATCCTGAGTTGGCTTTCTGGGCTGGAAGCTTACGTTTGTACCCACTGCTAAAATCTCCCAGCTACATTTAATTCTTGGTTTGGCTCTCACTCTAGCAAAACTCAGACACAACACACAAAGGCTTTGAGACACAAGGTGCAGTGAGCCTCGTTACCCTCATCTCTCAGGTGGACAGGAGACCGTCTCATCCCCTGAGTGATGCACTGAGGTGCGGGTAAGGTCAGCCAAGCTGTGTCTGCTTCCCTGTCCTCTCTCTCTGCCTGCTCACACCATCTTAACTCAGCTTCAGAGACCAGGCAAGAAAGCCGTCCCCTCTCCCCATTGCCCTCAGACCCATGGCTCAGTTTATTTTGCAAGGTCTTATAGAAAAGATCTCGAAAATCCTCCTCAACGTCCACATCCATGACCTGATATTGAGTATCCCGAGTGCATGATGGGAAACTCATTCATCCAGCCAAATGCATGATGGGAACTTTCATTCATTTAGAAATGGCACCTGTAAGATGATAATTATTAGACCTTACCTAATGAACCCATAATTAAATTTAGCATGCAAAAAGGAAGGGAAAATAAAAGAGGCGAGGTTCCAGGTGATTTGACAAATGTGTGTCGATAATTCTTTGAAGGGTCTCAGGGTCCCTCTAATTTGCACATATAGAAGTCTGCTACTCCAAGATTCTTAATTACACCTGAAACTACTAAATTAGGCCTGTTGTTTACTGATGGCTGATAAAACAACTAATTAACTTGTGAATGCCGAGTGACCACAGATGCAAATAAAAGCTCATTTTACAATAAGATGAAAATTGCTAAGGCGTGAGTAGTTAGGACAGTTCAAGAGGATATGGTACAGGCCCTGGGTGACACATGCCATGACAGGTGACAAAGGTGCCCCTGCGGGGCTGTGCCCCTGGATCACTCTTTATAGAAAGGTTCCAAATACACCCTCCCCACAGCCCACTGTTAGACCTTCAGCGCTTGTCGGATCTGCAGACTTTAATCACTAATCAGCCCCCAAATGCCCCTTTCCACCCCTGTGAGGCAGGCAGCCCAGAAAACCATTTCCTAATCGGCCTCAATCAGAGGCGGCATCAGCAATGGGGGGTGTGGAGCGGCTGCAGCCCCCTAGAGTCCAGGCGGGGCCCCTCCTGTGGCTGGTGCAGTCCCGACACCCCGGAATGTCTTGCATTTCAGGGTGGGAGAAAGGATCACCCAGACTCTACAGAATCAACGCCTGCATTTCGATCTTCCCTGAGATGCTGGGAGGGCTGGAAATCCAGGACATTTCTACAGAAATTCAAACACTGAAAACAGATGTAATTGGAGCCGTAGCTCATATTATAAAACAATTCTTCACTAGGACCAGCCATTTGTGAACTTCTATAAGGTACTTAAACACGATTCTGTTCTTCAAATTCCTAGTAAACTATCGGAGAGCAGCTAAGAGCTCAGACTCCGGGAGCCCCGCAGACTCAGTCGGGTTCTGGCTCAGATGGGGCCGCTCTCTGTCTGTCCAGCCAGGCTGTGTTCCAGTCCCTTTCTGCAGATCTAGACAATCCCCAGAGCTGTGTCCAGTGCTGCAGGGGAGGTTCAGTGAACTTCTTTAAGCGAAGCACTTACAAGGGCATCTGGATCAAGGTAAGCCCTGAACAAATGTGGTTGCTGTGTCCTGTCTCTGCTTTGTTTGCTCAACAAATGCCCGATTCAAAGAGCGACTGACACGTGAACGTGAGAACTTAGGTCAGCAGAAGCTTAGGGCTACTGACGTGCTGAGCTCGAGACAAAAACGGGGAAAACCGGACACCTGCCCCGCAAGAGGCTGGGATGCTTAGTGGGAGGACTGCGCATTCCCGGGTCCTGAGAAACCCGCCCAGGTACCGGTCTGTCCTACAGTGGGGATGCTGTGAATCAGTTTAACCCAGCAGAGGTTCCCTGTGTGTCAGAATGGGGATGGGCTTTCCATGTAAAACAAACAAAACGAAACAAAACTCAGTGACTCTGTTGACTGAAGAACTGGGCATTTTTTGTGTGAATTCCCAGCTCCTTGCAGATACCCACAGGCTTCCTGGCATCCCCTGCACGTGGCTCTGAGGCCCTGCCAAGTGAAGGGTGGGGTTCTGAGGGGCCGGGGCTCACGTCTGAGCCAGGTCGGCTGGTCCTGAGCTCCCACGTGAAGCTGATTCACCAGGCCTCAGAGTCCCTTCCCATCTTCAGTTAGCCCTCAGTGGGTAACTTGGACCATCAGTGTCAAGGGACATTTGGGCAAAGCCGGGCAGGTTATTGGAGTAGCTCTGCTGTCCCAGATGGACCCAGATCACTTCTAAAGTCACCATGTTGTCCTCCACAAAGACACAAGCACGTGCTCAGCAGCCCTGGTGCATTCCAGCCGCACTGAAAATTCACCGAGTGGCCAGAGTCCCCTGCTTCCCAGACAGCCCTTGTCCCTTAGAGAAGTATAATATGTCCTGTGCATCCTTCAGACTCTGACCCAGATGCCACCTCCAGGAGCTGCCCGTCTTCCTCCCGCCAGGCAGAGCCCCGGCCGCACTCCTGGAGGACCAGACCACTCTTAGATGTATGCGCACGCAGGGGCTGGGTGGTGGACCTCTGGTCTGAGTCGTCCCCACCAGCAACAGGCTGCCTGGACATTTCCTTCTCTCCCAGGTGATCCCTGTGCTGGTCATGGAGCCTGGCACACAGTAGGTGCTCAATAAATATTTGTTGGGGGTTGCATGGCCCTTGGCCCAAGACCAGTCAGCAGCCCATGGTCTCCGACCCTGAGCTGCACAGGGTGTGGTGCTCAGGCCCCTGGGCGGCTTCCTCTCTGCTCTCTGTCCACATCCCCAAATCCCCCGGGGAAAGCTTCCCCAGCCGCTCCCCACGAGGAGCCTCTGGGGCACAGAGTCCACCTATGGGCAGGCAGCCCAAGGCCACGGCCATGGGAGTTAAGGCTCATCTACCTGCATCTCCCATTTATGCCACACTAAGTGATTTAAACCAGAGTTGTCACCACAAAACAGTTATGAAACAACTGGAAGGCAAAATTAAAGTCAATTGTTACCGTAAAGGCTGTGGTTGAAAGGCCGCCCTCTGCCGCCCTAGGACCCTCCTGGGGAATGGGCTGAACCCCAGCCCTGGTGGACCTTTGCCTGCTCGGCAGGTCCCTGGCACCCAGCACAGAGCAGAGTGCGGGACACACACACCCACACACACACCACACACGTGCACAGACAGACACTGTCTAGATTCTGCCATCCTGCCTTTGTAACCTGGAAAATGTGCCTGGGTCTCATCCCACGGAGATGCTGGCGAAATAAAAACAAAACCCAGAACAGAAGCCAGCGCTGCCAGTGACGCCTTGGAGCCCTGCATCCCTTTCACACTCAACCCCAGCTCCCCAGACCCACTGTGCACGTTTTACACCGTGACCCAGAGCACGGACTTCGGCTCTGGACTCACTGCCTCGGAGTTCTTCCGTAAGCTACCTGGGCTGTGGCTTCCTCTCCTGTAAAGTGGAGATAAGACCAGCACCTTTCCCTGGGCTTGACTTGAGGGTCATAGGAGGTAAGATGTATAAAGAGTGCACATCACGAAGTAAGTGCTTCATAGGTGCTGAATTACTACTTAGTTAAGTAAGTGCTGAATAAATGCTTGGTGCTCTGTAAGTATGATTTTACAATACTGGCCGATGCCCTGTCTTTCCTAGACTTGATTAACACCCCAGGCACGGACCAAACGGGGGACCGTTCCCTGTCGGCCTGGACTGATCCGAGAATGAACAGAGAGGACACTTTGACTGGCAACCTCCACTCTGCAGACACCAGAAAACTGACCCCAGAACACAAGTGTGGGTGGGCAGGTCAGACGTCAGCAGGTCACCTCAGATGTAGAGCAGCTTCTGTGTCCAAGTAACAGGTGAGGATAGAGATCCTGGTCTCCCAAGGAAAGAAGGAAGTAAATTCAAAAGTGTTTTTCTCTCCATGACTGAGTCCCAATGTCCCACCTAATTCTCCGGAAAGTTTGCAGCTCAAGGAAAGCGCTGATTCCAAAGTTCATCAGCCGATTTTAGGGAAAGAGCACATTCAGAATTTTGAAACCTATGCCTTTTAGAGACATTCTGAGCAGAATGTGTCTTAAAGTTTTATCAAGGAAACCATCTCTTTATTAGCAGCCAATTTCATTGGTAACGCCAATTGTATATTTCTATGCATTTAACTTATAAAGATTCCTAAAGAAGATATTTCCTGTGAATTAAAAACTTTAACCACACTTCTTCTTTTATGCTACACTAGTCTACTTGTGTACATACAAACACAGTTTTTATGCTGAGAAACATGCTGTTATGCATTAGGGAGGAGATTCAGTTCTGAGATGGTAACACCAGTACATAGAACCGAGGGGCTTTCCTCTCAATGTCAACTTCTACAGAAACCGCCAAGAGGTGCCATGAGGAGAAACCCCCCAGGGAGAGGGCAGGGAAGGCAGTGGAGAAAGACCCTGCACAGGAGAAAAGAGCACCATCCCCAGAAACCCACCTCCTCCGAGCAGCAGCAGGGAGCCTGCAAAAGACGGGCTCTTCCAACCAGGTCTCCAAGTGGGAGATTTCCAAAAGGTTTATAACAGGCATACAGCATCCAAAAGTAGCACACTCTTAAAATATGCCAAACAGGTTAAAAATTATATGTGCTTTTATTGTTCATTAAAAACAGATTTGAGAACTTCCCTGGTGGCTCAGTGGTTAAGAATCCGTCTGCCAATGCAGGGGGCACGGGTTTGAACCCTGGCCTGGGAAGATCCCACATGCCGAAGAGCAACTAGGCCCGCGTACCACAGCTACTGAGCCTGCGCTCTAGAGCCTGAGTGCTGCAACTACTGAGCCAGCGAGCCACAACTACTGAGCCCGCGTGCCACGACAACTGAAGTCCGCGCCTAGAGCCCGTGCTCCGCAACAAGAGAAGCCACCGCAATGAGAAGCCCATGCACCGCAAGGAAGAGTAGCCCCTGCTCGCCGCAGCTAGAGAAAGCCCGCGTGCGGCAACGAAGACCCAACGCAGCCAAAAATAAAGAAATAAAATAAAATATTAAAAAAACCACACAGATTTGAGCTCTTTGCAAAATGAACTCGGTACCATGTTTTTTACAGCCAGGCAAGTCCCCGGGCTGCCACTAAACACAGACCCCAGGATGCGTCCTCCTCAGACAGGAGGCAGCGTGGCTACTGTCTGCTGCACTGACATCGTCCAGGAAGCAGTGGGGGTCCCTCTGCGGACTGCTGGCCCTGTCTTGCACGAGAGCCTGCGCGGCACCCCCACCTACACTGGCCTCAACCTGCAGTGAATGGAGGAGCCCAGCTGCGGCCACAGGGTGATCCCTTCCACCCGGGTCCCCCCAGGCCCACAAGTCCTAGCCCTCAGGGAACACGGAAACCCACTGAATCCCTCAAAGCCCTGGCAGTAGTCCACATTCTGCAGCAACCCAAACCCGGGCTACCTTCCTCCGTCTGGAGCTCAACTGTGTGATGTGTTACGTGGTAAAAACGAAACAGTCACAGGTCCCAGGCCGCTGAGATGTTGTCTCTCTGCAGGTGCTGGCTTTACCCTGGCAAACACGATGACTCATCCAAAGATGTCCCCCCTCTGACAAACACCTCAGAATTATTCACACGGGGTGTTTCTGTTTGGATAGCGATGGCTATATTTGGGACCATGTTCTGTTTACTATTCGTGCGTGAATTCGTGCTGCTCTAATGGCCCACGAGTCTGAAAAACACGTGGGCTCCTTTACACACAGTCCAGCATTCTGAGAAAGGTGCGTATCTCTATTGGCAGACGGGAGACTTACTGTAATTTCTCCGTCTAAGTCAGGAGGCACCCACAGGGTGTGTGTGGCCAGGGCACTAAGTTTCCTGATGAGAGAGGAGAAAGTTCGAGGTTTTCGGGTGGCTTGCTCAGTGCAGTGGATCTCTGCAGAGTGAAGCTCCGTGAAACAATCAAGATGTGGCCTGGCCGTTTGGGACCGTCCCTCTCAGGAGAGGACATCACGCACACAGCCACTGGCATGGTCTCTCTCACGTGGGCATTCTCGCCTGGTCCCCTCCTGCCCCCTCTCACATGTGGGCAGGGTCCTTCCCAATTCAGAGCCTTCTGGGGAGGTCATGAGAGGAGCCCTGGGGTCCCGTCAGGCGGGGGCAGTGGCTATGCCCAGTCTGATCACCTGCCCTCTCTGTCCTGTGTCATTGACCTTGGGGCAGAATTCCATCCTTGGTGACGACCTGTCCCCAGCCCCATCCCTGGGGCCACAGAGCATGCAAGCATAGTTCTTAATTCCCCATGAATCAACTAGGAGGGGCGGGGACCCCAAAAGTTCCCAATCAGCTGTGCGTCTAAGGGAGCAGAGACCAGACATGATTTGTGCCCTTCGTCAGAGCTGCGTTTCACCATTTCCCTCGGTCAAGTTCCTCACTGTTAACTAATGGCTCCATATCAGGCTTTGGCGGCCACGGGCCTCAGAGACGTCCCAGTGGGCAGTGGGGCAGAGGACCAGCTGAGCAGCGTCCCACTCGGTACAGGAAGACCCGCCGGAGGCCCACCGCCGGGTGCCTGGGGCCATCTCGCCTCTCTGCTCCCCTGGGCTTCGCCCCTGAGGGCTCCCCCATTACCACAGCTGGGCTTGTGTTCTGCCCCAGGGAGGGTGAAGCGACACCACTGTGATTTATTCAAGTTTTCTTTGAAGACCACCCTTTTCTGTGTCTTCAATTGCTCTCTGTTGGCTCTTAGAATATAAACAGATCCCAAAGTCTTTACCCTAAAAACCAATAACTACAAAAATTAAACAAAGTATGTGTGTATGCACACTCACACAGGGTCACACAGCACTCCGACACAGAGGCTTACACACGCACACACACACACACACACTTTGACCCAGCTGGGGTCCCGTAACTGCTTGGTCAGCTTTCTTATTCCAGGGCACTTTCCTGAAACATTAGACTCTGCTCTGAGTCTGTGTCCTGCCCCCTTTAACCCCCACCCCAGCCAGTGACAAGATAATCAGATAAACTTTGCTCTTACTGCAGTGACTTGACAGACAAAGGGCGCAGGGTCTACCCTGGCTCTGCCCGCATGGCTGCTCTGAGACTAGATGCTGGTGACGGGCATCCTGGGGAAGTATCGTTGGGACCCATCGGCCTGCAGGTCTGGTTCAGCTCTCGGGTCAGGGTCAGGGTCACCCCCTCACAGTCTGCCCCTCGCTCACCGAGCCCCTCCAACACCCGGCGTTGCCCAAGGGTCCTCCTGGTCACTCTGTCCCAAGTCCCTCCCCCAGATCTCCCAGATAAAACATAAGAAAACACCAATAACCTGTGCAAATAACCAAAAAAAAAAGCAAGTCTGGCAAACTTCAATCTTCATAAAATCACTGTTTCTACGCTAATGAGAGCACTTCTGCCTTAGGAATTTTGAATACAGTGGTAAGTAGAAAGTGTTTCTGATCATTGGAGACAGTAATAATAATTTGGAGATAACATGACAATGACAACATGGTTTATGATAAGAAGAATAACCCACATCACTCTGCAGTGTGTCTGTCCCGCACCAAGTCCTGGTCCGGGCACTTTTGCTCATTAATGCCACCAGCATGTCACTGAGGGGAAAGCTGCTCGTCCCATTTCACAGGTGGGAACAAGGAGGTGCTGAGGGCGCAGCCCTTGTTCAGGATCCAAGCTTGCAGCACTGGGATTCCAACTCACTCCCCTTGGACGAGCGCGGGCTTCCTTCTGCCTCGGGCATCTTACCAGCTTAGCAGAGGACAAACACTGCGAGGAGAGCCAAACAGCTACAGGCTGATGAAGTTTCCTCTGTGATGGACCACGTACCCCAGACACGAACATCCAACAGCGAAGCCCAGAGACAGTGACCTGGCCAAGCTGCTCAGACCGGAAACTATAGCCCGAATCGTCAATAATGATCTAAGAAGACTGGCACCTGATCTGAGAACAAGCACATTCAAGACCGGGGGGTGGGGGTCGGGGAGAACGCAGGCCGTCCTCATTTTCTTAACGAAAGGGCTCCAAGGACACCAGCTCAGAGCACTGCCCTTGTGACACTCCCACTTGTTTTTATTCCAGACAAGGAGAGTCTTCGATTAATTTCAAGACCCAGTTGCCATTTAACGCTGACACCCGAAGCAACACATCAGAAGGAAGCCCCCAAATCTCACAACCAGTACAGAAGCGGTCCCCCCAAAGTACTAGAATATGGACCCCCTGAGATGCAGATGAAGAAAAATTCCCATGTCGCTGCACATCCCTGGGTATCACACACCGTCCCTCACACGAGCAGTGCTCTTTGTGTGTGTAACGGTACCCAAAGTTAGGCTAAAATAGGTGTTCTCGGCTGCATGAATGCAGATTCAAAATCAGTGACTTTGTTTTAAATCATCTGAATGAGATGAAATGACTTAAAGGATACACACCTCAGGGTCACAAACCCCAGACTCCACATACGAATGTCCCTTAAGCACCTAACTTGCCCTGTGTTTCTCCACTCGGCAGAATTCTTGTCAGTCTTAGAAACAGGTAACCACCTTTCAAAGCACAGTGGAGAATCCAGAAAATGACTGGGTTTTCAAGTTTTCCTTCAGAGCCATAAAAATTAAGATGAGAGCCATGGAAATCAGAATCGAGAAGAAGCAGTTTTTCCTGCTCCGCAGCTGAGGACCTGAAGCACCGTCTTACGGAGCAGACAACTAAAGGAAGTGAGAAATAATCGGTGCAACAGCTGGTGTGAAGGAGAGAAAACTACATCCACAAGTTCAATGTCAAGGCATTCAAGGTAAATTAGCCACACAGTAAATACACGTAATCAAAAATAATAATTATCGTTTATAAGTTTAAAAGCCCGAGCAATGCAAACTGGGTTCATTTTGAACAAAGAGGAATCCTGTTTATGCCTCAGGGCATATGGACAGAGAAAATGTTGTGTTTTAATGTTTGTGCAAAATTTGGAAGGAACTGAGCTTTCCTGCTTCAAAATAAAAGCACAGAAGCCAAACAAAGACCGGAATGTGGGACATTCTTACACCTGCTGGCCTCCGTGTCAGCTCCCAGCTGTGGGAGGTCGCTGCGCCGGGCCAGGTGGGCTCCGGGAGCAGGGGGGACGCGCCTCCCACTCTCTCCCCGCTACTCACGTCCTCCCTCCGGTGTGTCCCCTGCCTCTGGCCTCCTCACCACAGCAAGGCTGGCGGCCCCAGGAGACAGCCACAGCCCATCAGAGGCCTGCTGTCCAGAACTTGCCATGGCGGTGGCCACGGGTCTCAGGCAGGGAGATTCCCTTTAGTGAGGAGTCATCACCAGGGGTGAGCCGCCAGCACCTGTCCCTGTGGAGGGCTCCCATCTCTGTGCCCGGGCAGGGTGGTCTGGGGAAAGGCCGCCTCCATTTCTCATCCTCCCGGGCTGCACGCAGAGCTGAGAAACTCAGGAGCGGGATGCACTTGGGGGTCAGGAGGTATGGGCGGCCATGGACACAGTCGGCCCCCCACGCAGCCCCAGGCTCTGCCCGCTCCCAGGCGGGGCTGTGGATCCCCGGTGGCAGGGCTGGAGCAGAAGGGAGAGCCCACCCATCCCTCACACACACCTGACACAGACCTGAGATGGCAATGCCTCCAAGGCGGAACCCGAGCACGTCTGAAACCACAAATACCTGTGCTTTTCACTGAACTGACTCTCCACCGAGCCCAACAACCAGTCCAGCCGAAGCTTCAGAGTCCATCAAGCTGGCTGTCTCTGAATTGGCCATATTGGACTGAACAGACGAACAGGTTACGGACAGGAGCACACGGCCTAAGAGGCGTGCTGTGATTATTACAAAAAGATTACAGTCATACTCGCTAAAACACTGATCACTTACGAATGTTTTCTTTTTCTATAAAACCTCCGTTTTATTGTATATTCTTGTGTTTGCATTATTTCATAAGAAGCACATGGAAAGTTAAGGCTACCCTGGCTGCATTCACAAAAGTTCAGACTTACTGAAATATTCCCAATTAATCTATCAACCACAAATACATAAGCTGAATATAACAACAATTGCCTTGCAGAGTCATTAGAGGATATTGTTAGAGGATTACAGACGTTGATAATGTATGTAACACAATGCCTTGCATATTAATAGATGCTCAATAAACTGGACTATAATAAAATATATTCAGCAATGACAGTAGTCTTAGTTATTATTTACTGTACTTACTAACAAATTTATATCATTATTAGATAATTCAGAAGCTAACTCAGAACCTGGAAGTACCTCCAGGTCATTGTCCCCTAAATCCAGTTAGTCACCGATAATGTTCTTTATTTCTCATTTTTTAACAGAAAAGGGAAACTCTGCTCATGGTGTCCGTCTAGCATTCAAGTTTTCATCCGGGCACCAGCATCTTTAAAGTCGAATTCAGCAGCAGCCTGGACACACCTGCTGGAGACACTCAACCATGTCTCACTCCCGCTGCCCCGGCAGTTCCCACCTCTGCCCTCATCAACCCAGTCCTCCCTTCGTCCCGACTTTGATCCTCTCCCCACTGGCCCCCCACTAAGGCCACCACCTCTCCTGCCCAGCCCCACCTGTCCTTTGCTTTCTCAGTAACATCCCAGGAGTATGACTCTGGATGATTTCTGTGTACTTCAGAGTAAGGAAACGGTAGCTCTCAGTGACCCTTTGAATCTCTCCTCCCGGTGTAACCTCTGGTCAGAGTCACTCCAAGCCGGCAGGGGCCACGTCCCAGGACAACAAAACTGGGGTTAGCTCTTCCTTCAGAATTCCACACAGATTTTTTATTTCTCCCCAGATAGATGGATTGGGGAGGAAGCTAAATGCCTTCAATAAAACATCAAGGTCTTTAAGCAGCATGAACGTCGGCAGTCAGCGACGTTCACGTATCTTATGCTTCCCGCCCTCACTTGCCACCAAAGTACCTACTGGCACATTCATCCTCCAGCAAGAAGGCTGTTCAGCATCGCTCCCTGCACACGCCTGACACAGAGCAACGGAAAGGCTGTGCGCCGGGAAGCAGAAATGCCGACGACTAATTAGCACAGTCATGAACCTCTGATTCTGGGAGGGGAATGAAAGCCTTAAATCACCCAAGAAATAGAGGGACAGTCTACGTAGAAAAGCGAACGACTAAGAATCAAGGGGTGGATGAGTAGCCTTCTAATTCGAGTACAAGTGTGACCTTGGAAGAACGGGATCCCGTCTGGCTCCCCCCCACAACCCTTACTGCATTTAAGAGAACAGAACCTGCCCCCCACAACTGGCCCCGAAGTTTCTCTGATCTGCAAAGAGGGGAACGCTGGTCACGGATAATCAAGACTCGGCCCCCAGTCCCCAACACGATGAGCTGACTGTCTACACAGCCCAGCGGGAGCACTTTTTAGAGCTGTGCTCCTACCAGGCGTCAGCAACCTGAGAGCAAACGGCCACCCGGGAGCGGCAGCCTGCACTCCCCGCGGGGGTGGGGGGGTGAAGCAGCCTGCGCTCCCCACAGGGAGGGGGGCCGTCCATCGCAGGGGCCCAGATGGAGGGAGAGAGTGGAGGAAGGAGCCGCACTCTGCCTGAGCCAGCGCTGGGGTGTCCTCTGCTCCTGTCCTCGCGCTCCGGTTCTCAGGCCTTCAGACACGGCTGGGATCCGCCTTCCTGCTCTCAGGCCTTTGAACCTCCCACCCGCTCTCCTGGGCCTCAGCTTGCAGCCGGCAGATGGGATGGTGGGACTTCTCAGCAGCCATAATCCCAGAGCCACTACTGTATAATAAATCTCACTATAATCCTACAATCTCAGGCTATAGAACCCTTAATAATACAACATACGTACAAGCGTCTGCACGTGTCTGCATATATGCACGAGTGTATGAGATATACATATGTATGCATGTATATACCTTTAAAGTGAAGAGGGACCTTCACTTTCATGGACAATTTTGAGATTCTAATTGTTAATATGTAAATATGTGTCAACGGGAAACCTCACTCATGTGTGATGGAGCACTGAACGGCCGATCTTTCCCGATGTCAGGGGCCACAAAGGCTGGGCGCTGCTTCTGGGTGGCCTGTGCCCGAGCGGCAGCAGCAGCCTGAGACCATCAGGCCTGCAGGCTCTCAGACCACCCCTGGACGCGGGGATCAGAATCTGCTCGTCACCCAGATCCCAAGGGCATGACAGTGTGAGTCACGCTGGCTCAGAACGTTCCCTTCAGCCTAGAGAAAGCTCTGAACCAGCGCCCAGCCCACAGGGCGTTCAGAGACGCATCCCTCCCTGCACTGCACCCTCACCTCGGCGTCCTCCCTGGGAGGCAACAGCTCGCCCGGCTGCAGCTGGCAGGGCCTGAGGCTCCCACAGGGGCACAGCTCCTCCTCTGCT
The DNA here is from genome assembly GCF_003031525.2 of Neophocaena asiaeorientalis asiaeorientalis. Taxonomy (NCBI): domain Eukaryota; kingdom Metazoa; phylum Chordata; class Mammalia; order Artiodactyla; family Phocoenidae; genus Neophocaena; species Neophocaena asiaeorientalis. Next base: position 37,021 of record NW_020173770.1, on the reverse strand, counting down.
CACTGGCCGCCCTGTCCCGCTTCCCCCGGGGCCACTGTCCTAAACTCACCTGCAGCCCAGCCAGCTGTGTTCAGACCCTGGCCTTGGATGACTCCTGAGGCTAGTAGGCTGCACACCAATAAACAGTAAAAACACGTGTTCCTTATGACCCGAGGGAATCATCGTAGAATGGAAACAGCTGATAGCTTCCAAGAACGACGGCTACCACACACGCAAAGTCAGTGTTCTCCCTTTCGTAGAAGGATGAGGACTTGAGTGCGTGCGTGAGTGCGTGTGCTTATATTAACAGAAAAAGGAGAGCTCAGAATACCACGCGCCACACTTTCTACCAGCAGCTGCCGCATTCCCAGGGGAGTGAGATCAGACTGGGTACAGAGTATTTTCACGCTCACTATGTGTACATCTCTGTGGTTCGGACTATTTCAAAAACCACGCGCCACTTCTGTCATTAATCCTTCCGTCCACCGCGTGCCTGTGCCTGGCTCTCCTGCCTGCCTGTCCGACTCCTGGCCCACCAGCCCCACTCAGGCCCCTCATGGCCATGTCTCTCACTGGCTCCTCAGAGGGGACCAGGTGAAGAAGCAGAATCCGGGCAGTTCTCACCTGCGGCAAATCTCTAGCAGGGGAAGGAACACTAGGTAAAACAATCATTTGCAAAAGACACAAATATTCTGCCACTTGGTGACCCTGGTGGATCCCCAGGGAGGGACAGGGGACACCGAGTCACACCTCAGCAAAGCCAACTGTGGTGGAGTGAGACGGCAGCCGTAGGCACGCAACCTGGGATGCCCAGCTCCTTGGGCCGACGGCTTCTCTCCCGGAGGGGCAGACACGACCCAAAGTCACCCGAAGAGTGAATAATCCAAGGAGAGCGTCTTAACCAACCGCGACAGGGAGTTTCCTTCTGAAAAGACTGAATCTTTAAAGAGAATAAAGCACTTGCACACAGAGACTGCGAAATCCTCTTAGTTTAGTGGAAGGAGAACTCAGGAGACAAGGCTCACGAGGGGGTGTACTTGCTGCGTGTGGTAGTGACGCTCTGTGCAGCCTTGAAGGCTCAGAGCCCCTCCACCCTGGGAGGGGCAGTCCCGCCTCCTCCCTGGCCTTCAGCCAGGAGGCTTGGGGCTGGTGGCACGTTGACTGATGCGATGCAGCTGGGGCTTGAAGAACCTGTGCCATCGGGCTTTCTCCCTCTCACGCTTCTGCATCCCTATGACACGTGGCTGGCGGGCAGCCAAAAGGATGAGAGCCATGTGGAGCACCTGTCATTCTACATGAGACCATCCTGACTGCCAGCCAACCCTCGACCCGCCGAGCAGCTGTCCAGCTGACGCTTATTGCTGCCTGCCACCAGGATCTTGTTATTTGTTATGCGGCATCACTGGCAGGATAGCTAACTGATACACCTCAAGTACCTAAAACCAGTATGTGCCTCCCAGGAGAGGCTTTGAGGAAGTCTGTGCAACCGAATCCATTTCCTGTGCTTTGGTCCATAGCTCATTTTCGTTTGATGAGTTCTGAAAAAAGTTCTAAAATAGCTTTTGTTCTTTCTCTTTTAAACTGCAGTGTGTAGAAACTTGCCAAGAAAGAGCTACTGTGTTCTCAGTGCTGACTCCTCAAGGAGTGTGTGCATGGAAAGCTGTCGCCAGGAGCTGCTCAAGGATGCCTGGAAACCCCTCCCATCCCATCTCCATCACACAAGTGCCCGCCTTAGCTCTCGAGACAGGAGGCCAGGGACAGAGACTGGTTTCATGAAATTCCCCACCAGCTTCCAGTCTCCACATCTGAAATACACCATGTGTAGTCAGCATTTCATGTTACTCTGTAGACTTGGTAAATAGCTTTTTTAAAAGGTTACATAAAAGAGTTACTTCAAAGAATAACATATATACAGTACTGTTGGAGATGTTGGCTGCTACCCATATCACAAACAGCTCTGCCTAGAGTCAATTTCCTATGACCTGAGACTAAATTCCTCCAAGGAAAAGTGTTGGTCGGATCATACTAACTCTATAAAGGAAATGATACAAATTCTCAAAATGTTTTCAAAAAGATACTTTACCCTGCTAACAGCAGCCTCTGCACGTGGTAATACAGTACCGAAGGGAGGGCGGGAGCCATACAGTAAAATATTGAGATCTCACTGTTAAATTTGTGTTTTTCAAATAAACGTAAATAAAAATGTAATAATAAAACCAATGTTATATTTATTCAATAGTTTATTAACTCATGTAGTTCTGTTTTCTTGTTTCTTTATTCACAGCATTATATTTTTATAAACAAGAGATAGTGTTCATACATGTGTGTATGACACACATGTATATATACACATATGCACATACATATATACATATGAAATTTAGATTATGCATTCAAGTCTCTGTCTTTTTTGTGACTTTTCTCTCTCAGTTCTACAGTTTACTAGTCCTTTTCTCTCCAGACATTTTTCCTAGTTAGCACTGTTTTTATATGTAACTTTATAATCCATTTTTAATGGTACATTATAATATAAAATTTGAAACTATCAAATATATTCTGTAAAAAAAGACTCTGGGGCTTCCCTGGTGGCGCAGCGGTTGAGAGTCCGCCTGCCGATGCAGGGGACGAGGGTTCGTGCCCCGGTCCGGGAAGATCCCACGTGCCGCGGAGCGGCTGGGCCTGTGAGCCATGGCCGCTGAGCCTGTGCGTCCAGAGCCTGTGCTCCGCAACGGGAGAGGCCACAAGCTCCGCATCGGGAGAGGCCACAACAGTGAGAGGCCCGCGTACCACAAAAAAAAAAAAAAGAATCTGTACTTTTACTTTCCATTAAACTTGTAAGAAATTACTTAATTCTTTAAAAATTCTTGGAAGCTGACCATCAGGTATTTTGATTTTGATTATTTCTTGCTCCAATCAATCCCAATCCATTGCATCCCAAAGATCCAATACACCTTTCAAGTACACTGTTGGAAATACACTTCATAGTAAAATATGCTAATTTTACTAATGTAATTTCATGAATGACTGCGATGATAAATAATATTTTCGCAATTTATCACTAGCTGTTAAGCACACCAAATTCCTAAAATCGTGGAATGAAATATGAAGCCTATGGAGCAAAATTATTAAAACCTCTTATGGGGAAGTTTTGAGGAAACCAGGGCTTCCTGGCTCGAAGACAGGAGGACTGAAGGAGATGGAGAGTTTACTTAGATAACCGTCTTTGAAGGTGATGTTTGCATCCTCCTATCACAGCATCGTAGCGTTTAGCACGATTGCAGCTAAAAACTGGCATCCGTTCAATCCCAGCCACCCCCGCAGCGTGGAAGAGCTCTAAATCTTTTAATCAGCTCTCTCCCTGTCTTGGTTCACAGCTATGGATGACCCAGGGTGAGGACACTGCATACAGGCAACTGTGTCTACAAGGAGAATCCACCAGGAACTCAGACTCTGAGAAGAAAACCACTAAGGCAGGCAAGTGACAACATCTATATGTCCCTACAGGCCGGTACAAATCAAAACCTTCAATGGATCCATTTGTTTTACATGAATCAACAACTTGACATGGAGAGACAATCCATTGTTCTAGTAAATTTTATCAGGTGAACATCGGCTTTGCCCTTTGCCCCCACACGGGTTATTCTTAGCAGCCAGAGCAGTACTTTCTAACTATGGAACGTAGTGGCACATCCTTGTCCCAGCCCCGTAGAGGCCCCACTTCACTTGCAGTAAAAGTCAGTCTTGAAAATGTAACAGGCAAGAGCAAATCTGACTCCATACTGGATCTGTTTCTTTTCCTTTAACCTTTGTATTCTATTGCCTTTGCTGCAAGTTAAGAATGTGAAATATATATTCTCAACGCTTTGACCTTTAAAGGTATAACACTTTTCCATTCACAGAGAGATACAAAGCTGCAGAACAGAGAATAACATTTGTCTTGTTGGAGGTTTACAGGAACATCGTGACCTGACCTACACAGACAGCTGCAAGAACAAAGGATTCCAGAACCAAGAAGTCTGCAGCAACCAACCACACCCCCTCTCCTTTTAGTATAAAAGAGGACTAATTCTAACTTGAGGAAGATGGTTCTTTGGGACACTAGTCCCCCATCTTCTCAGTTTGCTGGATTTCTGAATAAAGTCACTATTCCTTGTCCCAACAGCTTGTCTCTCGATTTCTTAACATGTTGTGCATCGAGCAGTATTGAGCTTGGACTCAGTTACGAGACCTCCTCCATGGCCCATCTCCCACCACCCCTGTCTTAGCCTCCCTGCTGGCCCCTGAGCGCATCGGACTCTCTCCTGACTTAGAGCTCCGTGGTGGCAGTCCTCTCTGCTAGAATGGTCTTCCCCCAGTGAATCATGCAGCTGAGCCCCTCACCTCTTTCCAGCTTTGCCCGAAAGGCCATCTTCCCAGTGAACCTACCCGACCCCCATTTAAACTGTGACAGTCCCTCTGCGCCCCTTGCCTCCTCCTCTTTTCTGCTAGTCTGTTTTCCATAAAGCTATCCCTTTCCAACAGTCCATATAATCCTCCCCTGACATACTTTATCTTTTGTTTATCATTTGCTTCGTCTGCTGCAGTGTATACCCCTCAAGGGCAGAGACTTTTATTTTGTTTCTCAAGGTTTTCCAGGTACCCAAAACGGCCCTGTGCACATAGGTGCTTAAAGAGTACTGATTGAAATGAGTGAATGAATAAATAAAGGAAAATAAGTTAATGCATCCACTAATTTAATATTTACCTGCACTGTACCTGATGAATTAAAATTGCAGATGGATAATTTGAGGGACATACATAAAATTCCACCATTTTGTGTAGTACTTCAAAAGGGTATTGATGTTTTCCAAAAGGAAGCGTTACATCTCTCAGGTGTACCTGAAGTAGGTGTGCCTGGTGGTTTGTGGCAGTAGGTGTTTTTCACTACTTGCAGAACTGTGTTCGTGGCAAGGCCAGGGGCCACGCCACTTAGCCCCACGCCCTCTGTGCTGACATGAAGCAGGTGGGCAGTAAATAAATCTCTGTTGAATGAACAGAGGATTGAAAGTGTGACCGTGTCTTGCTTGGCCGAGCCTATATCCGGGCAGAGACTGAGGGGTTCCCGCATCTCCCACGCAGAGAGTTTTCAGGGATATGATGAAGCACCGAGGGCAAAATACTTCACCGCCTTAATGCAAACGGCAGGGTTGGGGCAGTTTCATGGTTTATTTTGAGACACTAAAACAAGCCAGTGACTTTAGGCAGGCCTGGAGAATGTGTCTGGGACTCCTAATGGCCAGACCTGTGCTCGCACCTGCAGTGACTGGGGAGCCGTCCACACTCTTTGCTTGAGCAGCTGGTCAAGGGGTCAGCTGGTAGAAGAATGTCAGTCTCGCAGTTCCACCGGCCAAATCGCTTCTCTTCTAAATATTCCCCTGCAGGTGGAGAGGGGTTGCACCCAGTGACACCCAACAGTTTGCAAGTTTCAACGCTCTTCCACCACACGTACTGACAATTGAGCTGTACTCGCCCCTAATCACGTGCTCTTTGATTAGCTATCGTATCCATTTTTGAATCTTCATTTAGAGCATTCCGAACTCAAGCATGGTGAAATAAATGACTTTATCTCCATCAAAAGACTTTTTTGTGTTTTGGAAAATCATGGAACTACTGGTGACATTGGGGTCTGCCCGATTCCTGCTGCCCTCCCAGCCCCCCACTGCAGCCACCCCGACCCAGGCCTGGGTCAGCCTTGCCCTTCTGTCTGGCGCTGCCCCATGGCGGAAACTTGGGGTGCATCTCTGTGTGCTGTCCAGTCTGCAGGGCCATCTCATTAAGGTATCTTCACTGGGGCACAATTAACACTGGTTGTTCCCTGGATCTGATATTTTGAAACATTTCTGAGAAGGTACGCAGCTTTCACCCTAAAAGAAGTTCTGATGGAGCAAAGCCAGTGCCAAACGGGGGGCAGGGGCTCTCCCCTGAGACCCCCCGAAGCCCAGCACGCACAGAAGCTCGCACACAGGGCGGCATCAGTGCCGGGCGGCGAGGCCAGCGAGTGGGCACCCCACAGAACATCGGGAAGAAGCCTCATCCAGGGAGAGGCTTCCTGGAAGCTGCGCGTGTGTCCGTGCCGAGCCTCTCTCCGTGTTCATCTCCACTGTTGGGTCATTCGAGCATCCCAAGACTCCGTGGGAAGTAGGAGATGACGCTTGTACTTGTGATCCTGCAGCGTCAGTGCGAGCGATGGGAACAAGGGCCCGACCAGAAGTACACTCCTGGGAGTCTGGTGGTGATTGCTCTAGAAGCGCCGGGGCCACCGGCTAGAAACAGGCCCCCGGATGGCCCAACCCTCTTGCCATCACGAAGGCTGGGCTGAAGGGAAGGAGGGCTGGCTGCAGCCTCCACCGAGCACTGCAGGGCCCAGGGCATCTATGCCCGCAGAGACTGTGCCCTGGGGTGGAGGGGGGCCATGAGCTATCGTTCCTGGTCACGAGGGCGTCCCTGGCCCACACCGCGCGGCAGCACGCAGGCTGGCTGTCCCGGGTCCCCTTGCCCGCCGCACACTTGAGCTCTGAGAACATAAAAGCGAAGGCCCCAAGGAGCGCGTGTGCCCCTCCATCTGCTGTTGGGCAAGCAGAGCCCTTTTCCCAAAGGACAGGCCATGGGGGCTGCAGGACCCACGCAGCTGGGACACAGTGCAGCTCAGAGCCGAGGTGGAACAGCCCTGCGCTCTCACCAGAGACACAAGTCATATCCGCAGCCCCCTTTCTGAAATGTAATTCCATGCCTTCACTTGAATGCAGCCTTTATCAGACATTAAAAAAAAAAAAATGAATAGCAGTCCCTAACTTGTTTGCTGATATGGAAACCAAAGATAAGCAGATAGAGGTACAGCCGCCGAAGACATGTATGGGGCACCCAGAATAAAACCGAGCATTAAATGTCACTGTATATCTTATCTCCCCAAAATAAAAGCACATCAAACAAAGAATATGTCCCGTTTGTTATGTTTATTTATTACCTCAAAAGAAATCTTTTCATAGATTTTGACAAGTAGTCAAATAGTGGAAACAACTTTGTTCACGATCAGATATCTTTCCCAAACGTCACGGTCCGCAATTTCTATCTGCAGGGACTGCCAAACGCCTCTGCCATTCAGAGCTCAACTGCTGAGACACAAAGTAATGAGAGGTCAGCGGATCAGCAGAGAGCAGAGGGGTTTTTATGGGATTGACCTCAAAGCCCTCGACGCCAGGCATGCCGGCGAGAAATTGCTTCCTGCACTGTGGACATCTAGCCGCCTGACTTTCACCCAGGCTCCTGCAGAAAGGGGGCTGTGGCTGCTTCCTGAGACCCTGCACCAGCTCGGCTCAGCACCAAGACCCTTCCAGGGTCCTCACGACCCCCTACAATGTGGGGGGGAGGTCATAAGGTGCCCAGAAAACAGAGGATTGCGATCCCAGCCAGTCAGGCACAGGTCGGGTGGGGTCAGAAAAGGCGACCCTGGGGTTGGGGAAAGAGTCCTTCCCCTGGACCACTCTCGCTGCCCATCCCTGTGATGGGAGGTGACCCTGGATTTTAGAATGCCATCCCTGGAAGCCCAGGAACACCATGTCACCCCCCGACTTTAATTCTGTGCAGAGACATGGCCTTGTTTGGGGGACACAGTGACCTGCCATGCCGGTCCTGGGCACAGAAGCTGCTGGGACCAGGGCAGTGCCCTGGCCATGTGGCCGCACGGCTGTGTCCTCCCTCTGGCTGCAGGTGTTTTGTTATCAGCACGGGAGTTAGGGATGTTTTTCTCGTGCCCAGTGCTGTCCCCTTCATTCATTTACTGAGTACATTTAGGGGCTGATTTATTGTGCTTACTATCTACCTCCTCTTGCTACCCTGGAAGCTTCCTGAGAGCAGAGAGTTTGGCCTTTTTCATACGCTGACAACCTCAAGCACCCGACACAATCCCTGGCAGCAGTAAGACCTCGATGAGTGCCTGCTGAATGAATGAATGATGGTCTATTCCTGAGACGAGGTGTGCAGATGTGACAATGACCACCAACGCATTCCCCACCCGGATGGAGTTGAGTCTCGTGGGAGGACATGAATCCAGTGCTCTCAAGGACTAACGCCCACCCTGATGCCTCGAGGTTATGGAGGGGTGCGTGTGCCTGCTGCCCGTCCCTCGTGAAATACAAGCACCAAGGGGATGAAGCGATGAAAGGAGGGGGAGCCGGGGTCCCTCTACCAGGGGGGTCCACAGGGTTCAGGGAGGTGAGGGGCAGACGCAGCTAAGGCCTCAGGCCCCGGGGAGGGGGGGGGCAGGGGCATCGGGTAAATGTGGCTGAAACCTGAGAGGCTCTGGCCGTGTTACTCCAGCGCAGAGGAGACCCTAGCCTCAACTAGGAAAGAACAGCCGAGCGCGGGAGGGAAACGTGAAGAGACCCAGCAGTGAGGGCAGATATGGTGGGGAGCTGAGCAGAGCTGACAGTGAAGCAGGATGAGTGACCACATCCAGGGCAGGCAGGGCAGATACCACGTGAGCCACGGGAACAGGAAGACGCACTTAGAGGATGCAGAAAGGTGCTCTGACACGCAGACAGACATTTAAAAACATTCAGTAGATTTGGGAAACAAAGACAAGGAGCTCTCCCAAAATGTGAAAAAGAAGTCAAAGAGGCAGAAAACATGAGCAAAAAGAAGAGACCAAGGGGAACAATCCAGGACAGCCAGCAGCCCAGTGATAGGGACCCAGAAACAAAGCACACACACGGAGGGGGGAAATTACGTAGAACAGATCATTTATGTTATACTATATGTCATATGCATTTTATACTATATGTTATACCATATACTATGTTATACTATATGTAGTATATAAGCTGTAAATATAGCATAAAGATATAACATATATATTAACAGCATGTGTGAATACGTGTGTGTGTGTGTGTGTGTGTATAAATGGAAGAGAATTTTCCAGAGCTAAAGAATATGAAGCTTTGTATTGAAAAAGTGCATAGAATTTTCCATGAAATTAATATTTTTAAAATGTGTATATATCATTAGAAAATCACTACACGTCAAAGAGAAATGTGACACCATTACCACTGTATTTTTTCACATAGAAAACACAAGTCACCTATAAAGTAACACCAACTGGAACGTGTCTTTCCCTTTGAGAGTTCAGAATTTAGGAGACATTAGAGGAATGTCTTCAAAATTTCTAGGGAAAAACAATTCAAGCAAATGTTGTATAATTCGACAACCTATCAACCAAGTTTGAAGGCAAATGGGAATTTTAAGCATCAAAGAGATCAGACCTATTGGGACATTATTTCAGGATATCCTCCGGGAAAGGGTGGCCGTGGACGAGGAAAGGAGAAGTTCTGAATTCGAGAGATGGTGGCTCGGAGCCAGCAGAGCAGTGACATGGAGCTCTAGCATCCCAGCCCCGAGGGAACTGCCAGGAGGATGTGAATCACAGAGATGGATGCTCTGAGGAAGGAAGGGCCCCGGGGGAAAAAGAAGAGGAACAGAATAGAAAAGCACAGCGAGCAATTCGAAAAAGATATTGGCAACATGTGAGAGAAGAGAAACGAGGAATGACAGGACAACCAGCCAAAGACGTAAGAAAGCCATGGCTTTACCTGGCATAATTTTAAGCAATTATAGGTGCGTCACACATCTGTCTGGCTCTGATGACAACGCGTAGTCCCAGGGGGACTCTCTCCGGAAGAGCATCTACTTAATTATAACACTGAAAATGTATTTATTTACCTACTTATTTATTAACTTGTAGAACCAGTCTATGAATGAATCCAGAAAATCTCCACAGTTCCTGCAGAATATACCCTTGACCATGTAAAAGTGTAGCTGACCGAGGTTAGCAATGGGAAGGCTGGCAGGGAAATGGGGAGGCTGAAACCCTCATGTTATGCAAAAGAGAGTCACCATGTTAGGGAAGAAACTCGCCATCTTATGGAAGAAGAATTGGAAGTTTAAGTGTTTTATTTACTTATACTTTATTGAAAGAGTATTTAGTTTGAAATATCTAAGACAATATAAGCATCGTGGTGTGGGACTGTGTAAGTGAACTCAATTCTTGAGAGGCAGTGGCAGTAGACAGCGGACTCCTGTTTGCTCACGCCTCCCTGCGTCCAAGCCCCTTGGATGTGCACACACCCCAGCCCTCACCTTGACCATTAGACCTGCACCGCCAATGGGACAGGAGCAAATGTGACTCGAGCAGAGACTTGAAAAGTGCCTGCAAGCGCGGTTTGCCCCCTCCTGCGGCTCCTAGCATCCTACAACCTCCATGTTTGCCCCCTCCTGCGGCTCCTAGCATCCTGCAACCTCCATGTGGAAAATGCGGTCTCAGAGAGGAGGGGCACGTGGCCCATCCCCCTTCCTCCCAGCTGAAACCAACCGGCAGGCATGTGGGTGATGCCACCCTGGATAAGCCACCACAGGGCAAAACGGCCCCTGACACTGATGCACGAGGGACCGGCCGGGCGCAACAGAAGAGCAACCCAGCTGAGCGCGGCCCCAAGTGCTGACCCAGGGCATCGTGGGCTAAATCAACAGCAGCTGTCTTCAGCCACTAGGTTTTGGGGTAGTTTATTATGTAGCAGTAGGTGACTGTCACAGAAAGTGGTATGGAAAGAGCCACCAGAGCAAAAACCTAAAAAGCGTGGCATTTACATCAGGACCGGTTGGAAAGTGGATGCCGGATCCTGTTATGTAGCATCAAAACAATCAGCAAGGCCATGGCCTGTGGTCATTTGGAAGATGGAAAGTACACTCAGGGACCTGAGTCACTGACCCTGGAAGACGATTTGCAGGCCAAAGGCTGCAAGTACCAGACAGCCCACTGTCTGCGGGTGACAAGATGTGAGAGGAGGACACAAGCTAAAGGAAGAACTGTGCAGTTTGCGAGTGGGACTGAGAGGGGCTATGACCTGCTGAGCTGGAAAAAGCAAACTCTTTCTCATTCCCTCCATGCTGGGAGGTAAGTGATCACTCACCCCCAGCTGGTAAGTGATCTTCAAAGTGAAGTGAAGTCTATGCCAAAGGCCAAATAAAAGAAGTTACTGGAAAACACTTTGGTAAAAAGACCTCTGAACGATTTAGAGCGATGCCTAGCGGCTAGATAAAGAGGCTTCCAAGCAGTTTTGCAGATGCAATCATACAGAAGCATAGCCCTGTAACTGTTGACAGGTCTGTCTCAACAATCCACGTGGGTGTGGCTTTTGTTGAATCTGACGCATGGAAAACCCACAAAGTTTTTGAGTGTTGTACCAGCAGAAGAACCACCTGCCTGAACCCAGCCCAAATCGCCGACCCACAAAGTCATGAGTTAAATGAGTGGTCATTCTTTTAAGCCGTTACACAGGCTGTTTGGTTAGTCATCAAAAGCTCACTTTTCCATTATGCAGCCGGAGATGACCAACAAAATCCTTCATCTCTCATATGACATCAACAGCCGTTGTCTAAAGTTGAGAAATCAAGAAATAAAAATGTCAACGGTCTAGTTACAGTGGAAAAGTTAACTGACAAAAATGCAAAACTGACAAGTAGCATCCGTAGAAAGAAGCTGCCTCTGGGGTGGGGCAGGAGGTGGGTGAGGTCCTGCGGCAGGAGACCCTCACTCTCCATCTCGGTCTTCTGTCCCCATGTGCCCAGAGGCATAAGTAAAAATACATGTGCAAAACCTATGACATTAGAGCCACAGATGAGAAGTGCTGGATGCATCATGCCATATAGCGGGCACACGCTTTATCTGGGAGTTTGGGCACATGTCCACGAGAACGGGAGATGTGGGTTCGAATCGGGTGGCCCCAGGGACTGAACTGTGTAAAGTGGGAGGGGTGGTTTGGGGGTACCTGAGGGATGCAGCCTGCAAAGGTTATTTAAGGTGTGATGGGTAAAGGATACCAGTGTGATGTCACCAAGATTTACAAAAAGGGGGCTGGAGGTACAATTAAAATTAAAGTTTGCCCGGAGAGCAGACAGCAGCCAGCTCACTCCCGATGATGTGTCCCCTACCAGCCCAGCCGGGACTTCAGTGTCGGGGTGTCCCAGTGTGGTGGGACATCCTTGATGGGTTCTGGTCAAGACGACTGGCTGGGGAGGGCTTCCTCCAGCTCATGGCCATTGAAATCATGGAGCAATCTGAATTGTCTTTCCCTCTGGACAGAGTCATCTGTGTGGCCACAGTAGAGCCATAGACTAAAGGGCCCAGGTGACCCCAGGACGGCTCAGCTGCTGCCTAGACTACTGATGTCCTTCCCCTTGCGGGTTGGGGGAGCCACGAAAGACCTGGTGCATTTCCGATCTCACGAGCTCAACTGGAGCCAGGTGTCTTCCTGGCCAGGACACGGTGGCTTTGCGGCAGCAGCCCGGGAGCAGCAGAAGCTGAGGAGATCACGGGAAGAAGCAGGTCCTGCAGGGGACCCAGGAGAGAGAAGCCCCATTCAGGGCCGTTGTGGTGACGCCTGGAAAACGCCATGTTCCAGCCCCAGAGACAGAGATACACTGGCGCCATCACTGTCAATCACGCCCAGGCCCTAGGTAGGCTCGCTGGAAATGAGCCTGACCTCAGTCCCATCCTCCCCACTGGAGAAATCAGGATTCCTTGGTGACAGATCTGCACTGATGAAAGGCCAGCAGGGCCTCACGCTTTCTCGAAAGGGCCTCATTGGTATTTCTGCCACTGGCGTGAGAAGCAGGGCGCCGTGACCCACAACACACTGGAAGGAGTGTTGGTGAAACATAGTTACAGAGGCAAGTGAAAGGAGGCTGCAGGAGCGATATTAACCACAGCACTTAATCCATGGGGCAGCGCTGCCAGCTTAACCTCTTCGGAATTCTCTGAGTTCAATCAATTGTTTTTGGAAGTAACAGCCGACATCATAGCTTGTTAATAGGTTTAAAATAATAAATTACAAAATCACTGTGAGAGGTTTACGTCGGCTTTAGCTTCCTAGCTGCCCTCAGCAGTAAAGCCCCCTCCTCCGGAGGCGTCCTCCTGCATCTGCAGCCCCTCCCCACAAAGGCGCAGCTCTCCTAGTGCGGCAACGGCAGGCGCGCGAAGTGCGCAGCTCGTGACCCTCCCAGAAAACCACGCGCGGTGCTCCGCCGTCCAGACCAGAGGTGGGGCCGCCCAAAGCCGCCAGAGTGATTTGTTCTGGTTAACAGTTAGTACCAAGTCCTCACACAGGGCTGGCCCGAGGTGTGCGCTGGCGGCGGGGATACGGCGGCACTGCGCACGTTTAGGAAACGTGCGTGGGCTGCTGTAATCTGAGCAAGGTGTCCTGTGCGTTGGGGATGATAGTACTTGACTAGAAGCCTGGCCTGGGCGGCAGAGGTCTCTATGGGGGGCAGACGTGAGGGCGGAGGGCCTCCGACAGTCAGTATCCCCCATGAAGATCGAGCACCTCCAGGCTCTGAGGTCTTCGTCCCCAGGGTCACTGCTGGGGGGCGATGCTGTGACCGCCGTGCAGCATGTTCATCCCGGCCACGGTGCTGTTGGCCACCCTGAGTGCTGGGCTGGGCCGGGGCAGGAGGGAGGGTCACACTTCATCCGGGCCCTCAGAGGCTCACAGTTTGGTGACGACGGCCAATCAGGGACGGGCACGGTGCTGACCACAGCACACGTAACCCACGTGCACTCCGGGAGGCTTTCTGGGGCAACACCAGCTGAGCACTCAAGGCTGAGCAAGTGTCGGCCGGGACCACTGAGGACAGAAGCCTGGGGGTTCCGAGAGATGCAGAGAACGCTGGGCCTGGAGAGAAGAGCCAGCACGGTGGGCGGGCTGGAGAGGGAGCAGAGGCCGGGGTGGGGACAGGTCCGCATGCCAGGCCAGGACCTGATGCTGGAGCCTCGCGAGCGGCGGGGGTGCAGGGCGGGGCCCACACGGCTGGGGCGGCCCTCGGGCTGCAGTGTACGCCTGGCCGTGGATAGAGTGGGGAAGCCGGCCGGAAGAAGCCAAGGGGCTTTGCCGGTGGCAGAAAGGATGGTGGAGCAAAGGGAAAGCGGGGGGCCATGAAACTCCCCTCCACACCCTCATGTGCCTTCATGCATCAGCTGGTATCCCGAGTTGTACTCTCCAAGGACAGAGTCACCAGTTCTCTGTGTTCAAACATAAACGCAGACCCCTCCCCTGACGTCCTTGGCACCCAGCACTCAGGAGCCTGGGCTCAAAGAATTCCCAAGTTCACGCGTGTGCAGAGATGCGGACACGTGAGTTCACGGAACACTGCGCGTGGATGCAACACAGCACCATCTCAGGTAGAGATGGAAACATGAACCATGCATGTGCACGGCCATGAGAGCACACACCCAGCACCCCCTTCCACACCACACCACACACAGCAACTGGCACACTTTCACTAGAAGGGGCACCTAGCGCCATATGACTCAAACCTGCCTTATGCTGGGCTGGGGCAAAGTGTCTATGTGCGTAATTTATTTCAGTTAATTACTAGAAATTATTCTGTATTTGAGTATATGCCTTAGCTCTTCTTGTGCACGGTCATCACGCTTTGAGACGTGTGTCCACACGTCTGTGTGTCCACAGGGCACGTGTTTATCCCCTGCTCCCTCCCGGGGTCCCTCCCTTAAATGACCTCACACACCCTTAGCCCTGACGGACGAGCCCCATGGGGCATGGAAACAAGACAGGGTTTCTGAGGCAGAGGAATTTACAACTTGATAAGAAGCACAAGATAGGACAAGATGGGACAAAAGCGACGAGAAGAAGCACGAGTGAGTAAAACTCCTCCCGGACGAGAGCACATCAAGGAGATTTTAGGACAGATCCTCTTGGACTCTTCTCCCCACGTCCATCCTGGACAGACCCCCAAGCCTTGTCCGTGCACTGTTTCCCAAACGGCTCCCAAATCTGCCCCTTAAAGCTCCCTCTCTCCACCGCCCACCAGCACCAGCAATGGTCACCTGGCCTCCAGCCTCGGCCTAAATCACACCCACACACACCATCTCACACCCTGGGACACACAAGCACACACACGCTTGCACACACCTGTAAATCTGTGTGAGTCACTGAGCAAACCGGAGGAAACATTACGGATTCTGGAGAGAAACGCCAGGTCCTCTGATCCCTATATAATCTTTGAAATGAGTAAGAAAAACCAACACAGTTCCTGGTTCTGGCTCACACGTGGAATGAGCGTGAGGTTTCCCTGAAGGGTTACTGATGCGGAGGCTACGGAGACGCATCCCCCAGCCATATCCTCACCCTCGGAGTGGGAGCCACGACCCTGAGCATCTAGGGGCCCGGCTTTCTCCACAGCTCCATGGGGCCTGCCCTCCCTCAAGAGCCAGGAACATTCCAGAATGGCTGACGGAGGGGGCAGACCTGCAGACACAGGGGTTTAGGGCCGGGGGACAGGCGGCTGCCAGGAGGTGCTGGAATCCATCCCTTCAGCAGGCGGTGCTGTCAGCCGCGTCTGGGCAGCGCTGGGCAGGAAGGGGGCTCCCTGTGGACGGACGCCCGGCCTCTGTCTGGCTGGAACCTCACCCAGCCCGCCTCTGCTCTGCCCTACTGAGAAGGACGTGGCCCCTCTTGTGTGTTCTCTGGGGAGCAACGGGGGCTACCGCCTGTGCTGACCACAGCCAGAAGCGTCACCGCCACGTCCAGTCCGGGGCACCGGGGAGGGCAGGGCGTTACACACACAGGAGGAAAAGGCTCTTTGGATAAAAAAAAAAAAAAGGGAAATAAACAGCAGCTGTGGTAAACTCAGCCCCTCCCGCAGGCAAAGCCTGTGCGTTTCCAGATTTCACTCCTTCTCTAAGTCAATGAAGGATCTTCAGAAGGCTTTAGCCGGCACTGTTAGCTACGAGCAAAGCTAGACTATAGGTCACCTCCCCATGTTATCTCTACGGAAGAGGGACATAGGGAACCGCTCCCATAAACGTGCATAAAGATGCTAAAGTGAGTTTACGTGCCACTGGGAAAACCATGAAGTCAATTTCAAGCCACAGGTTTACCAGTTACTTCAATGTGCCTGAGGGTGTGTGCGGACCAGCTGTGCGTGCACCTCTGGTCCGGGTACACACTCTGGTCACGGGTCCCCTCAGCAGCGCTCCTGCTCTCGCCTGTAACAGGTGATGACCCATTCCAAAAGAAGGGTCCCGGGAGGCCCTGCCGGTCACAGCGCCCCCTGTCTTCACTGCACAGGCGCAGACGCTGCCCAAGAGGTCAGCATCCTCCTCTCGCTGACGGGATCCGGGCACTGCCCAGGCCTGACATCCACGGCCTCTGAGTCCTCTCCCCCATCCCCCATCCCTCCACCCAGCTGACCCACAGCCTCTCCTCCTGAATCTCCACCCCTCCATCCCAGCGCCCAGGGGACCCTTCCCCGAGGGCGAGGGGCCGGAACCTCAGGTGGCCAGGCCAACAGAGCGGGGCAGCTAGCATCCCACCCCTCAGAGCCTGAGCGCCCCTTGCTAAAGGACCCCGGCCTCAGAGGTAACAACGGCTACAATCATGCAGATCTGCAAAGCTACCAGGAAAGGGCTGGAAACGACCTGAAAACGTATTTAAATAGAAAAATCACCGAAATGAATGGGCTTGACAGACCACGCCTGCTCTCCCTCCAGCAGGGACGTTTAACCACTGGGACCTGAAGTGGGTTTCACGTGTCACCTTATTCCAGAAGGACGCACTGCAACTCCCTGCGAAGCTGCACACGGCGGGGGGGAGGGGAGCGAGATGGGGTTGTGTGTATATTTGTTTTTCTACTACAGCTTTATTAAGATATAATTCACATACCATACAATTCACCCGCTGAAACTGTCCGAGACGCTGGTTTTCGCTAGATTCACAGAATGGCAACCATCACCACAAACCATTTCAGAATATTTTGCCACCGCCCCCACCCCCCAAGCAAAGAAACCCCGGGCCCACTAGCAATCGCTCTCCTTTTCCACCCAGGCCTCCATCCCACCCTCACCCTAGGCGACCACTAATCTCCCTCTGTCTCTATGGATTTGCCTATTCTGCACATTTCATATAAATGGAATCGTACGATGCATGGTTTTTGTGACTGGCTTCTTTCGTTTAACGTCATGTTTTCAAAGTTCATCCATGTTGTAGCCTGTGTCAGTGCATCATTTCTTTTTATTGCTAGTATTCCATTGTTGGATCGACTACATTTAACAACACCTGGGTTGCCCCACTTTGGGGCTGTTATGAATAACGCCGCTGTGAACGTTTGTGTACGGTTTTGTGCGGACATACGTTTTCATCTCTCCTGAGTATATGCCTAGAAGCGGAACTGCCGAGTCTTAATGGTTATTCTGTTTAACCACTTAAGGAATGGCCCGGCTGTTTTCCAGAAGTGGCTGCACCATTCTGCATCCCCACCAGCGGCGTATGAGGGTTCCAACTTCTCCACATTTTCACCAACACCTGTCCATCTTTTTATTTCAGCCATGAAGTGAGTATGAAGTGGCGTCTCACTGTGGTTTTGCTTTGCATTTCTTGACTAACGATGTTGAGCGTCTTTTCACGTGTTTATTGGCCATTTGTATGTCTCCTTTGGAGAAACATCTATCAGATCCTTTGTTTATTTATTAATTGGGTTATTTATCTTGCATATATCCTTTTATAAGTCCAAATGAATCTTTAACAAATGTCATAACTCTATGACATGTGGCAAATGACAGCTACATACACATAATTAGCGCAAATCGGATGGCTTGGGTAGTACACACAAGCTCCTCTCTGTTAGACCAAGGCCTCTTACCAACGTCTACAGCCTCTCCAGGAACAAGGCCACAGTCTCGGTGACCACAAAACTACTACCAAAGGATGCCCAAAGAGCCACAAGTGTCCCTGCCTCCCGCCCCCAGCCGTTGCCCCTTACATACCCTCCACTTTCATACCCTACATCCCCTTTCTTTTTATTTTTCCCCAGTGGCTGCCTTGAGGAAAAATGAGTACAATAAAAATTATAGCTTATTTGCTGGAATTATAAGGACACTCGGGCACAGGTTGAGATCTGTTCAGTGCGAGGTGGTTACTAAACATACCGGTAGGAATGTCGCGTGGACGTCTGGCCCACGCGCGTCTGGAATTGGGGGGGACGCTGTAGAGGTGACGATGTAGCCGTGAGACTGGGCGATTTCACTGGAAGTTGTACCCATCAACTCAGGCGGCTTTGTTGGAGAAGCTGAGTGGAGACTGAAGGACTGAACACAGGTCGGCTCTGTATTTGGAGGACGGGGGGTCACCAGAGACACACAGCACAGACAAGGGGAGGTGCACCCAGGAAAGTGGGGTAACCAGGCTCATGGTGACCCGGAGGCAAATCCAACACGGGTGTGTCAAGGAGGAGAGAGTGATTAACTCTGTCAAATGGCATAAAGTTCAGTAACAGGAGGACAGAGGATGCACCATGTGAATAGGAAAATCCAAGTTGTTGGTGACGCGTCTATAAGAGCAGTTTCAGTGGAGTGCAGAAGCCAAAACCTGCTTGGATTGAGCTCAGAAGAAAACAAGAAGACAGAAATTATAACCAGGAACAGGCGGCTTACTCAGAGGAAGGTTGTTTAAGGAAAGAGAGACGCAGGCTGGTGCTACAGGAAGAAGCAGGGTCAGAGAAAACTCCGGATCTGCCTTCCCAGGACAGCCCTGCTCAGATGGCCCCTGCGTGATGAAGGGCGTTTCCACTCGCTCAGTTGCTCAGGACAAATCTTCGATGCCACCCCTGACTCCATCTTTCTCGCACATCCACAAACATTCGGCAACTAGTCTGCTGAGTGGACCTTGAATTCAGACCCCAACTCAGACCGCTCCCCAACCCCCATCATGATCTGCTTGGTCCAACCTCTAGCATCTCACACTCGTGTCACCTTGGTAGCCCCCTCCCTGCTTGGCTGTCCAAAACAGAATAAACTAACCCAATAAAGACTGCACAAGACACTTAAATACACTACAAAGACCCAACGGGGTTGATGCAAGAGCATTGAACCAGGAAGATATTCACAAAAGGCTGCACCTGGCATCCTGGCTGTGGTCTGCCCTGACCTTGGAAGGTGCCAGGCTCCTGCATCCCTGCACCGGGGTGCACGGACCCTGCTCTGTGGTCTCATGGCTCAGTAGCGCCGGGGGCATCTCAGGGATGACCTCACTCTGGCATCTCATTTCACCGCTGACCAAAGCAATGCCAGAGAGAGAAGCGGATGGACCCCTTAGAGTTCAGAGCCCTTTTGAACGGGGTCCCCAGGCTGAAATCTCTTTCTGCCAAGATCTTTAACATCACGGCGCTCTTTTGCCACGGGGCTCTTCCTGGCTTCGCCACACCCCAGGTCCCCACTGCCGCCCGCTGTGGGGCTGGGACTTGGACCTCCGTAGAGCCCTGCTGTCACGGTGGTTCTGCTGGTGTTTTCTTCTTATGTCCACAGGCACCTCTTTATTCAACGGCCGCTCACTGAACACCCACCGTGTGCTGGATGGCTCCATGGGCTGAGCCCAGTGCTGGCACCCATCACTCAGCACAGCCGCATCTGCTTCCTCACCTGGCTCCTGCGTCTGCCTGGCCACTGCCACCACCCCGCCACCCAGACAGAGGGCTGTCCTGAAGGTCAAGAGAAGCCTGGGGGAGCCCTGAAGGACGGCCTGGAACCTGAGGCCTCCTTCCCCGGCCAACATCTCAATTCACTGTGAACCAAGGGAGTCCCCTTCACTGTTCACACACAGGACGGCATGCAGGCCCCACAGCCACACTTGGTAAGAAATGTCACAGCTGTGAGAACAGTCCACAGGTCTTCATGACCTCACACTTCATCTTTGGTTGTTATGACCTTTAGAGAGGTCAGGTCACAAACCAAGCGCACCGCATCCCTCCCTGCATCCCTGGGAGCTTGGCTCCCAGAGGGTCCGCAGTCCACAGGCTGCCCCACCACGCTCCAGTAGCCCTCACCTTCCCATGATGCCAAAGGCCTCCTCCTGCGACCACGAGGACTGACTCTCTCTGCCTCAGGCCTGTGTCTGGTCGGGGGCGGTTTTGGCCTTGGTGTGGCGTGAGCAGAAATACCAGGGAATTTGAGCCACCCGGAGCTGCCCTCAACCAAACGCAGGCAGACGTTGACGGGCAAGAACCTAGCTTCTTCCCTCCTTTGCTAGAAGAACGTGGTAGACCTCCTGCTGCCTTATTGCTTTCCTATCACACGCCCCCTCCTCCACGCAGGCTCACATAAAGTCTCCATCCCAGAGTCTTCTTCTGGGGCCACCCAGCCTGAGACAGCCCTGCAGGTTCTGTGTGCCTGGGCCAGCTCCCGCGTGACGACCAGCCCCCCAAGGGCGCGATGCAGTGGGCGCTGACCTGCTCAGGAACGTGGGGTGGCTGGCTGATGTGTTGAGTGGGGAATGGGGCGAATGAATCTATTTAAGAAAATTCAGATTCTTTCCACTCCCTTTGCCCCTGCAGAGTCCATGGTCCTAAGCAGATCTGCGCAGGTTGTCCCTGCCACCTTAGCGAATGCAACGTCCCAATTAAAAAACAGAATAACAAAGGGAAGACTGCCGGCTTGGGAAAGCCATCCTCCAGGCTCACAGAGCATTTAAACGTCAGTGCCACTGACAGCGGGCTCCGCGGGCTCCAGGGCATCGTTTTAAAGCCCAGCGTCTGGGAGTCCCAGACAAGAGGGGTCCTTTTCAGCGCAAGAAGCACATTCTGTTCTTTTGGTCACTATCACAGTTTCAGTTCTTTCTTGAAAAGCCTCAGATGTGCGTGTTTTCCTTCCCCGTGTGTAAATTAGCAAACTACATACATATATCTGCTGTCAGAACCTGGGGCGCATGAGTCCTTGCCGGCTCTCCTGGCGTGTCCTGACCTTGGCCCCCGCCCACGCGTGCACACCGGTGGCTGCTTTAGGGGACAGTTAGTGGAAGCCGAGTCTCCTTCCTTTCAAATCTTTGCAGGACAACAAGAGCAGCTGGGGACCTGGGAGCAGACAGTCCTGTACGGCGCTCATAGAATAATTCAGACACTGCTCTCCTCCCCTGAGAGAGTTCTGCTCACAGAAGTCAGCTCACACCTGCCTGAACGCCCAGACTGGACCCCGTGCACAAGCACTGCCCCTGGGCCTGTGGTTTAACCACGTGCTTGACCACGAGGGCTGCCGGCTGATCTGACCAGAGTGGAGAGCAGGAAGCTTTCCCAGGCTGGGCGTAGTGGAGAGGGCGGCGTGGGGTCTGGACCATTTTGTCAGCTCTTTTCTAGACGATCAGGAACTGTTCCTCTGTCCTGAAGCGATGGGCTCCCCTTCGCCTCATCTCCTGGGAGCCAGACCTCCCTGGCTCTGAGGTTCCACCTGCCCAGCCTTCCCTGCACCCTTCACTCCTTGGGACTAGTGGGACGTAAACACCTGGCACCTGGCCGGTCCAGGCTCCTCTCCAGCCCACGCTTGAGTGCATAGCGATAGGTGATCCTGGGTGACTTCCCAGCCCCAGTCAAGGTAAGCCCCCAGATGTGGGTCATTTGTGAGCACCGTGGGCCTTCTCGGGCTCTGTGCCTTTAACTCTCTTTTATGTTGAACGGCCGCCCAGAGCATGGTTGTTTTCTCCCCAGCAGAAAGCAAATGAGATGTAGCCGATGCCTCCTTCTGTGGCTAGAGGTGCGATCATGAGTACCCATGTCTCCCCAGTAAGGCTGAGCAGCTGTGTGCAGGGAAACACAGTAACACCTCTAGGAGGACATGTACCGGATGATGACTGTTTCTTTCTTCAGTCAGTAGGACTGTACTTACACAGCGGAGAACAGGAAAAAACATGTTCTCTACGTGCTGTATAAACAAGGAGGGGGCTATTCTACAAAGCGATTTAATTGTAACAATCCAGCCTAACGTGACCGATGGAAGTCACTGCCTGTCCTCTAGTGGCTGAGCCTCCCACCTGAGAAATATCCTCAGAGCTGGTTTAAGTGCTGGTTTAAGCCCCGTGGACGTTCAGCGTGGAGATGAAGCGCACTCTTGTGAACAGCTTGGCTGTCAGTTAAGTGACAGGTGAGACAAGGAGAGCACAGGAGTTTGAAGGCTGGAAAGGTTTTGGTGGACCGAAGGGGTCAAGGCAGTCACCACGGACAAGGTCAGCTCTCAACTGGACTTCCAATGAGAGGCCAGGATGTGAACAGAGCAAGAGGAAAGGCCATGCAAGCAGGGCCAGATGGGAGCCCAGCAGTGAGCATGTAGGTGGTAGTTCTACCATCTTATCCTCACTCGTTTCTGAGGGTCCTCCCAGGAGCATCCTTTTCATATCCCTTTTCTCATGAAGGTGGGCCTGCAGCCCATCCCTGGATGGGCCCAACCTGCGCTGAGACAAGGTGCCAGGGGATGTCTGGGACCCCAGCACAAAGCGGGGGCTCCGTGCTGCTCCCCCACCATCAGTCCTCCCGAATGGAAAAACGTCCTGTGCATCCGAGCTTGAGAAGTCTCATCCCAAGAACCCTGGGAGCTCAGGAGACACACGGATGGCGAACTGAATCTCGGACGTCGGTCAAAACCTAGGCTCGAGCACAGCCATTCTTAAATACATCAGGGAAGAAGAGGCGAGTGGTTGAAGCCAGCGCTGCCCAGGGTCTGCTTCAAAGCAGCGCCCTCCCCTCTCCACTCCCTGCAGTGGCTGACAGGTACAGCTGTTAGTTGAGTTCCTGAGGAAATGAGGAGCTCGTATGTTGTTAGCTAAGTAAGC
The DNA here is from genome assembly GCF_003031525.2 of Neophocaena asiaeorientalis asiaeorientalis. Taxonomy (NCBI): domain Eukaryota; kingdom Metazoa; phylum Chordata; class Mammalia; order Artiodactyla; family Phocoenidae; genus Neophocaena; species Neophocaena asiaeorientalis. Next base: position 14,351 of record NW_020173770.1, on the reverse strand, counting down.
TCGCTCTCTTAACTATCGGCATCTATAAACTGCAAACCACCAACAGGATATTTCAACAGGGCGTAGCTTCCTTAGGTAAAGTTTCCTAAGCACTCACTTCTTTCTCGCGTGACCCAGCATCACAGGCAGGGCGGACGCTGACCCTGTGCTGGTGTCCTCGCCCTTCCTTAGCTGCTCTCCACAGCTGGAGCTGCCAGAGGACTGGGCGCCTTGAGGATGCTTCAAGCAGCGCCCCGTGGGCTCCAGAAGTTTAAGCACCCAGGGGCAAAATGCCAGCTGCCTCCCTGACTTGGGCCAGTGAATAAACACAGACCCCGCACTCCCACAAGGCAGCGTCCTCTGTGTGTGTGGCCCAAAGCAGCTGGGCCCGAAGATGCTCCCGGGTGCTTCCCGGACCACGGCCTCCAGTGAGTGCACATCCGGCACCTCACCCCGTCCCGCATCCTCAACTAGATGCCACGGATACTGTTTCCAACGGCGCTGTTATCACAGATCAAATGAGACAGCCCAGCCCAGGAGGGGGTGGCTGCTCTCATTACCGGGGACTCACCAAGACCAGGCTCTGACCTGTGGCTGTAGCAATGGGACCTAATGCGGCAACCAAGGATGCTCGCTTAAAGGATGCTCTCCATTAAAGCGACAACCGTCAGGGTTCCTTCCTCCTTCCTCTGTCTGCAGACCAACCTATCTTCTCAGTCTTTCTAGGGTCTCTTCTAAAAATGCCCACCCGCTGGAAGAGCTCAGGCCCGTTCCAGGGATCAGACCACACGCATCACGTGTGTGCGTGTGGCCTGACCACCCTCTCTGCCTGGGCTGGTCACAGAGCTGAATTTGGTCAATGTCCCTATAGCGCCAACAGCCCAGCCAAAGTCTCCGTCATCAGGTCATGGGTTCTAGCTCAATGGCTCTATGGCTCAATGTGAACTGTGGCTAGCGGGAGGGATCGATGGTAGGAGGGGTTGATGGTGATGCCTACGAAAGAAAGGCAAGGCCCTCAGGAAACGGGGCTGAGTTCCAGGTTCGCTCTGCCCTTCTTGGCTTTGGAACTTAGGTAAGAAGGTCTTTAATCACGTCCCACTCTGTCCCCCAGTTTAAAGAATGGGATCCATGCAAACTTTCAGGGTGAAAATGTGGGGTTTCAGGACACACCAGTCTTCAAGGATGTAGCACCTGGGTGTTGGCCGTCCTTTGAAGTCCTTCACAGAGTAGCCCGGTTTTCTGCTGGGCATCCTGATTGGACGTCCCGATCAACGCCAAGATGGACAGCGACGTCAGCAGCCAGGTTCTGCGGCCGTGAGCACCACCGAGGAGCCCTGGCGTCGGGATGGCTGCCCCGATTCCCACCTTGTCTGTGAGGACTCACTGGGCTGGGGCGGGGGTGCTGAACGAACATCTTCAAGCAGGCCCACCCCCTCCTCTCTGTCTTCGAGAACACAGGGAGCAGACTGCCCCTTCCGCAGAGGCAAAGGGGAGACCGTTTTGCCCCAAGCACTGACCCTGGCCCTGAACTCATGGTGAATAAGACACAGAGGCCCCTGTCATCCTGGATCTCACACATCCGGGGATGAGGGAGGGCAGCAGAGGGAAACAAGCCAGGAACAGACACTGAGATAATTCCAGACAATGAGAAACGCTATCAAGGAAGTAAACAGGTGATGAGAGGGAGTTGGTTCCCAAGGGTCCTTAGGATGAGAAAGTAGAGGTGCTTCTCAGCTGGGCCTGAACGGTGAAGGAGGGCCTCTAAGGCAGGGCAGTGGCCTGTGCAAAGGCCCCGAGGCAGCCAGGCTGAGTGTGCTTGAGGCTCGGTGGGAGAAGGGAGAGTGGCCAGCAGCGGTGGCAAGAGCACAGGCTAGGGCCACGAAAGGTGGCTTCCAGAGACTCTGGGGAGAAGTCTGGGATTTGTTCGAAGCTCCACAGGAACAGTCGGTGGGAGTCTCAAGCAGGAGCAGGCTTGGCCTGCTGTACGTTTTTGAGAAGCGAACTCTGCCTCCTGTAGGAAACAGTGGCTGATAAGGGTGAGTGGAAGCAGAGAGATTTTGTGCAGCGCGCTCAGGCAAGAGATGCTGTCGCTTTGGACGAGGAAGTGGGACTTGGGATGCAGATGAGGAGGGAAGACGGCGCTGACGGGTGGATGTGAGGTCACCAGGCAGGAGGAACCAAGGATGACCCTGGGGTGTTGGGTGCTGACACTGGACGCACTGGGGTGCTACTTAGGAATGACAGGGTGCTAGTGGCAGAGGGGGTTTTCCCAGAAGCCCACAGGAGAAACCAGGTGTTTTGCATTGTTTCCTAAGCAGGACCACGGGTAGGAAATCAATACTGCTTTTATAGAAAAGTGCAGCTTGAGGTATCCATCAGGAACTGCATGTGTCCAGTGGGAAACTAGGTCTATGAACCTAGCACTCAAGGGAGAAACAGGGACAGAGATGAAGTTGGGATTAGTTACTACCTAAGATAAGAACACTCAGGACACCAGAGAGGGAGGGTCCTGCACACCCCAGACTCTACAGATCTGTGCAAAGACCCCCCCACACCCCAAATCTGGAAGGACGATCAGAAGGGGAGGAAAGTGCTTCCAAAAGGAAAGAGGGGGCAATTGTTCCTGACATTTCAGGAAACGGTCCAGATGCCACCAGTAGCGGAATGGATGATGCATTGCGTGGATTCATACAAACCAGCCAATGCTATGCCACAGTGAATGTGACTGCATTACAACTACAAAGTCCCCCCTCGGCGGGGACTTTACAAAAAAACAACACATCATTTTGAGCAAAAAAGGCAATCACGGAAGAATGCACGAACTATGATGACGTTTATGTAAAATTCAAAAAGCGCCTAAACTATGAAATATATTGTTTAGAAATAATGCTTATATGTAAACAGATTTCTCAAAAGCAGCACAGCAACGACTGGCACCTATTCGGGCGAGTAATTATTGCTGGGGAGGGCTGAGGCTCCCAGGAGCGCTAGGGGTACAGAAACATCCATTTCTTGGGCTCAGTGGGAGGTACTTGGGAGTCTACTGTATCAGTGTTCTTTTTTTTTTTTTTTTTTTTTTTTTTTTGGGGGACCCGGGCCTCTCACTGTTGTGGCCTCTCCCGTTGCGGAGCACAGGCTCCAGATGCGCAGGCTCGGCAGCCATGGCTCACGGGTCCAGCCGCTCCGTGGCACGTGGGATCTTCCCGGACCGGGGCACGAACCCGTGTCCCCTGCATCGGCAGGCGGACTCTCAACCCCTGCGCCACCAGGGAAGCCCGTATCAGTGTTCTTTATACTTGGCATAGACATAGACAGGCTTTTCTGTGCGTGCTGGGTTGCCAATTTTTCTTTTCAAAGAAAGAGTGAATTGGAGCCAACAGTGCAGACGAAGAATACAGCTCAAGTGATGGCAGCTCCTCAGGGAGGTTGCAGCAGGCAGGTCACAGGAGGACTTTTGTAGAGGGACAACCTTAAACAAGCTGACTTGCTGATCGGAAGGGCTCACAGCTGGATCTCCATTTAGACACTTCTGCGCCCGGCACGGCCCAAACGCGTTACCACCTGCTTGACTATTTGTATCTCGCATCCATAGTATGAGTTCACTTGTGGGTAGCAACTATACGAAGTCCTTTTTTGTTTGTTTAAATCCAATAATTTTTCTAATAAAAGCAGCTCATTCTCTCATTAGAAACACGTATGTCTTTCTCACAGAAGCCAGCTGAGTCTCAGGCACTCTGGGGTATAAGTAATTACATTGCAGCAGTATTTTTGTCTCTACGAATCTCCAAAATGTTAATATGTATTATGACATTTTTTATTATACTGGAGGAGGAAACAATTCCTGGATAAGAAGAGAAAAGGCTGCATCTCCAAACGTCAGGGTTACTGTGGCTACAGAGCCCATTTCAGCATCCTTGGATTCCGCTAATGGGATGAGTGGACAGCCGCACGGAGGCTGCATGGAGAGTGTCTTGGAGACTTTCCTGCCTTGTTATGTAGCCTGGCGGATAAGTTCCTCATTGAAAAAAGAATCGTCACTTCCCAGCTGTTCTGTGGCAGGACAAAATGTTAAATTTAGACCATTAACTTGTTCTGGAAGCAAAAGAACAGGTGGTAAATGGCTTCCAAGGCAGATGGTACTTTTTAATAGTTATATTTGCTAGTCACTTGCTGTACTGGAGGCCACAGCTCTCACTCATATTTTATCCTTTTCATTTCAATGCTTATGAAATGGTGGGCTAAGTTTTGAAAATAGCTACCATCATTCTTAAAAAAGAATCACTTTGCTTATTTCATCAAAGAGGGGCAGATGCTGGAGTTGCCTGGTGCTTGTATCCTCCCGAATGTGGGCTCCCACTTCCTACTTCCCTGTAGCATCGAGGGGGCAGGTGAGGGAGTGCAGGTCCAGAGGGCTCCAGCCTGCAGAGGGCCAGGAAAGCCATTCCCTAGGGCAAATCCTTCCGCACGTCTTCCATTCCCCCCAGATAAACTCCACCTTCTCCTTAAAAACTAAGAAATAGATGGGATACAAGACATGCTTTTCCCCCGAAAGTGTTCCTTCTATAACCTGAAATTCCAAGGCTTCAAGGAATAGATGGGAATGAGGCAAAGTGGATTAGCTGAGACCTGCTGGGAGGAAACGAAGAGAGCACCCCACCCCCGCCCCTGTCTGCTCATCCTTCAACCGCTGGCTCCCAGCCCACGTGTGAATGCCCTCCAACGAGACCTCTAACAGTAAACCCTCTGCTCTGCCCACGCTTCCCTCTGCCGTGCCCCTGATTCAGGAGCAAGCATGAGAGAAACAGCGTTAGAGATTACGTGAATAAGTGGTATCAGCTGGATTCATCCTTTGGATGTCCAATACAGAGAATGGACCTGAGGTTCGGTAAACCGCCCGGAGCCGCTGCAGGCTGGGCAGGGACAGGGCGACAGGGCCCTCCAGCGGGTGACTCACAGGCTGGGAAGGGGCAGGCGAGTGAACAGACTGCCACGAGCACGAGGCCAATGGGAAGCCCTGGTGTGCACGGGCTCCTGCCGAAGAGCAGCAGCGAAGACTAACTTGGCTGCACCCGCTGGCGACACTCTGGAAGAGAAAACCCACTTTCCCATTGAGTTTGGAACTGGTCAAGGGGTTTGTATGTATGTATGTATTTATTTACTTGCCTTTCCTCAGGTTTATTTTTTATTTTATTTTATTTTTTTACAGCACGTTCTCATTAGTTATCCATTTTACACATATTAATGTATATATGTCAATCCCAAACTCCCAATTCATCCCACCACCCACCCACCCCCAGCTTTCCCCCCTTGGTGTCCATACGTTTGTTCTCTACATCTGTGTCTCTATTTCTGCCCTGCAAACTGGTTCATCTGTACCATTTCCCTAGGTTCCACATATATGCATTAGTATATGGTATTTGTTTTCCTCCTTCTGACTTACTTCACTCTGTATGACAGTCTCTGGATCCATCCAGGTCTCTACAAATGACCCAATTTCGTCTCTTTTTATGGCTGAGTAATATTCCATTGCATATATGTGCCACATCTTCTTTATCCATTCATCTGTCGATGGACACTTAGGTTGCTTCCATGTCCTGTCTATTGTAAATAGAGCTGCAATGAACATTGGGGTGCATGTGTCTTTTTGAATTATGGTTTTCTCTGGGTATATGCCCAGTAGTGGGATCGCTGGGTCATACGGTAATTCTAGTTTTAGTTTTTTAAGGAATCTCCATACTGTTCTCCATAGTGGCTGTATCAATTTACATTCCCGCCAACAGTGCAAGAGGGTTCCCTTTTCTCCACACCCTCTCCAGCATCTGTTGTCTGTAGATTTTCTGATGGTGCCCATTCTAACTGGTGTGAGGTGATACCTCACTGTAGCTTTGATTTGCATTTCTCTAATGATTAGTGACGTTGAGCAGCTTTTCATGTGCTTCTTGGCCATCTATATGTCTTCTTTGGAGAAATGTCTATTTAGGTCTTTTGGATTGGGTTGTTTGTTTTTTTAATATTGAGCTGCATGAGCTCTTTATATATTTTGGAGATTAATCCTTTGTCTGTTGATTCATTTGCAAATATTTTCTCCCATTCTGAGGGTTGTCTTTTCATCTTGTTTGTAGTTTCCTTTCCTTTGCAAAAGGTTTTAAGTTTCATTAGGTCCTATTAGTTCATTTTTGTTTTTATTTCCATTACTGTAGGAGGTGGGTCAAAAAAGATCTTGCTGTGATTCATGTCAAAGAGTGTTCTGCCTATGTTTTCCTCTAAGAGTTTGATAGTGTCCGGTCTTACATTTAGGTCTCGAATCCATTTTGAGTTTATTTTTGTTTATGTTGTTATGGAGTGTTCTAGTTTCATTCTTTTACATGTAGCTGTCCAGTTTTCCCAGCACCATTTATTGAAGAGACTGTCTTTTCTCCATTCTATATCCTTGCCTCCTTTGTCATATATTAGTTGACCATAGGTGTGTGGGTTTATCTCTGGGCTTTCTATCCTGTTCCATTGATCTGTATTTCTGTTTTTGTGCCAGCACCATATTGTCTCGATTACTGTAGCTTCGTAGTATAGTCTGAAGACAGGGAGTCTGCTTCCTCCAGCTCTGTTTTCTTCCCTCAAGACTGCTTTGGCTCTTCAGGGTCTTTTGTGTCTCCATACAAATTTTAAGATTTTTTGTTCTAGTTCTGTAAAAAATACCACTCATAGTTTGACAGGGATTGCACTGAATCTGTTGATTGCTTGGGGTAGTATAGTCATTTTCACAATATTGTTTCTTCCAATCCAAGAACATGGTATATCTCTCCATCTGTTGGTATCATCTTTAATTTCTTTCATCAGTGTCTTATAGTTTTCTGCATACAGGTCTTTTGTCTCCCTAGGTAGGTTTATTCCTAGGTATTTTATTCTTTTTGTTGAAATGGTAAATGGGAGTGTTTCCTTAATTTCTCTTTCAGATTTTTCATCATTAGTGTATAGGAATGCAAGAGATTTCTGTGCATTAATTTTGTATCCTGCAGCTTTACCAAATTCATTGATTAGCTCTAGTAGTTTTCTGGTGGCATCTTTAGGATTCTCTATGTACAGTATCATGTCATCCGCAAACAGTGACAGTTATACTTTTTCTTTTCAAATTTGTATTCCTTTTATTTCTTTTTCTTCTCTGATTGCCATGGCTAGGACTTCCAAAACTATGTTGAATAACAGTGGTGAGAGTGGACATCCTTGTCTTGTTCCTGATCTTAGAGGAAATGCTTTCAGTTGTTCACCATTGAAATGATGTTTGCTGTGGGTTTGTCATATATGGCCTTTATTATGTTGAGGTAGGTGCCCTCTATGCCCACTTTCTGGAGAGTTTTTATCATAAATGGGTGTTGAATTTTGTCAAAAGATTTTTCTGCATCTATTGAGATGATCATATGGTTTTTCTTCTTCAAGTTGTTAATATGGTTTATCACACTGATTGATTTGCATATATTGAAGAATCCTTGAATCCCTGGGATAAATCCCACTTGATCATAGTGTATAATCTTATTATTTTTTTTTTTTTTCCGGTACACAGGCCTCTCCCATTGCGGAGCACAGGCTCCGGACGTGCAGGCTCAGCGGCCATGGCTCACGGGCCCAGCCGCACTGCGGCATGTGGGATCCTCCCAGACTGGGGCACTAACCCGTGTCCCCTGCATCAGCAGGCAGACTCTCAACCACTGTGCCACCGGGGAAGCCCCGGTGTATGATCCTTGTAGTGTGTTGTTGGATTCTGTGTGCTAATATTTTGTTGAGGATTTTTGCATCTATATTCAACAGTGTTATGGGTCTGTAATTTTCTTTTTTTGTAGAGTCCTTGTCTGGTTTTCATATCAGAGTGATGGTGGCCTCATAGAATGAGTTTGGGAGTGTTCCTTCCTCTGCAATTGTTTTGGAAGCATTTGAGGAGAATGGGTGTCAGCTCTTCTCTAAATGTTTGAGAGAATTCACCTGTGAAACCATCTGGTCCTGGACTTTTGTTTGTAGGAAGATTTTTAATCACAGTTTCAATTTCATTACTTGTGATTGGTCTGTTCATATTTTCTATTTCTTCCTGGTTCAGTCCTGGAAGGTTATACCTTTCTAAGAATTTGTCCATTTCTTCCAGGTTGTCCATTTTATTGGCATAGAGTTGCTTGCAGTAGTCTCTTAGGATGCTTTGTATTTCTGTGGTGTCCTTGTAACTTCTCCTTTTACATTTCTAATTTTATTAATTTGAGTCCTCTCCCTCTTTTTCTTGATGAGTCTGGCTAATGGTTTATCAATTTTGTTTATCTTCTCAAAGAACCAGCTTTTACTTTTACTGATCTTTGCTATCGATTTCTTTGTTTCTATTTCATTTATCTCTGCTCTGATGCTTATGATTTCTTTCCTTCTACTAACTTTGGATTTTGTTTGTTCTTCTTTCTCTAGTTCCTTTAGGTGTAAGGTTAGCTTGTTTATTTGAGATGTTTGTTGTTTCTTGAGGTAGGATTTTATTGCTATAAACTTCCCTCTTAGAACTGCTTTTGCTGCATCTCATAGGTTTTGGATTATCGTGTTTTCAATGTCATTTGTCTCTAGGTATTTTTTGATTTGCTCTTTTATTTCTTCAGTGATCTCTTGGTTACTTAGTAACGTATTGTTTAGCCTCCATGTGTTTGTGGTTTTTACGTTTTTTGCCCTGTAAATGATTTCTAATCTCATAGCGTTGTGGTCAGAAAAGATGCTTGATACTATTTCAATTTTTTGAAATATACTGAGGCTTGATTTGTGACCCAAGATGTGATATATCTGGAGAATGTTCCCTGCGCACTTGAGAAGAAAGTGTAATCTGCTGTTTTTGGATGGAATGTCCTATAAATATCAATTAAATTCTACCTAGTCTATTGTGTCATTTAAAGCTTGTGTTTCCTTATTAATTTTCTGTCTGGATGGTCTGTCCATTGGTGTAAGTGAGGTATTAAAGTCCCTCACTATTATTGTGTTTCTGTTGATTTCCTCTTTTATAGCTGTTAGAAGTTGCCTTATGTATTGAGGTGCTCCTATGTTGGGTGTGTATATATTTATAATTGTTGTATCTTCTTCTTGGATTGATCCCTTGGTCATTATGTAGTGTCCTTCCTTGTGTCTTGTAACATTCTTTATTTTAAAGTCTATTTTATCTGATATGAGTATTGCTACTCCAGCTTTCTCTTGATTTCCATTTGCATGGAATATCTTTTTCCATCCCCTCAGTTTCAGTCTGTATGTGTCCCTAGGCTTGAAGTGGGTCTCTTGTAGACAGCATACATATAGGTCTTGTTTTTGTATCCATTCACCGAGCCTGTGTCTTTTGGTTGGAGCCTTTAATCCATTCATGTTTAAGGTAATTATCAATATGTATGTACCTATTACCATTTTCTTAATTGTTATGGGCTTGTTTTTGTAGGTCCTTTCCTTCTCTTGTGTTTCCCACTTAGAGAAGTTCCTTTAGCATTTGCTGTAGAGCTGGTTTGGTGGTGCTGAATTCTCTTAGCTTTTGCTTATCTGTAAAGCTTTTGATTTCTCCATCAAATCTGAATGAGATCCTTGCTGGGTAGAGTAACATTGGTTGTAGGTTCTTCCCTTTCATAACTTTAAATATGTCATGTCACTCCCTTCTGGCTTGTAGAGTTTCTGCTGAGAAATAAACTGTTAACCTTATGGGAGTTCCTTGTATGTTATTTGTCATTTTTTCCCTTGTTGCTTTCAATAATTTTTGTCTTTAATTTTTGTCACTTTGATTACTATGTGTCTCGGCATGTTTCTCCTTTGGTTTATCCTGCCTGGGACTCTCTGCGCTTTCTGTACTTGGGTGGCTATCTCCTTTCCCATGTAAGGGAAGTTTTTGACTATAATTTCTTCAAATATTTTCTCGGGTCCTTTCTCTCTCTCTTCTCCTTCTGGGAACCCTATCATGTGAATTTTGTTATGTTTAATGTTGTCCCAGAGGTCTCTTAGGCTGTCTTCATTTCTTTTCATTCTTGTTTCTTTATTCTGTTCTGCGGCAGTGAATTCCACCATTCTGTCTTCCAGGTCACATATCTGTTCTTCTGTCTCAGTTATTCGGCTATTGATTCCTTCTAGTGTATTTTTTTTAAACATCTTTATTGGAGTATAATTGCTTTACAATGGTGTGTTAGTTTCTGCTTTATAACAAAGTGAATCAGTTATACATACACATATGTCCCCATATCTCTTCCCTCTTGCATCTCCCTCCCTCCCACTCTCCCTGTCCCACCTTTCTAGGAGGTCACAAAGCACCGAGCTGATCCCCCAGTGCTATGCGGCTGCTTCCCACTAGCTATCTATTTTGGTAGTGTATATATGTCAATGCCACTCTCTCACTTCGTCACAGCTTACCCTTCCCCCTCCCCATGACCTCAAGATCATACTCTAGTAGGTCTGTGTCTTTATTCCTGACTTGCTCCTAGGTTCTTCATGACCATTTTTTTTTTTTTAGATTCCATATATATGTGTTAGCATACAGTATTTGTTTTTCTCTTTCTAACTTACTTCAGTCTGTATGACAGACTCTAGGTTCATCCACCTTACTACAAATAACTCAGTTTCGTTTCTTTTTACGGCTGAGTAATATTCCATTGTATATATATGCCACATCTTCTTTATCCATTCATCTGTTGATGTAAACTTAGGTTGCTTCCATATCCCCACTATTGTAAACAGAGCTGCAATGAACATTTTGGTACATGACTCTTTTGGAATTATGGTTTTCTCCGGGTATATGCCCAGTAGTGGGATTGCTGGGTCGTATGGTAGCTCTATTTTTAGTTTTTTAAGGAACCTCAATACTGTTCTCCATAGTTGCTGTATCAATTTACATTCCTACCAACAGTGCAAGAGCGTTCCCTTTTCTCCACACCCACTCCAGCATTTACTGTTTGTAGATTTTTTGATGATGGCCATTCTGACCGTTGTGAGGTGATACCTCATTGTAGTTTTGATTTGCATTTCTCTAATGATTAATGATGTTGAGCATTCTTTCATGTGTTTGTTGGCAATCTGTATATCTTCTTTGGAGAAATGTCTATTTAGGTCTTCTGCCCATTTTTGGATTGGGTTGTTTGTTTTTTTGATATTGAGCTGCATGAGCTGCTTGTAAATTCTGGAGATTAATCCTTTGTCAGTTGCTTCATTTGCAAATATTTTCTCCCATTCTGAGGGTTCTCTTTTTGTCTTGTTTATGGTTTTCTTTGCTGTGCAAATACACATTCTTTTCAAGTGCACATGGAACATTCTCCAGGATAGATCATATCTTGGGTCACAAATCAAGTCTTGGTAAATTTAAGAAAATTGAAATCGTATCAATTATCTTTTCTGACCACAGCGCTATGAGACTAGATGTTAATTACAGAAAAAAATCTGTACAAAATACAAACACACGGAGACTAAACTATACACTACTTAATAACCAAGAGATCACTGAAGAAATCAAAGAGGAAATCAAAAAATACCTAGAAACAAATGACAATGAAAATACGACAACCCAAAACCTACGGGATGTAGCAAAAGCAGTTCTAAGAGGGGAGTTTATAGCAATACAATCCTACCTTAAGAAACAAGAAACATCTCGAATAAACAACCTAACCTAACACCTAAAGCCATTAGAGAAAGAAGAATGAAAAAACCCCAAACTTAGCAGAAGGTAAGAAATCAGAAATATCAGATCAGAAATAAATGAAAAAGAAATGAAGGAAGCAATAGCAAAGATCAATAAAACTAAAAGCTGTCTCTTTGAGAAGATAAAGAAAATTGATAAACCATTAGCCAGACTCATCAAGAAAAAAAGGGAGAAGAATAAATCAACACAATTAGAAATGAAAAAGGAGAAGTAACAACTGACACTGCAGAAATACAAAGGATTGTGAGAGATTACTACAAGCAACTCTATGCCAATAAAATGGACAACCTGGAAGAAATGGACAAATTCTTAGAAATGCACAACCTTCTGAGACTGAACCAGGAAGAAATAGAAAATATGAACAGACCAGTCACAAGCACTGAAATTGAAACTGTGATTAAAAATCTTCCAACAAACAAAAGTCCAGGACCAGATGGCTTCACATGAGAATTCTATCAAATATTTAGAGAAGAGCTAACACCTATCCTTCTCAAACTCTTCCATAATATAGCAGAGGAAGGAACACTCCCAACCTCATTCTATGAGGCCACCATCACCCTGATACCAAAACCACACAAAGATGTCACAAAGCAAGAAAACTACAGGCCAATATCACTGATAAACATAGATGAAAAAAATCCTCAACACAATACTAGCAAGCAGAATCCAACAGCACAATAAAAGGATCATACACCATGATCAAGGGGGGTTTATCCCAGGAATGCAAGGATCCTTCAATATATGCAAATCAATCAATGTGATACACCATATTAACAAATTGAAGGAGAAAAAACATATGATCATCTCAATAGATGCAGAGAAATATTTCAACAAAATTCAACACCCATTTATGATAAAAACCCTCCAGAAAGTAGGCATAGAGGGAACTTTCCTCAACATAATAAAGGCCATATATGACAAACCCACAGCCAACATCCTCCTCAATGGTGAAAAACTGAAACCATTTCCACTAAGATCAGGAACAAGACAAGGTTGCCCACTCTCACCATTATTATTCAACATAGTTTTGGAAGTTTTAGCCACAGCAATCAGAGAAGAAAAAGAAATAAAAGGAATACAAATCAGAAAAGAAGTAAAGCTATTACTGCTTGCAGATGACATGATACTATACATATAGAATCCTAAAGATGCCACCAGAAAACTTCAATGCAATCCCTATCAAATTACCACTGGCATTTTTCACAGATCTAGAACAAACAATTTCACAATTTGTATGGAAACACTAAAGACCCCAAATAGCCAAAGCAATCTTGAGAAAGAAAAACAGAGCTGGATGAATCAGGCTTCCAGACTTCAGACTATACTACAAAGCTACAGTAATCAAGACAGTATGGTACTGGCACAAAAATAGAAATATAGATCAATGGAACAGGATAGAAAGCCCAGAGATAAACCCACACACATGTGGTCACCTTATCTTTGATAAGGGAGGCAAGAATATACAGTGGAGAAAAGACAGCCTCTTCAATAAGTGGTGCTGGGAGAACTGGACAGCTACATGGAAAAGAATGAAATTAGAACACTACCTATCACCATACACAAAAATAAACTCAAAATGGATTAAATACCTAAATGTAAGGCCAGACACTATCAAAGTCTTAGAAGAAAACATAGGCAGAATACTCTATGACATAAATCACAGAAAGATCCTTTTTGACCCATCTCCTAGAGAAATGGAAATAAAAACAAAAATAAACAAATGGGACCTTCTAGTGTATTTTTCATTTCAGTTATTGTATTGTTCACCTCTGTTTATTTGTCCTTTAATTCTTCTGGGTCTCTTTTAAACATTTCTTGCATCTTCTCGATCTTTACCTCCATTCTTTTTCCGAGGTCTTGGATCATTGTCACTATCATTATTCTGAATTCTTTTTTCTGGAAGGTTGCCTATCTCTACTTCATTTAGTTGTTTTTCTGGGGTTTTATCTTGTTCCTTTATCTGGTACATAGCCCTCTGCCTTTACATCTTGTCTATCTTTCTGTGAATGTGGTTTTTGTTCAACAGGCTGCAGGATTGTAGTTCTTCTGCTGTCTGCCCTCTGATAGGCTATCTAAGAGGCTTGTGCAAGTTTCCTGATGGGAGGGACTGGTGGTGGGTAGAGCTGGCTGTTGCTCTGGTGGGCAGAGCTCAGTAAAACTTTAATCTGCTTGTCTGCTGATGGGTGGGGCTGGGTTCCCTCCCTGTTGGTTGTTTGGCCTGAGGCGACCCAACACTAGAATTTACCCGGGCTCTTTGGTGGAGCTAATGTAGGACTCTGGAAGGGCTTACGCCAAGGAGTACTCCCCAGAATTTGTGCTGCCAGTTTCCTTGTCCTCACGGTGAGACACAGCCAACCCCCGCCTCTGCAGGAGACCTTCCAACACCAGCAGGTAGGTCTGGTTCAGTCTCCCCCAGGGTCACTGCTCCTTCCCCTGGGTCCCGATGCACACACCATTTTGTGTGTGCCCTGCAAGGGTGGAGTCTCTGTTTCCCTCAGTCCTGTCGAAGTCCTGCAATCAAATCCCGCTAGCCTTCAAAGTCTGATTCTCTAGGAGTTCCTCTCCCCAGGTTGGGAAGCCTTACGTGGGGCTCAGAACCTTCACTCCAGTGGGTGGACTTCTGTGGTATAAGTGTTCTCCAGTTTGTGAATCACCCACCCAGCGGTTACAGGATTTGATTTTACTGTGATTGCGCCCCTCCTGCCATCTC
>NW_020173769.1:42280-128749 GCF_003031525.2 Neophocaena asiaeorientalis asiaeorientalis | reverse complement strand
AGAGGCCCGCGTACCGCAAAAACAAACAAACAAAAAAAACTCCACGGGTGATTCTGATCTACAACTTGCTGAGGGCAATTTCACTCATAATTATATGCTTATAAATATTTCCTTTCACTTAGTAGCCATTAATTGAGCAACTGTTATGTGCTAAATACTGTGTTAGGTGGTGGAAAATAGATATAATTAAGGCATAAAGCTTGTCTACGAGGAACTCACAGTTTAGCAGAGGATGCTGACACAAAACCAGAAAATTTTATATAAATATACATGCATGTCACAAGCACAGTGATGGAGATTCGCACAGGGGCCGTGACAGAACAAAAGAGGCACCTAAGGCTAAGTCGGTGTGGGGAGGGTCAGGAAAACACCCTGCTAGAAGTGAGACCTTTCCTAGAAAGAATGAGCATTAGATGTCTGATGAGAGCAGGAAAGATATTTCAGCAGAGAGGGCAATGAGCACAGGCATGGAGAAGAAAGCCCAGGAAACTCAAAGTTGTTTAATGATCCTGCATCTTAAAGTCCAGGGGCAAAATGGAGACCGTTAATGCTGGAGACATATGGTGAGTGCCACATAAAAGAAGACCTCAAAGACCTTAAGGACACCAGATTTTGACCTATAGGTCAGTGCTTCTTAAACTTCAGTGAGCACATGAATCACCTGGGGATCTTGTTAAAAAAGTTGACTGATTCAGAAGGTCTGGAGTTTGGCCAGAAATTCTGCATTCCCTAACAAGCTTTCAGATGCTGCTGTTTGTACTGCTGGTCTGCAGACCACATTTTGGGCAGCAAGGCCATGTAAGTTGTCTACTGTGTTACAAGAGCAGCTAGTCTGAGATCAGAGTGCTGAAGAGAAGCACGGAGGCACTATGGCGGATGGGGCCAGCAGATCTCGCCATTCTGACTTTAGGGAAGACATCTCAGGTCCTCCAGACCAGCCCATCTGTCACCTAAATACCAACCAATAACCCCAGTTGATGTACAGAAGAAGACTGCCTAGGCGAGCCCACTCTGAAGTCATGATCCATGAAACTGTGAGATATGATAAAATGGTGGTGGTAATAAGCCCACAAGTTTTTGGGCAACTAAGTTTTGGTGTGTAGCAAATAGATAACTAGCACAGAATTTAGTCTAATAGGCACTAGCTGCATATTTAAATAAATTAGGGAGCTTTATAAAAAATATCGATTCCCAAACCCTATCTATCTCCAGAGTTTCTGATCAATTGGTCTGAAGTAGGGCTCAGACACTGATAGTTTTAAAAGCGCCCAAGATATGCCTATAGAGATTTTAATGTGCAAGCAGAGTTTAAGGCTCTTGCAATAGGTGATGATGCAAAAGCATCAAAGAAGTTTAAGCAGGGAGCTGATGTGCTCATGTCTCTGTTTAAGGCAATCCTTATCAACTAAATGGAGAACAGATTTGAGAGGTTGAAGGCTGGAGCTGGCAAAATCAGTTAGGAAGTTGTTGTCGGAATCCAGGTGAGAAATGAGGGAAGCTTCAATGAGAACAATGGTAGGAGGGCTGGAGAGGACAGGATGAATGAGATTCAGAAGACAGACAGTTCTAGGAAACTGGATAAGGGAGATGATGCAAAGGAAGGAGCCCAGCATATAGTTTAGGAATGCAGCTTGGGTGACTGAGTGGGTGATGGTGACATTCACAGCAATTAGAGGCATAAGAGGAAAGGCAAGCATAGCAAGTGAGATGAGTTCATTTGGGGGATACGTTGACTTTGCATTACTACCTGGAATATCTACCTGGTAGGGCTGTCTGGCAGGCAGCTAGATGTGTAAATTTGAAGCTCAGGGGAGAGTCGTTAACTACAGATGTTGATCTGAGTGGCATCATCGTTTAGATAGTAGTTGAAATCAAGAGAATGGATGTGACTGCTTTCCCAGGGATGTCTATCAGGCATACTAAGATTGTCTAGCTCCAGCCCCATCCACCCTCCTCTTACGGTCTTCCTATTCTGCAAAGACGAAAAGACCTTAGAAGACATATGTTTGAGATTTGGAAAGCCATCCTCTTTCAGTTCTTTCTGCTGGCAAGTAAGGTGATGTATTCTGGAGTGGAGAGGCAACTGCAGGACCAGACTTAGATGGCCAGAGGATGGCTTCTTGGCTCCTGTGCCCCCAAACTCCATCCCAGCCTTTTATACCCAAACCTATTTTTCTCATGGCCTCACATACTGTGAGGACCCTCCATTTTCTTGCTACAACTCTGTACCCATATCCATAAAGTTAAATAATTTTTTTTTGCTTGTCAATAGTTCTCAACACATTAAAATCACCTAAACTGCTTGAGAAATTGATGCAAAATGCCCAAGCTCAGATATTCTGATCTAACTGTTCTCAGGTGTGATCTAGGAATAATTGTGGGTTTTGAAAACATTCCAGGTGATTCTAATACACAGCCAGGCTTAAAATATTGACTTCTGCTGGTATGTATATAATCTTGATCATTTTTTACAAATCATAAAATCTTGCTTGTCTGCTGCATTGTCGCACCTTCACTGTATGGATGATGATGTGTTGGTTATCCAGTTTGCAGAGAAAAAATTAAAGGACAGTTATTTACCTTGATTTATACTCTAGTTGAAGTAAAACTTAGGCTAACTGAGGCTTCTTGAATTCAACAGCAGTATTATTCATGTTTATATACCTATGAGCAACTTTCTTACACCAAACACATGCACAATAAATAACTGTAGAATGAACATTACTGACTTGAGTATTTTGTAGAAGACTGGTGTCTAAATCTATTAAATCTCCATAAAGCATAAGTATCCATTTTTTCCGTAAAATATTCACTGACAAGCTAGATTTGTGTTTGATCTGGACTTAGGGTGTGAACATAGCACACAAATGAGATGAACAAGGAGTTGAATCTTTTTTTCCCTGCCAACAGCATCTAATCAGGCTAGAGTCCTTCAAGTCAGTATTCTGATTAAATGCCTCAATTACCAGTTAATTGCTAGAGAAGAGATGCAACTGACCCATTTATCTTAAAAATTCCAAGTTGGAAGCCTCAGATGAACAAGAATAATTCTAGCTCCAGAGTTTGTTAAATGTCAGGCTGAACCTGGCCAATGTCACCGTAAAATATGCCCTGAGGCATCACAACTTCGCATATAGCACCAAAGAGATTTAACATTAATAGGGTGTTTTGAAAGAGTGCAATCACAGTGGAGAGCTAAAATCCAACAGTACAAACGACATGGATCCACACTTTGCAAGATAAATACCTCTCATGACTCCTTAATTAAAGTCATTAATGATAATTAACCTCAGGGGAGAAACGACTCGGCCGATTGGTAAAAATACACTTGGTTTCATTTTGGCCTATTGTCTTCTTTCTAAGGTTACCGATGGACTGCCTTTCCTTGTACACGTGTGTACTCACCTCACAAGTAAGAAGACAGAAAAGTGTGGATGGCCTTTCTGTTGAGTTTCGAAAGAATGAGAGTAAAAATCTGACGCTGTATCGTGATCTCTCCCAAATAAGCCTACTGCTTTCCCGGAGGAGACATGGAAAGCACACCAGTGCTGGTGACTTAAACGTTACATTGGATGACCAGTGATAAATAATGCAAGGTTTACTCACGTTATTGGCTTGCTCAGAAAAGTCAATTCAGGGACTCAAATTTATTGTCCACTGAAATGCATGGATCAATTAATATGCATCGTTTACTCCTGGGTTTTAATCAGATTGGAGACAAACGCACTGTATTATGACACCACGAGCAAGTTCGATGTGCACAAGTTCCCAGCACAGAGGTGGAACCCTGCCATCTTCTCATTTTTAGTATAGATCGGATGGCAAGGAAGAATATCCCATGAGTTTCACTGTCCCTATAATTGACACCATCACCGCCCACACCCCTTTCTTGCCCATGGAGAATCAAGGCAAATTCAACAGGTAAGGGATGGGTAAGCTGTTCTTTTGGCACTGAAGCGGGAGTGGGGTAGGGGAGAATCACAAAGGTTTGGGAGCCTGTTTACTTAAAACAGCATAAGCCTGATAAGGGGCTATACGTGAATATTCTATTAAAAACAGATCTAGGTGACTCTTTTCTTCCAAGATCCATCCTGGCCACTCATATAATATCTCCAATTTCCACATAAGAACCCTGAGTAATAAATTCACAGGTAACTTGTTCAGCACTGAAATTAGGATCCACTAGCAGGGTTTATGTCACCTTCTTCACAAACCTGAACTTTAAAATCAAGTCATATGAATGGTTGTATCTTTTGTGTGGCATAGCAGGTCACTTTCAGGATCTTCGATACTCATTCCCTCAGTTTCCTAGACTGTTGGCTGATGAAGGCCCACAGCTCAGTCACTCTCTAGGAATTGACAGCAGCCGAAGGGAGCTACATTACACAGAGTTATGCCCCTTCCTTCCCCAGGCTGATTGCTATCAAAGGACCACGTGGGCCTAGACAAGGAGCATCTCAGTATTACCCAGTGAGCACAAAAGACAGATTATGTGAAATTTGTAAGATTTCTGGTGCCTTTGAGTAATGGGGTGGGTGAAAAATTCCAATAAGAACTGGTATTGATTTTTTGTGTGTCTTCCTGGCCAGTGGAATTCAAAGTCATTTAATCTAATATAAAAAATATAGTGATGCCCAATCCAAAAAATGGGCAGAAGACCTAAATAGACATTTCTCCAAAGAAGACACACAGACGGCTAACAGACACATGAAAAGATGCTCGACATCACTAATTACTAGGGAAATGCAAATCAAAACCACAATGAGGTATCACCTCACACCAGTTACAATGGTCATCATCAAAAAATCTACAAACAATAAATGCTGGAGAGGGTGTGGAGAAAAGGGAGCCCTCTTGCACTGTTGGTGGGAATGTAAATTGGTGCAGCCACTATGGAAAACAGTATGGAGGTTCCTTAAAAACTAAAAATAGAACTACCATATGACCTAGCAATCCCACTACTGGGTATATATCAGAAAAAATGAAAACATTAATTTGAAAAGATACATGCACCCCTATGTTCATAGAAGCACTATTTACAATAGTGACAACATGGACATGTCTATGTCCATCAACAGATGATTGGATTAAGAAGTTGTGGTATATATATGGAATAAAAAAAATGGTTCTGAAGAACCTAGGGGCAGGACAGGAATAAAGACACAGATGTAGAGAATGGACTTGAGGACATGGGGAGGGGGAAGGGTAAGCTGTGACAAAGTGAGAGGGTGGCATGGACATATATACACTACCAAATGTAAAACAGATAGCTAGTGGGAAGCTGCTGCATAGCACAGCTATCAGCTCGCTGCTTTGTGACCACCTAGACGGGTGGGATAGGGAGGGTGGGAGGGAGATGCAAGAGGGAGGGGATATGGGGATATATGTATTCGTATAGCTGATTCACTTCGTTATACAGCAGCAACTAACACAACAATGTAAAGCAATTATACTCCAATAAAGATGTCCAAAAAAGTATTAAAAAAAAAGATGTGGTATATGTATAAAATGGAATATTACTCAGCCATAAAAAGAATGAAATATTGCCAATATAGCAATGTGGATGGACCTAGAGAATATTAGACTTAGTGAAATAAGCCAGACAGCAAAAGCCAATACTATATGGTATTACTTATATGTGGAATCTAAAAAATAACAATAATAAAAAGAATCTATATACAAAACAGAAACAGACTCACATAGAAAAACCTATGGTTACCCAAAGTGGGGGAGGGACAAATGAGGAATACGGGATTAACAGATACAAACTACTGTACATAAAATAGATAAGTAACAAGGGTTTACTGTATAGCACAAGGAATTATACACAATATCTTGTAATAACCTACAGTGGAATGTAATCTGCAAAAAAAAAAAAAAGAATCACTACGCTATACACCTGAAACTAACACAATACTGTAAATCAACTATACATCACTTAAAAACATACAGTGATGCCATCCTAGCATTAGGATGAATTCATTACTCAGTGATTTTTGTTTCAATCCAGTATGGTGGTGGAGCAAAATTCACACCAGCTAAGCGCAATATAAGCACTGAGTTTTACATCCAATTCATCACTGCCTGGGAATGTCAAGAAATTTCATGGCAAAAGATGAAATTTAATAGAATCCTTAAAGACCGAATAAAAATGAGAAAAGTGAAAGGAGGGAGTGGGCAACATTCCAATTAACCATGGTGCAAAAACGTAAAGCTGGGACGTACCTTTCATTCCTAGGGGACGGGATCCTTTAGGTACTTCTCAAAAACTACCCAAGGCTGGCCTCCCTGGTGGCGCAGTGGTTGAGAGTCCGCCTGCCGATGCGGAGGATACGGGTTCGTGCCCCGGTCCGGGAAGATCCCTACATGCCGCGGAGCGGCTGGGCCCGTGAGCCATGGCCGCTGAGCCTGCGTGTCCGGAGCCTGTGCTTTGCTGTGCGAGTAGGCCACAACAGTGAGAGGCCCGCGTACCGAAATTAAAAAAAAAAAAAAAAAAGCACCAAAGGCACAATGTTAACAGCCGTATCTTTGAGATGGTGCTGAAGCTCTAACTGTCCATATCTGCTTCTAAAGAGTCTCCAACGCCTCTCAACAGGTACTGGCGTCATTTAAGCTGGAGCAGCCAGTTTAACTTATCATCATGCATCAACCCTCACCCCCTGAGATGTTCTCTTCGAGTGTCAGTGATGGAAAAAACAGCTGCTCCTCCTCCGTTTCCACACCTTACTTTGCCACATTCTTCAGAAGGAATCAGGGTGAGCACGGGCTCCTCCAGTATTCCTCTGCGTCTCTCGTGGGCCACCATGGTTAAAACCAGAAAACACGCACCCACGTCAGAAATGAACTGTGCACGCAGCCTCTAGTAACAACTCTGGACTGCAGCCCCTCTTCAGGCATGGATTCTCTTTGCTATTCGAAGTTAAACAATGTTTCCTTCTCACCAATTAGTGGAAAATGCTGAAACTGCTCTTTTCCAAACCATCCTCTGTTTCCATTAGGAAGCTGTTAACCTGTATCAGCTGGGTGCATACCTGGCCAAACCCACATTTTTCTATGTAAAGTATTCTTTGCTTGATAACGGATAAAGAACCGTGGACGTATAATCTACATAAATGCTATTTTTAAATACCATTAAGTCTAGTATTTAGCTATAGGAATTGGAGACTATTTGGCAAAGCCTCGTATTTAGTTTTATCTGTGCATATTCAATCAGGAGAAAATATATGCAGACAGTTAATGCCCTCTACTTCTTTTTCTCTGTGTCTCCAAACTTTGCTAACATCCATTTTTTATCTCCTTCTCCTCCCTCACTCCCCCCCACCCCTTCCTCTGTCTGATTACATGTCTGCGCTCTAGTCCATAGTTTCAAGAGAACCAGGAAAGCAGGCTCTCTAACTCCTTAGAGCATCTTTCCTGGGCACTTTAATAACAATGAATTTGCTTCCTTGCCCTACATTTCTCTCTCATCTCTTCCCCTTGCTCTTTGTTTCTAATGACAATTGACATTGTTTTCTTCACAGTTAATTTAATGTATCACAGAGCCAAGTCCCTGACTTGGCTGAGTAGAAAAACTCTTCCACTCTGATAAATTACACATGATAAATATATAGGGAGATATATAGAAGAGGGAGAAATGATTTTTGACAATGAACAGGTAAGCTCTAAATTAGTGTCCTAAGATGTTCATCCTTGCTCCTGACAGGTGCTAAGTTTAAAGCTACAGATTTCAGAATGGGGGCAGAATATCCACAGGACAGGTGAGGTGTTTCTTAATTTAAAAAGTCCATCGGAAATGATCTAGAAATAATCAAAGAATGATTTTTCTATAGACTTCTTGAAACATCATCAACAATTACAGAGGGAACACTAGTCTAGCAAGTTTCCTGATTTGGGGAGAGATGTCAAATGTCCATAAATGGCATGAACAGCAAACTCCAACTTGAATCCAGTGGTAACTGAATGTTGCAATTACAACTATTTCTGTTCCTCTAGAAGTTACCATAGTACACAGGGTTGATGGGGGGGCACACTGTACATAAACAAGCAGGGAGAGCATATAGCCCAATTCTAGTCACCAGAAGAGTCAGGGAGCCCCCACAAACTAAGATTTAAATCAAATAAACTTTAAGGTATTTATGCAGAATCCCAGAGTCCTGGCCCACAGAGTATTCTCACAAGGGACTGAGACAACAGACATCATACTACTGACTTGTCTCTGTAGATGCTGGACAGAGAGCCAGTGTGAGCGTGAGACTGACCTGGACCCTCTTAACTCCTTTCCTTGACTGGAGCCCAAGTAAAGCCCCAGAGTCGGGTGGTCGTCCCACCACAGGGAGTGTGCAGCCTGGCTTGGACTACTTGCCACAAGGAAGCAGAGTGGAGAAAAGACGAGGCTGGGTCTGAGGGCTTGAGAGTCTCAGAGAGAGCAAGACTCAGAAGGCTGGGCCACGTACAATCAGTGATCCGATGAGCCGCTCTCACAGGAGGGGAGAGAGGTACAGGATTCCTCCAAGCAGTCCCGGCCTGGAGAGCGGGGTACAGGGCCTGTCTCTCTTAGGGGCCTCAAAATCCCCAAGTAGAAACCCCCAAAGAGCACTGGGTATGGTTTCTTTCTGTGTTAGTTTGCTAAAGCTGCTGTAAAACAAAGCACCACCAACTGGGGGAATGAAACAACAGAAATGTATCATCTCACAGTTCTGGAGGCCAGAGTCCCAAATCAAGGTGTTGGCAAGGTTGGTCCTGCCTGGGGGCCATGAGGGAAGGAGCTGTTCCAGGCCTCTCTCTTCGGCATGTAGACGGCTGTCTTCTCCCTGTTTCTTCACATTGACTTCCTCTACACGTGTCTCTGTGACCAAATTTCTCCCTTTTATAAGGACACCAATCATATTGGATGAGGACCCATGCTAATGACCTCATTTGAGCTTGATTACTTCTGTGAAGACCCTTTCTCCAAATAAGGTCACATTGGGCATGGTTTCTTGCTTGAATCAAGTGTTCTAGAAAAAGCTGGCTTAATAAGTATGGCAGTTTATCAACTTATACAGCACTAGCCAGACAGCAAAATGTCTTACTCCAAGGTACGTGTGCACTTCTGGAGCACATAGGTCATGCTGGAGAGCCCAGCCACGCTCCTCCAACTGCTGTAAATTCTGAAGACTTCTGAATTACATGGCTTCATGAGCGCTTTGGGGTCCCACATCTTACACAGAGTCCCTGTCAGGAACATGAATAACCCACTCCTTTGCACATGTTCCCTGTCAGAATTGTTCAGCGATCCAGAGCTTCCATCTCTAAATATTTACAAAGTACTATTTATCAGTATGAAAGAGAATGTTTCTGCTCCACTATGTCTGGCATATGGCAGCAGCATGAGATAGAAGATAAATCGTGTTGGGTGATTCCAACTGGATTTAATGCCAGCAATAATTATTTTTAATCACATGGAAAGTTCCCTCCTGATACCAGCCCATCTAACATTAGAAAATAATTTTGTCAGTTCTCATTGTCTGCTGCTGTTTCTATAAATAATCTCCTAGGTCCTTTTGAAGTCTAACTTTATATCTTTCCTTTTATCTTTTCTCGTCCATTCTTTCTATGGTAATGTTCTATCCACTCTCTGAATCCTGGCTTTTGATTACAGGATGCCTTCACAAAATCCTATCAAGCATTTGGGGCTTAAGCAAATCCTGTCACAACTACATGGAATTTCAACAAATTTCTTGATTCTCGGTGCACTTCTTCCCTGTTCCCCATACCCCTCCCCTCCAAGAGGGCAACTAAATATAACAGCCTGAGAGCAACCCAGATCAGGTGATACAGAATTTGCATTTGGTATGTGTTATTGGTGTGAAGTTGGAAGGAGGTTAGATATGTTACTGGGGTAATAAGACCCCAAAAGGGCACCTGACTGCATGCACTGTGTGTACACAGCCTACAGCGACCCACACCTCATGAAAGCACAGACAAATTTCCTGGCAAACTCTGATCTGGAGTTTTAAACATAACTGAACATTTAAAAAATAACTGGCTGTTTAACTGCATTCACTTATAGGTGTAAAAATACGTGTCAGGGTACAGCTAAAACATCCTATTTCCAAGCAATACAAAGAGGAGATTCATGTAGACGACAATTTTCCATCAGTGGGGCATGGGCAAAAGCCACATCTCTGCCACAAACCCACCAATCGGTCCAGGCTGATGACGCCTCTGCCACAGAGGGGATTTTCCTTCTGGGCTTCATGCAGCTCCAGAAGGCGACACCAGACCAGAGGGCCTCACCAAGGAGAGCGTCGGCCAATGTCAGGTTTGCTCACCCCAGCTTTGGAAGTTTGCTGACTACCATGGCACTTTGTCCTGTGAGCCCAGGACTTGGCCAAGCCCCTAGCCTTAGAGCAAGCAGAAGTGTTTTTGCTAACACGCAAAAACTCACTTCCTACTGTGAGAAGAAGAGTCAGGAGAACAATCCCCTTAAAAGGCAGCAGCGGGGGCCTTTGTACCTGGCTTAGGAGTCAAGTCTGTGCGCCTCCCGCTTCCAGACCCCTTTGTCCATCTATCTTCCTGGGTCTGGGGAAAGTGGCTTCTCGTTTTGGCTCTTCCTGCTCCAAACTGGAGGCCAGACTGTTGGTATCTAAACTCTCCAGGCCACTGAGAAATTAGTTTACTCCTACTTTTATGTGGGGTAGACTGACCTGGGTCCCAGGCTGCTGCCGCCAGCGGGCCTCCAAAAGGACAGCCTGACACTGCGAGTCACAAGACCATCCAAGGCACACGCCGAGAGAGTTCTCTGGGCCTAGCTTGAAGATCTTCGACTTTGAGGTGAACTCTTACTTATAACTGATCTTGGGAACTTGCCTTCAGACAAATAATCCATTTCACAATCTGCCTTTGCCCCTGGAGCAAGGAGAGGCCTTATCACATTTCCAGGTAGAGCTTTACTGTGATGCTCCAGGGGTATAAAAACTTCAGGGTCGCCAATCAAAGAAAAGTTAGAGACATTAGTGCAGGCACTGAAAAAGTACATGATTCTGATGACTGGGTCACAATTCCTTCCTTAAGTCAGCTGGTTTCCAGTTCTTTGCTTTCAACAGAAACGAAGGAGGAATTGTCACCTCATATATCATTAAAAATAATTTTGGATAATAGATCATCATGGGATGGTGGGAGGACCAGGGAGGAAACTAGCTCCAAGGAATGAACATAACTGGTGACCACGCTCTAGCAAAATTCTTTCTGTTCCATCTACTAATTTAGTGCTTTGCTTAAATACTTCAAGAGAAATTTACTGTATGCTAGGGACTAGTTATGAACTTTACATGCATTAACCTGTTCAAAGCTCACAACAACCCTGTAAGGTAAGTTTTACTATTACTCCTAATTTACATTTGAAAAAGAAAACGCGAGAAGTCGACTACTTGTCCAAGGTCACAGAGCTAATAAGTGACAGAATTGGGACTTGAATTGGTAGACTGGCCCCAGAGTCTGTCTGGATAATGGCTGTACTGTATTTAATATTACTTCTGAGCTTATAGCAATAAAAGCAATAATGGCAATAGAATTGATGCTGAACCCTAACTTATTTTAGCCATAGGTATACCCATCCACTGATACATGAATGAGTTGAAAAATTTTAAATCGCTATCCAAGCTAGTGGGAAGCAGCCGCATAACACAGGGAGATGAGCTCGGTGCTTTGTGACCACCTAGAGGGGTGGGATAGGGAGGGTGGGAGGGAGGGAGACACAAGAGGGAAGAGATATGGGAACATATGTATATGTATAACTGATTCACTTTGTTATAAAGCAGAAACTAGCACACCATTGTAAAGCAATTACACTCCAATAAAGATGTAAAAAGAAAAACCCACTATCCATATTGAGATAAATTTCCAATAAAATTTTACTCTTTAATTATCAAAATTTGTAACACATTCTGGTTAATTTTTATTAACTTGATATTGCTAATAATAACCAATCCAGAAGATATTTTATCATTTAAAGATTTGGACAGGGCTTCCCTGGTGGCGCAGTGGTTGAGAGTCCGCCTGCCGATGCAGGGGACACAGGTTCGTGCCCCGGTCCAGGAAGATCCCACATGCCGCGAAGTGGCTGGGCCCGTGAGCCATGGCCGCTGAGCCTGCACGTCCAGAGCCTGTGCTCCGCAACGGGAGAGGCCACAGCAGTGAGAGGCCCGCGTACCGCAAAAAAAAAAATTTGGACACAGGGAATTACAAAATTAAATTTCTATATATATGCATTTTTGTTGCAAAGTATAATAGAGTAAGAAATATAAGATTTTTAAGCAAAAATACTACATTAAGATAAGATAAATTTCTTTGGAGGCAAAGCTGAAAGAGAAAAAGGAATGACATAAATTTTCCAATTTTTAAAGCTGGGCTTATGTGTTTTTCTCATTTTTATATTTATCTTTGCTGTATCTTTGATACAATAAATTTTTTTCTTATGCAAAACACATCCTATATTTTTTTAAAGTGGATAACTCTTGGTATCAGACTACCATAATATTTAGATTCCTTTGGAGTTTTTAAAACCTCTTTATTCAGATATGATTGACACAGAAAAATCTGTGTATATTTAATGTACACAACTTGATGAGTTTGGAGATAAGCATACACTCTTAAGACCATCACCACAATCTATGCCACACATATATCCATCACCTCCAAAAGTTTTCCTTTGGATATTGTTTTTAAAAGCAATGCAAAGGTTTATTTTATTTATTTATCTATTTATTTATTTATTTTTGGCTGCATTGGGTCTTTGTTGCTGCACGCGGGCTTTCTCTAGTGGGCGGTGAGTGGGGGCTGCCCTTTGTTGCGGTGTGCAGCCTTCTCATTGCAGTGGCTTCTCTTGTTGTTGAGCACAGGCTCTAGGCACGCGGGCTCAGTAGTTGTGGCTCACAGGCTCTACAACGCAGGCTCAGTAGTTGTGGCGCACGGGCTTAGTTGCTCCGCAGCATGTGGGATCTTCCCGGACCAGGGCTTGAACCCGTGTCTCCTGCATTGGCAGGCAGATTCTTAACCACTGCGCCACCAGGGAAGCCCAAGGGTTATTTTTAAATGTCAATATATTTACAATATCCTGGCAATTATACCTTTTGCAACTGTTTATACTTACATTTTTTTGAATGTCAATCTAAAAATGTGCAAGGAGTTACATCGTTTTTCAAAATTATTTTTGGTGTTATGTGAACAAAAATGTTCAAAGACCACTGCTCTAGTCTGTGGGCCTCTCCCCTCCATTCCCTGTGTGTTTTAGTTTTTTCACTCTTAGCACACCCTAATTTAATTTACTATTTAATCAATATTTATTAAGTGCCACTATGTGCCAGAGAGGGTATCAACATACCAATGAACAGGACAGAAACATTAATGATTTTATGAAATAGTGAGATGCTAATTCCTTCTGTGGAATTTTTTTCTTGCTACCCTTCTCTGTGGCTTCTGAGTCTCTTTATTTTCATGTATTATTTTTGGTTGCGGCCCAGTTCCTCTGAGTATAAAAACCATTAAAAATTATTTAAATTATGATATATCTCAAACATATATTATAAGGAACAGTAAGCTGTATACTTGTCCTCTTACCACCCAAGTTTAATAAATCTTACCATTTTGCTCAAACTGCTTCATATTAAACAAAATAAGAAAATATTACATACGCAAATGAAGCCACCTAAGTACCCTTCCCTAAATCCATATGCTTACCTCACTCTTCAGATATAAACTCTGTCTTGATTTGTGTTTCTAATTCTTAAGAAATGTTTATACTTTTGCTACATATAAGCAACTCAGAGGTGCATTGATTTGTGTGTTTTCAAAGAGATGTACTGATTTGTGTGTTTTCAAACTGGATAAAAATAGTATCATTTTGTACATATGTTGCAACGTGTCTTTGGTACACATTTTTTTTTTTGAGATTTATACAGTTTATACATGTAGTTTTAGTCAAGTGCATTCATTTTTCTTTGCTGCATAATATTCCACCATAGGAATAAGACACATTTAACCATTCTTCTTTGATGGAGATTTAGGTTGCTTCTCGCTTCTCACATCATGATGTGGCAATGAACCTTCTTGCACATGCCTTCTGCACACGTTTTTGAGTTTCTCTGGGGTCTACATGAAGAAGTGGAATTACTGTGTTATAGTTTGTGCAGGTTCAACTTTATTAAGTATTGCTAACTTATTGCTCAACCTTAACACTCCAGCAGAATATGAGCATTACTCTTTCTATTTTTTGGTGGATACCTTGGAATTTTTAAAAATGTAAACCTATGTTAATATTTCTCTTCTACTTCTGACATAAGGAACTTAGCAAGTTTGAATTATCCATTAATACTCCCCCCACATCATCTTATTTTTCCCTGAAGTTTTAGTTTTACTTTATTTTAAAAGCATAAAAATTAATTACTTTTAAAATAAGTAATTAATCTTTCATTCAATTTTCAATCATCAATTTTTCATTCTGTTCCCCTGGGTTCATGTTTCTTTTTGTTGAAGTACTTCCTCTAATTGTTCTTTTAGTGAGTATCTGTAGGTGACATATCCCATTAGTCTTTGTTCAAAAATGTCTTAGTCTTTTTCCTGAATGATAGTTTAGATAGGTATAGACTTATATTTTGACAGTACTTTTCCACCCTTGATACTTTGAAATTATATCTCCAGGGTGTTCTGGTTATTGTTTCTGAAGAGTTTAATATTTCTGAAGACAAGTCTTCTGTTAGTTTAATTTTTATTCCTTTGGTTTGGTAGCTTTCTGTTTATCCTAGACATTCTGCTATTTTGTCATAACATGTCTAGGAATGGATTTATTTTTATTGATCCTATTGAGTACTTGGAGTATATGTCTTCTGAAAGTATGAAATATTCTCAGCTACTGACTGTCTTTGTTTTTTTAAGTTCAATTTTTACCTAACTAAAAAAAAATACATGTACATAATTTTAAAAACAAAATACTTGTGTAAGACTTATAATGAAAACCAGCAATTTCCTGCATCACATCTCTCCAATCCTGACATTTTTACTCCTTGGAATCAGCTACTTTCCACTTTAAAATATTTTATCTGTTTCTTTTAGAATTTACTTCTATTATTGAAAATAACATTCACATACTATGATTTATTGATTTTTTGTTTTAGATTTATTAACTTTCTAACATGAAAGGTAAGAATTTACCCCTCTTAAACCCTCACCCTCAAACACATATTTTGCAATATCTATTTCCAATGTAGTTTTATTATATTCATTGTTAAACCATTCAGAGAATTTACCCAATTATAACTTTTAAAATATTATTCAGAATTGAGCCATGTGTTATGCTGTGATTACACTTTTTCTTTTAAAAGTTTTTATTTTCCCTATTTGAGTATTGTTTTGTTCTTTAATTCATTTAGATTTTTATGTATTTAGAATTATCCTACTGTAAAGCATCATTAAATATGATCAGATACATCAGGTAGTCTGTAGTTTCATTTATTTCTTACAGATATCTCTCCTAGAGCCCTTCAATCTCCTCTTCTGGGCTGAACTGGCTGCTTCCCAGCTTGGCAGCTGTCACACAGGAATCTCCCCTAATCATCCTGCAGATTCCCTTTTTGTCTTTTCTAATTGAATCTCCTGTTTCCTGGATCCTATGCCTTCTTCCTTTTTGGTTTATGCTCTGATGTTGATGGAGCATATCCTCAAATAGCTTTCTGAGGAATGGTACAAGGAAGTAAATTTTTTGAGACCATGCATGTTTTAAATTCAAGGTCTTTATTGCTCTCTCACACTTTGTTGATAGTTTGACTGGGTATATAATTCTAAACTGGAAATCATTTTCTTAGAATTTGCTGTTGAGCAGTTTAAAGCTTCTTATTCCTGATACTTTATACTTCAATTTTTAAAAATTGTGTTTGAATTATATTAGAATCTCAATCTCCAGGGCCCAGAAATTTGAAAGTAGCACAGATTGACATGGGCCTTTTTCTTTTGGCAGGGAGGTGAAATTTAGTGGATTTTTTTCAATCTAGAAACGTTTTTTATTTAGTACTTGGAATTGTACTTGAACTATTTCATCTGTGCCTCTTTCCTTTGATTACAGAATCTCTCAGTAAATGTCTTCAAAAAGAAAAACTCCACTCTTCTTCTAGGGAGTGAGGAGAGGTGGTAACCTGGCTGTACCTGGTGAGAGAGGGATCTTCTTATGAAGACTTTCAACCAATTCTCCTTTTAGAGTTAACCAATCCTCAAATTTCTGAACCATTCTTTTATTTTGAGGTGCAAATTAGCTTGGTTATTGTTGACTTCTCCCTTTTGAGATTAGATTTAATAAACTCCCATCTTCCAGCTGTTATAATTTATTCATTTACTTTTCAACTTCTGAAATTTTGTCTTTTTCTTTTCTCCTATCTATAACTTTGCAGATTTACATCCTTTTAATGCTTTACTGTCATTTTAGTAAAGTCTTAAGAAGTAGCAGTAAATGCATTTTTAACTGGAAGTCAAAGTTACTATCTGTTTAAACAATTACTCTCCATTATTCTTTCTCTTTTCTTTTTCTAGAACTTCTATTAAATGTATGCTGGAGAATTTCAGTTTATCCTATAGTCTTTAACTGTTTGTCACAACTTCTGTCTCTAATGTGCTGTGTTCTGGATGAATTGCCAGGGCATTGTTTCTTCAGTTTTTCCAATCTATAGTAAACTGCATTGCATCTGTTAAGTTTTTATTTCAATGACTATTTTTTTAATTTTGAAATTTTCTGATAATTTCTTTTCCCATTCTTATTTAATTTATCCTTTGTTTTGTTTCATGGTTTGAAGTCATCGATCAAGCTTTTATTTAAAAAATCAATTTCCTCTAGAATAAATTCATATTAAAGATTTACAGTTGGCTATCTCTGTTAGCATTAAATTTCTTTTTGTATTTTGGAATTTGACTTTGAAGTCAATTTTTAGTCATCGTCTTTCTCTTTCTCCTTCTGTGCTCAGTTTTCCTTGTGCAGTGGTTTTGTGGATATCATTACTCAGCTCCCAGATCTGGTCATATGATAACAATTCAGTTTTCTTGCCCTGAGGTGATATTGACAATATGCAGATTTACTTAGCCAGCCAGTGGCTTAGTTCGGCTCTAGGTTGGGAGACTGTCTCTAGGTCTTCCTATCTTCTTAGACCTGTAGCTTATCAGGAGCCATTGCCCTAATCAGCAATTGAAAGTAGCTTTTTTCAGACCACTCTCAGGATCAAGGTAGCTCCGTTAATTCAAGGAGTGAGCTTTAAGGATCATGCTTGGAGAACTTTAAATCCCCATTACCCCACAAGAGCCAAACTTTTATATGCCACTGTATGAGTCCAGGAACCCATATAGCCTAGCGACTTCAGCCCCTTTCATTACTCTGTGATTCTTTTCCAAATCTGGTCTTAAGCTATGTTTATCTTATTTTTGATCTTGGCTTATGTCATTTGGATTTTCTCTCTCTCTTTTTATATTATTTGACTGAACCATATGAAATTGCCAGTTTATTGGCAAAATGGGCAAATATTAGCAATTTTATATAGTTCATATTAATAAATCCATTTTTGCTACATGTTTTACACTCGGATGCATCAAAGCATGAACCTCTTTTGACATCTTGACTGGAGGTCTTTATAAGTCTTTGATCTTTCTTTCTCTTCCCAAGCAGTCAGCCAGTCAAACAGCCAAATACCAGAATCAACTCACAGCTCCACACAGAGAATTTTTCCTCCCATAAAGTGCCTTTCAGACTTTGGAAGGCTGTAGAGAGGGAGGGAAGTGGTAGTGGGAGGTTGATAAACAATGAATGATTGAGAAAAAACTTTGTCTACCTCCTCCAAATGGCATTATTTCTTTCTGCCATCATCCAAAAGTTTAAGCCAAATTAAACTGCATTGAGTCTAAGAGCTATGGTTGGTATTTTTCATTTGGCAAAGGGGGAAACACTAGAAAATATGCATAGTAAGGGAGGAAATAACATATTTATATTTTATTTTTAACCTTAAAATCTTAAATTATACCCATTATCAGCAAACATATGAATAGCCTTGCTTATGCAATGAATAAAAAGCCATGGGTCCTGAGGGATGTCAGAATGGGGCAGAAGGTATCAGAGCCCCTGGATGATTTCATGGAGTAGAGCCACTCACCCACTCCGAATCACCTGCCCACCTCCAGAAAGTGATGTGAAAGAGAAATCTGTGCCTCTTTGAAGGTACAGAGGAAGAAACAAGTGAAGACACACCGAAAAATACTAAGAGCCTTCAGAGTGAGCATGGCCCTTCCAACACCTTGATCAGAAGGCCCAGGTGGAAGAGCAATGGCACAGGGGCATGCTTTTCTCCTGGTGCAGAAAGGAGCACAGGAAGCCGTGTGGCTGACAGGGTCTTGGTGCTCCGGCTGGGTGTCAGGCCTGAGCCTCTGAGGTGGGAGAGCCGAGTTCAGGACATTGCTCCATCAGAGACCTCCCAGCCCCATGTAATATCAATTGATGAGAGCTCTCCCAGAGATCTCCGTCTCAAGGCTAACATGCAACTCCACTCAATACCAGCAAGCTCCAGTGCTGGACACCCCATGCCAAACAACTAGCAAGACAGGAGCACAAGCCCGCCCACTAGCACAGAGGCTGCCTAAAATCATACTAAGTTCACAGACACCCCCAAACCCACCACTGATGTGGTAATTCCCACCAGAAAGACAAGATCCAGCCTCATCCACCAGAACACAGGAACCAGTCTCCTCCACCCGGAAGCCTACACATCTCACTGAACCAACCTTAAGCAAAGTGGCAGACACCAAAAACAATGGGAACTATGAACCTGCAGCCTGAGAAAAGGAGACCCTAAACACAGTAAGATAAGCAAAATGAGAAGACAGAGAAATATGCAGCAGATGAAGGAGCAAGGTAAAACCCCACCAGACCTAACAAATGAAGAGGCTATAGGCATTCTACCTGAAAAAGAATTTACAGTAATGATAGTAAAGATGATCCAAAATCTTGGAAATAGAATGGAGAAAATACAAGAAACGTTTAACAAGGACCTAGAAGAATTAAAGACCAAACAAACAATGATGACCAACACAATAAATGAAATTAAGAATTCTCTAGAAGGAATCAATAACAGAAAAACTGAGTCAGAAGAACGGATAAGTGACCTGGAAGATAAAATAGTGGAAATAACTACCACAGAGCAGAATAAAGAAAAAGAATGAAAAGAATTGATGACAGACTCAGAGACCTCTGGGACAACATTAAATGCACCAACATTTGAATTGTAGGGGTCCCAGAAAAAGGGAAAAAGAAAGGGTCTGAGTAAATATTTGAAGAGATTTTAGTTGAAAATTTCCCTGGGATGGGAAAGGAAATCATCAATCAAGTCCAGGAAGCACAGAGAGTCCCATACAGGATAAATCCAAGGAGAATCATGCCGAGACATATATTATCAAACTATAAAAAATTAAATACAAAGAAAAAATATTAAAAGCAACAAGGGAAATGCAACAAGTAACACACAATGGAATCCCCATATGGTTAACAGCTGACCTTTCAGCAGAAATTCCGCAGACCAGAAGGGATTGGCAGGACATACTGAAAGTGATGAAAGGGGAGAACCTACAACCAAGATTACTCTACCCAGCAAGGATCTCATTCAGATTTGAAGGAGAAATTAAAATCTTTACAGAGAAGCAAAAGTTAAGAGAATTCAGCACCACCAAACCAGCTTTACAACAAATGCTAAAGGAACTTCTCTAGGCAGGAAACACAAGAGAAGGAAAAGACCTATAAAAACAAACCTAAAACAATTTAAAAAATGGTAATAAGAACATACATATCGATAATTACCTTAAATGTAAATGGATTAAATGCTCCAACCAAAAGACATAGACTGGCTGAATGGATACAGAAACAAGACCCATATATATGCTGTCTACAAGAGACCCACTTCAGACCTAGAGACACATACAGACTGAAAGTGAGGGGATGGAAAAAGATATTCCATGCAAATGAAAATCAAAAGAAAGCTGGAGTAGCAATTCTCATATCAGACAAAATAGACTTTAAAATAAAGACTATTAGAAGAGACAAAGAAGGACACTACATAATGATCAAGGGATCGATCCAAGAAGAAGATATAACAATTGTAAATATTTATGCACCCAACATAGGAGCACCTCAATACATAAGGCAAATGCTAACAGCCATAAAAGGGGAAATCGACAGTAACACAATCATAGTAGGGGACTTTAACACCCCACTTGCACCAATGGACAGATCATCCAAAATGAAAATAAATAAGGAAACACAAGCTTTAAATGACACATTAAATAAGATGGACTTAATTGATATTTATAGGACACTCCATCCAAAAACAACAGAATACACATTTTTCTCAAGTGCTCATGGAACATTCTCCAGGATAGATCATATCTTGGGTCACAAATCAAGCCTTGGTAAATTTAAGAAAACTGACATCATATCAAGTATCATTTCTGACCACAACACTATGAGACTAGATATCAATTACAGGGAAAAAAATCTGTAAAGAATACAAACACTTGCAGGCTAAACAATACACTGTTAATAACCAAGAGATTACTGAAGAAATCAAAGAGGAAATCAAAAAATACCTAGAAAAATGACAATGAAAACACGATGACCCAAAACCTATGGGATGCAACAAAAGCAGTTCTAAGAGGGAAGTTTAGAGCAATACAATCCTACCTCAAGAAACAAGAAACATGTCAAATAAACAACCTAACCTGACACCTAAAGCAATTAGAGAAAGAAGAACAAAAATGCCCCAAAGTTAGAAGAAGGAAATAAACCATAATGATCAGATCAGAAACAAATGAAGAAGAAATGAAGGAAATGATAGCAAAGATCAATAAAACTAAAAGCTTGTTCTTTAAGAAGATAAACAAAATTGATAAACCATTAGCCAGACTCATCAAGAAAAAAAGGGAGAAGACTCAAATCAATAGAATTAGAAATGAAATAGGAGAAGTAACAAGTGACACTGTAGAAATACAAAGGCTAATGAGAGATTACTACAAGCAACTATATGCCAGTAAAATGGACAACCTGGAAGAAATGGACAAATTCTTAGAAAAGCACAACCTTCTGAGACCGAACCAGGGAGAAATAGAAAATATAAACAGGCCAATCTCAAGCACTGAAATTGAAACTGTGATTAAAAATCTTCCAACAAACAAAAGCCCAGGACCAGATGGCTTCACAGGGGAATTCTATCAAACATTTAGAGAACAGATAACACCTATCCTCCTCAAACTCTTCCAAAATGTAGCAGAGGGAGGAATACTCCCAAACTCATTCTACGAGGCCACTGTCACCCTGATACCAAAATCAGACAAAGATGTCACAAAAAAAGAAAACTACAGGCCAATATCACTGATGAACATAGATGCAAAAATCCTCAACAAAATACTAGCACAAAGAATCCAACAGCACATTAAATAGGTCATACACCATGATCAAGTGGGGTTTATCCCAGGAATGCAAGGATTCTTCAATGTATTCAAATCAATCAATGTGATAAACCATATTAACAGACTGAAGGACAAAAGTCATATGATCATCTCAACAGATGCAGAAAAAGCTTTCGACAAAATACAACACCCATTTATGATAAAAACCCTCCAGAAAGTAGGCACAGAGGGAACTTACCTCAATATAATAAAGGCCATATGTTACAAACCCACAGCCAACATCATCATCAATGGTGAAAAACTGAAACCATTTCCACTAAGATCAGGAATAAGACAAGGTTGCCCACTATCACCACTATTATTCAACATAGTTTTGGAAGTTTTAGCCACAGCAATCACAGAAGAAAAAGAAATAAAAGAATCCAGATCTGAAAAGAAGAAGTTGTTGTCACTGTTTGTGGATGACATGATATTATACATAGAGAATCCTAAAGATACTACCAGAAAACGACTAGAGCTAATGACTGAATTTAGTAAAGTAGCAGGATACAAAATTAATGCACAGAAATCTCTAGCATTCTTATACACTAATGATGAAAAATCTGAAAGAGAAATTAAGGAAACACTCCCACTTACCTTTGCAACAAAAAGAATAAAATACCTAGGAATAAACCTACCTAAGGAGGTAAAAGACCTGTACTCTGAAAACTATAAGACACTGATGAAAGAAATTAAAGATGATACAAACAGATGGAGAGATATACCATGTTCTTGGATTGGAAGAATCAACATTGTGAAAATGACTCTACTACCCAAAGCAATCTACAGATTCAATTCAATCCCTATCAAACTACCACTGGCATTTTTCACAGAACTAGAACAAAAAACTTCACAATTTGTGTGGAAACACAAGAGACCCCAAATAGCCAAAGCAATCTTGCAAAAGAAAACTGGAGCTGGAGTAATCAGGCTCGCTGACTTCAGACTATAATACAAAGCTACTGTAATCAAGACAGTACGTTACTGGTACAAAAACAGAAATATAGATCAATGGAACAGAGATAAAGCCACACACATATGGTCACCTTATCCTTGCTAAAGGAGGCAAGAATATACAGTGGAGAAAAGACAGCCTCTTCAATAAGTGGTGCTGGGAAAACTGGACAGCTACATGTAAAAGAATGAAATTAGAACACTCCCTAACACCATACACAAAAATAAACTCAAATGGATTAAAGACCTAAATGTAAGGCCAGACACTATCAAACTCTTAGAGGAAAACATAGGCAGAACACTCTATGACATAAATCACAGCAAGATCCTTTTTGACCCACCTCCTAGAGAAATGGAAATAAAAACAAAAATAAACAAATGGGACCCAGTGAAACTTAAAATCTTCTGCACAACAAAGGAAACCATTAAAAAGACAACCCTAAGAATGGGAGGAAATATTTGCAAATGAAGCAACTGACAAAGGATTAATCTCCAAAATTTACAAGCAGCTCATGCAGCTCAATATCAAAAAACAAACAACCCAATCCAAAAATGGGCAGAAGACCTAAATAGTCATTTCTCCAGAGAAGATATGCAGATTGCCAGCAAACACATGAAAGGATGCTCAACATCACTAAACATTAGAGAAATGCAAATCAAAACTACAATGAGGTATCACCTTACACCAGTCAGAATGGCCATCATGAAAAAGTCTACAAACAGTAAATGCTGGAGAGGTTGTGGAGAAAACGGAACCCTTTTGCAGTGTTGGTGGGAATGTAAATTGATGCAGCCACTATGGAGAACAGTATGGAGGTTCCTTAAAAATTAAAAATAGAACTACCATACGACACAGCAATCCCACTACTGGGCATATACCCCGAGAAAACCATAGTTCAAAAAGAGTCACGTACCACAATATTCATTGTAGCTGTATTTACAATTGTCAGGATGTGGAAGCAACATAAGTTTCCATCAATAGGTGAACGGATAAAGAAGATGTGGCACATATATACAATGGAATATTACTCAGCCATAAAAAGAAAGAAATTGAGTTATTTGTAGTGAGGTGGATGGACCTAGAGACTGTCTTACAGTGTGAAGTTAAGTCAGAAAGAGAAAACCAACTACCGTATGCTAATACATATATATGGAATCTAAAAAAAAAAAAGGTTCTGAAGAACCTAGGGGCAGGACAGGAATAGAGATGCAGACATAGAGAAGGGACTTGAGGACATGGGGAGGGGGAAGGGTAAGCTGGGATGAAGTGAGAGAGTGGCATGGACATATATACACTACCAAATGTGAAATAGATAGCTAGTGGGAAGCAGCCGCATAGCACAGGGAGATCAGCTCGGCTTTCTGTGTCCACCTAGAAGGGTGGGATGAGGGAGGGTGGGAGGGAGACGCAAGAGGGAGGAGATATGGGGACATATGTATACGTATAGCTGATTCACTTTGTTATACAGCAGAAACTAACACAACATTGTAAAGCAATAATACTCCAATAAAGATGCTAAAAAAAAGAGCCATGGGTAACGGAACCATGTCTAGTTTGTGTGTGTGCATTTTGAGGACTTGATTTTTGTGAAAAACAAGACAGAGAAAAGTGAAACACGAAGTTTTTCAAAGAAGAGCCCAGATATCCATCATCGTGAACCATTCAATAGGTTCCTTTCAAACATATTGAATTTAAGAAGCATTGACATCTTTTAGCCTTAAAAGATTCAGTATCTCTGAATTCCTGCCCTACCCTGTCACAGGCTCCTCCCCACAAATATCCATTCACCCCTCTTCTAACATAATCCCCGCTCTGCATCTGGGCAGATTGCCACCCAATTGAGACTACCTTCACCAGGCTACACAAGTAGTAGAGACACCATGTGATCAAATATTGGCCATAGAATCACATTTGACTTCTGCGAAGTATCTTTAAGGGAGAGGTATGTTCTTTGTCTCTACATTCATGTGGCTGCCTGCAGCAACGATTTGATGGCTGGAGTTCAAAAGCTATCTTAGAGCATGAGGGCGGGCAGAGCAGAGAGCCGGGGTTGGGGGCCCTGGGTCTCTACTGACTTAGTGGAGCCCCCAGAGAAGCTCCGGTTCTTTGCTTCTAGACTTCTTTTATTTGAAACAGACATAAGCTCCTGTCCTGTTCAAGCCACTGTTATTTTTCTTTTTTTTTTAAATTGGGGTATAGTTGCTTTACAATGTTGTGTTAGTTTCTGCTGTACAACGAAGTGAATCAGCTATATGTATACATATATCCCCTCCCTCTTGGCTCTCCCTCCCACCCCCCTCCTGCCCATTCCACACATGTAGGTCAACACAGAGCACCGAACTGAGCTTGTGCTATATAGCACGTTCCCACTAGCTATCTGTTTTACACATGGTAGTGTATGTATGTCAATCCTAAGCTCCCAATTCATCCTACTCCTCCTTTCCCCCCACCCCATGTCCATATGTTCATTCTCTATGTCTGAGTCTGTATCCCTGTCCTGCAGATAAGTTCATCTATACTATTTTTCTAGATTCCACATATATGCATTCATATACAATATTTGTTTTTCTCTTTCTGACTTACTTCACTCTGTATGACAGACTCTAGGTCCATCCATGTCTCTACAAATGATCCAATTTCGTTCCTTTTTATGGATGAGTAATATTCCATTGTATGCATGTACTTCTTCTTTATCCATTCTTCTGTAGATGGCTTCCATGTCCTGGCTATTGTAAATAGTGCTGCAATGAACATTGGGATGCATGTGTCTTTTTTTTTTTATGTATTTATTTTATTTTATTTTTGGCCGCACTGGGTCTTCACTGCTGCACAGGCATCCTCTAGTTGTGGCAAGCAGGGGCTACTCTTCCTTGCGGTGCACAGGCTTCTCATTGCAGTGGCTTATCTTGTTGCGGAGCACAGGCTCTAGGTGCGCGGGCTTCAGTAGTTGTGGCTCGCAGGCTCTAGAGCACAGGCTCAGTAGTTGTGGTGCACAGGGTTAGCTGCTCCGTGGCATGTGGGATCTTCCTGGACCAGGGCTTGAACCTGTGTCCCCTGCACTGGCAGGTAGATTCTTAACCACTGCGCCACCAAGGAAGCCCAATGTGTCTTTCTGAATTATGGTTTTCTCTGAGTATATGCCCAGTAGTGGGATTGCTGGGTCATATTGTAGTTCTATT
Source organism: Neophocaena asiaeorientalis asiaeorientalis (assembly GCF_003031525.2). Classification (NCBI taxonomy): domain Eukaryota; kingdom Metazoa; phylum Chordata; class Mammalia; order Artiodactyla; family Phocoenidae; genus Neophocaena; species Neophocaena asiaeorientalis. The sequence continues at coordinate 103,120 of NW_020173769.1, read as the reverse complement.
TTTAGTTTTTTAAGGAACCTCCATACTGTTCTCCATAGTGGCTGTATCAATTTACATTCCCACCAATGGCACAAGAGGGCTCCCTTTTCTCCACACCCTCTCCAGCATTTATTGTTTGTAGATTTTTTGATGATGGCCCTTCTGACCACTGTGAGTTGATAACTCGTTGTAGTTTTGATCTGTATTTCTCTAATAATTAGTGATGTTGAGTATCTTTTCATGTGCTTCTTGGCCATCTGTATGTCTTCTTTGGAGAAATGTCTATTTAGGTCTTCTGCCCATTTTTGGATTGGATTGTTTGTCTTTTTGATATTGAGCTGTGTGAGCTGTTTGTATATTTTGGAGATTAATCCCATGTCAGTTTCTTCATTTGCAAATATTTTCTCCCATTCTGAGGGTTGTCTCTTCATCTAATTTATGGTTTTCTTTACTGTGAAAAAGCTTTTAATTAGGTCCCATTTATTTTTGTTTTTATTTTTGTTACTCTAGCAGGTGGGTCAAAAAAGATCTTGCTGTGATTTATGTCATAGAATGTTCTATGCTTTTCTCTAAGGGTTTTATAGTGTCCAGTCTTACATTTAGGTCTTTAATCCATTTGAGTTTATTTTTGTGTATGGTGTTAGGGAGTGTTCTAATTTCATTCTTTTACATGTAGCTGTCCAATTTTCCTAGCACCACTTATTGAAGAGGCTGTCTTTTCTCCATTGCATATTCTTGCCTCCTTTGTCATAAATTAGGTGACCATAGGTGTGTGGGTTTATATGTGGGCTTTCTATCCTGTTCCATTGATCTATATTTCTGTTTTTGTGCCAGTACCATACTGTCTTGAGGACTGTAGCTTTGTAGTATAGTCTGAAGTCAGGGAGCCTGATTCCTCCAGCTCCGTTTTTCTTTCTCAAGATTGCTTTGGCTATCAGGGTGTTTTGTGTCTCTACACAAATTTTAAGTTTTTTTATCCTAGTTTTGTGAAAAATACCATTGGTAATTTGATAGGGATTGCATTGAATCTGTAGGTTGCTTGGGGTAGTATAGTCATTTTCACAATATTGATTCTTCCAATCTAAGAACGTGATATATCTCTCCATCTGTTTGTGTCACCTTTGATTTCTTTCATCAGTGTCTTATAGTTTTCGGAGTACAGGTCTTTTACCTCCTTAGGTAGGTTTATTCCTAGGTATTTTATTCTTTTTGTTGCTATGGTAAATGGGATTGTGTCCTTAATTTCTCTTTCTGATCTTTTGTTATTAGTGTATAGCAATGAAAGAGATTTCTGTGCAATAATGTTATCCTGCAACTTTACCATATTCATTGATTAGCTAGCTGTAGTAGTTTTCTGGTGGCATCTTTAGCATTTTCTGTATACTTTTCTTTTTCTGTTCTGTGTAACCAATTCATAGTGCCTGCAAATTATTCCATTGCTAAAGTAAATTTTGTATCATGACACGTTCATTTTGATGATAAGGCTCAGCACTTAGTATTTTCATGACAAAGTGAAAGGGCAGAGAGATTTGTCATTTGATTCATTCCACTTTAGTTCCAAATGCTTGAAAAACAGTTGGGTTTCCCTCAAGTTTGCTTGATCATGCAGCGCTTTCCAATGACTTTAGCCAACATGTTTGAAAACTGTGTTTTTCATGTCATAACTATCTGGTCCTCTACAGTAAAATCTTTTCATTTTCAAATGTCAAGCTCCCTATGAAAAAGAAGAAATGCTTTTGAAAGCTAGACCCCGTTAATTGCTGTGAAATTGCCTTAGGTGTTCCTCACTACAAGTGTGTTCTTCATTTATTGGCTATATTAACACCCACCACTTGATTCCTTCCTAATTTTCACTGTGTCCTAGGCTAAGTTCTCATCATCCTAAAGATAAGGCAGATACTTGTCAGAAATTTTTTGATTTAAAATGAGAGAAATTTCATTCGATCTGGCTTAATGAAAGCATAATTTATTTGTTCACACCACTGAATAGTCCATGGAACATAAGTCTTCTGGCTTCTGGCATGGCTGGGTCAACTGGTGTCATCAGGAATCTATTTCATTATATTCTAAGGCCTTGCTCTCCTCTGTGCAGGATGTCTCTGCATGGTGGACAAAATAATTCCCAGCAATTAAATGTTCCCATAGTCTTTTTTTTCCCCCATAATCTTTAATATTAGCATTACTACCCCAAAATGGGCTACCTCTCATTTGTCTGGCTTAAGACATGTGCTCACCCTAGTCTAATCCCATAGCTGGGGGTGCAGTCTTCTGATTAGCAAGACCAGTCCACATGGACCCTTGTAGCCAGAGGTGCTGCATGAGCAGAGCATGAGAATAGAATGAAAAAAAAGAAGAGGAATTTTATCCACATAAAAGAGCATAGTTAGGGGCTTCCCTGGTGGCGCAGTGGTTGAGAGTCCGCCTGCCGATGCAGGGGACACGGGTTCATGCCCCAGTCCGGGAAGATCCCACATGCCGCGGAGCGGCTGGGCCCGTGAGCCATGGCCGCTGAGCCTGCGCGTCCGGAGCCTGTGCTCCGCAACAGGAGAGGACACAACAGTGAGAGGCCCGCGTACCATAAACAAACAAACAAACAAACAAAAAGGAGCATAGATAGCAAGAAAAGACTGCAGATGTGCACCACAGGGCAATTCAATAACTTTAAAAATAAGGATAAATCATGTGTTACTTTCAACATCTTTAAATGCTCTCTAGGTCTCATCCTTTTCATCTTACTATATTTTACATCTCATTATATTTTACCGCTAACTCACTTGTAGTTCAGCTAATACTTATTGTTCATACAGGTTTCTCACTCCTCCATCTTCCCTTCTAAACTTCTGGGTTTTCAACCTAGAGGTACATGATTAAGAAGAACAAGGCTGTGTAGAAATGGGGACTTAAAATTCTTTTCCTTAAACAGATGGAATGGTTGGGTTTAAGCATTTGGAGGGATAGTCAGTTAGAGGGTGAAAGAACCCTCATTTTGGAAGCTCTTTGAGAGATCATGATACTGGGTGCTAACTACATGGGAAAGGAATAACACTGACAACTGGCATAAATAGGATGGTGGAGTTTGTCTATCACAGGTTTTTATTTCTTGGGGATTTCAGCTCCAATTCATGTAGGGACCTCAGTGTAAGCCAGGGAGAGCCAGGACATAATAGAACCAAGGGTGGATCAAGAAGGATTGTTGGCCAGTCGTCCAAATGCAAATGGTGCCCTTGGCTTTGACCAAATGGCATCAAGAGCCACGTGATCCTCTGGTGGTAAGTGGCATAAGGCAGCAGACAATATGCAAGTCAAGGGGTGAACATGTCAAAGTCCTGAGGGCTGAGTGGAGCCCTGAGTACAGGGTTCCACTCAGCAATGCTGGTTACTGAGAGATCTGTATTCCTCCCTCAAGAATACATACTGGCAAAAGCTAGCCAAAACTTCACATCCCGCAGGGAACCTCAGGTATCAATCAAGAAACAAAGGTAATCAGAGCACACTCATGAGGACCGGGGTGCTGGCTTTGATCTGGGGCTCGCCATTGCCAGACAAATCCCAGATTACAACCTCTGGAGGGGCTGTAGCTGCTAATACCTTGCTGATTTGAATCACAATGACTGAGAACTCGAGGCTGAGTTTTCCAGTTAAAGTTATCAGCTGAGACCCTTCCGATGAAGAGGAAAAAGATAAATTTGAGGAAATTCTCAACTAGTTCATAACTTACACTTATTTTTATATCTCGAAGCTTCTACTAAAATGCTGGGCATTGTACTCAATACAGACTTACTGAATTAAAGGAGGAATGACATAAACACACACTCATCATCCCAATGTGACCATACATAAAACTAGGGGTGACAAGTATAGCCACAGATGGGAAGAATGCTGGCTGGGCCGTCTGGCTATATGAACTTAGTCTGCTTATTGCAGTGTTCTAACCACACAAGCCAAACAGCTTCGAGCCCACACCTCCAGAATCCACCAAAACTCTTGTTAATATCAACCTGCCCTTTTAGTTCCCAGGAGTAGATGTGAGTTCCTAGGTCTACACTTCATTGAACCTTGAAGTTTTGGGAGAGAGTAGTGCAAGCCATTGGAAGTAGAAACATGGGAGTTGTCACTCCCAGAATAATGACATCTCCAGGCCCAGTACTATCTAAGAAGGGAATTCTGTCCTTCTTAAACTTTTATCCTGGGGTGATTTGAGGGCATTCTCACCCATTGTATCTTTCTGGCTCTAATATAAGAAAAACCCCTCTTGCCTCTCTGTGCTTATTTCCCTCTCAAACAATGTGTAAAGTTTACAGAGGCAATCCTTCATGGCTTCTATGGCCACTAGTTATATGAGACTGCTAAGTAGCTTTTGGAATGTCTTAGGAATCAGAAAAAGTAGGTGTTGCCAGATTATCTTGGCCATCATTGGGCTGACAGATGTCTCATCCAGGTTGTCCTCATGCCCAAGTGATTATTGGGAGCCAGGCCAGAGTTCCAAGCTGGTGGTCCAAGGGCACACGCAGCCAAAGTGGGCAGCGGGTAAGAGGCATAGTTGAATCTGAGCTATACTTGGGTCAAGGCAGGCAGCTAGCCTGAGAGGTAATCAAAGTTACACAAGGCAAGGTTCCCTGTGGGGGTAGAAACAGTTTGTATCTTTTATAGCAGAGAACATTCAGGTGGGGGGAAAAAGGAAAAAAATACATTGAATAGCTCTGTGTGCCCATGAGTGCCCTTGACCTTAGGGAGAGCTTGGTTAGAGGACATCATGAAGTTCTACTGTCACAGTCTGAGACGCTCTTGGTTGGTGACTACCTCCTTCATTCTTGGAGCTCTGCTTGTGAAAGGGACTCTGTTCCTGTTATGTGGAGCTTAGTTTCTAAGGAATCACCTTCACAGTGTCCCTCTTATACCCCTGGGAGGTCTAAGCCTTAGTCTTATGGGAGGCTGGGGTCTTATTTGAATTAGGGCTGTGGGTGGGGTCAGGGACCACATCTTTAGGAAGGTGATGGTGCTGGGGAGGAGGCCTGCCTTGTCCACCAGACCATTCTTCCCCCAGCGGCCTCTGTTTCCTGGGGCCGGGCAGCGCAGCACTCTGCTGTGTTCTGGTGAGACCTACAGCTGTGTGCTGGGCAAACGTTCAGGGTGAGCACCACTGATTACACCCTTGACGGTGGTCCAGTTGGCCTTGACATTTGTAGACAAGGTCCCTGGGCCTCTGCATCATGCAGAAGCACTTGGGAGAAGGTGGCAGTCCTGGACAGACATTCTCTGCTCACCCACAAAATCCTCAGAGGGTTTCCCTCTGTGGGTTTATAAAAGCCCATTATCTAATTCATGACTCAGAGAATTGAGCTTGCTGGCAAGAGGCTTTTTAAGCCACATTTTGAATAATTTCTCAGCAATTCATTACATGGGAAAACAGGTCCTTTTTGTTCTAATACTTAGCCTACGAATGCAACTCCCCTCTGCCAAAATTCATTAACAAAACCTGTGTATAGGGGCCCAGCAACTCTGGCCAGTTTCTTAAATGCACTCAAACTTGCTGATCATTGAAATGTAAATTTTTACCTTTGGCTGGAAATGACTCATGGGTCTCAGCTTGTAGGAAACAGCAATGTCGCTTTCAAACACCCGGGATAGCTCCAGACCAAGTGCCCATTGTGAGATGAGGCTTAACGTGTGGCAACCAAGAGACGGCCGCGTGTCATCTTTCCGATTGGCAGCAGAGGGAGGGCTGGTAATGAACATGCTAACAGCTTGAGGGGGACAAAGCTCCCCTTGTTGGCAATATGGTGACCCAGAGCTCAGCAGAGCCCCACGACAGGACCAGGCTGTTCAGGCTCTGCTCACACCAACCACCATCCCTGTGAGAACAGTTTGGGCTTGCCACCCCAGGCTGGCCTGTGCAGAGTGGTGGGCTGGGTTCTCTACAGAAAGGAAGAGAGAGGGGTGGCCAACGGAGCTCAGACCAACGAAGCTGGTGCAATGGGTGAGGCATAAATAGCCATCTCAAACTTTGCTTGATACAAAGCTGGATATGCTTATTTCTAAATATATATTTTTTATTTATATGTAACATAAGGTATATTTAAACTATATTACCTTATATATTTAAATTAATATGTTTAAAATAAAATATTAAATATATTAAAACATATATCTTTTTAATTTTTTTATTGTGTTAAAATACACATGACATAAAATTTATCATCTTAACCATTTTTAAGTGTGCAGTTCAGTGGTATGAAGTACATCTATATTGTTGTGTAACCATCACCACCACCCATTTCCAGAAGTCTTTTCATCTTGCAAACAAAAACTCTGTACCAATTAAACAATAACTCCCTATTCCCCTTTATCCCCAGCCCAGGGAAACTACCATTTTACTTTCTGTCTTAATGATTTTGACTACTCTAGGTATCTCATAAGTGGTATCTTCTTATAATGATGTCTCTTCTTATAAGGGCACTAATCCTATCATGAGGGCCCCACTCTCATGACCTAATCTAACCATAATTATTTCCCTTGAGATCATCATACTAAGTAAAGTCAGTCAGACAGAGAAAGACAAATATCATATGATATCACTTATATGCAGAATCTAAAAAAAATGATACAAATGGACTTATTTACAAAACAGAAATAGACTTAGAGAATGAACTAATGGTTACCAGGGGGGAAGGGTTGGGGGGGAGGAATAAGTTGGGAGTTTGGGATTGACATGTACACACTGCTATATTTAAAATAGATAACCAACAAGGACCTACTGTATAGCACAGGGAACTCTGTTCAGTATTCTATAATAACCTAAATGGGAAAAGAATTTGAAAAAGAATAGATACACGTATATGTATAACTGAATCACTTTGCTGTACACTTGAAATTAACACAACATTGTTAATCAACTATACTCCGATATAAAATAAAAATTTTTTAAAAACTTAATTATTTCCCAAAGGCCTCATCTCTAAATGCCATCTGATTGGGGGTTAGGGCTTCAGTATATAAATTTTGAGGGAACATAATTCAGTACATAGCACTATACAAATACCTCTTCAAGACCCTGCTTTCAATTATTCTGGGTATATACCCAGAAGTGGAATTTCTGGTCATATGGTAATTCTATTTTTAATTTTTTGAGGAACTGCCATTCTGTTTTTCACAGTGGCCGTCCCATTTTACATCCCTACCAACAATGCACACATTTTCCAATTTCCCCATATCCTCATCAACACTTGTGATTTTCTGTTTTTTTGATAGTAGTCAGATAATGTGTGTGAGGTGGTATCTCATTGTGATTTTGATTTGCATTTCCCTAATGATTAGTGATGTTGAGCATCTTTTCATGTGCTTACTGGCCATTCAAAAACATATAATATACACTTTTAATATATACTTTATATACTTTAAAAGTACATGCTAATATAGATGCTTGGGGAAAAAACTGAAAAAAATCATAAATTCAAGGTTACTGATTCTGCTGGCAAGATTAAGGGTAAATTTGTGGTTTCTTTCTTATATTTTTCTACACATTCTAAGTTTTTAATAAGAAGCCTTTTCTCTTATAATTGTTATCGTCATTATCATCATCTAACATTTATCATTTTGCTCCTGGCACTGCGCTAAGCACTTTACATGAATTCTTTCAAATAAGTCTTATAATCACCATAGGTAACTGGCACCAAAATTATTTGTAAATATGCTATTTTGTTTTTTTAAAAAAGTTCAAGAATCTCAGGGCTGTCAAGGTGACTTACCACCAAGTTCATTAGAAATCCCTTTGTGGTCACTTCCATAGCTCATTCTGCCCCCGAGCACTAAGTTAAGCAGGTTGCTCAGTAATAAGACAAGCTTCTTTGTGCTAGTGTTCTCAGAAGACCTCTGTGGAGGTGAATAATTATACATTCCATTTGTTTAAACAATGTAACAGATAATTACGGCGCACCTACTATGCACTAGACACTGGGCTCAGGAGGGATGCTACGAGAAAAGACAGTCTCCACCTTAAGAGTTCGGCAGGATTAGACACGTGAACAAGCTTCTGTAGCATCCTATAAGTGCTCTCCAGAGAAGCCATGACAGTGGTACAAAGAAGGAAGGGCTCTGCCCCAAGGATTTCTATATCTGGTGGCACATCAGAATTATCTGGAGTGCTCTGTAAAGTTACAGACCCTGGAACACCACCCCAGACTTTCTGAATCAGAATCTCTGAATGAATCCCTGGGAATCTGTATTTTAAAATAGTTGCCCAGATGATTCTGATTTGCAGCCAGGATGAGGAATCACCGGTAGATCCAACTTCTTGACTTGCATGGTATGTTGTAGATGCTATTGTTGACTGGTAGAGTAATCTCTTTTCAGATAAAAGAGGGAGGGAGGAGTTCTACAGAATAATAATATAGAAATAAGATGGGTGGGGAAGAATGCTTATGAAGCCTGTGTTTTATTCCCTCATTCAAGCTCAGTCCTATGGGCAATATATCTTGCAGAAGTGTTAAAGAAGACATTTCTCCTTGGTATAATCATTTCAGAAAACAGTATGGTGGTTCCTCAAAAAATTAAAAGTAGAACTACCATGTGATCCAGCAATTCTACTCCTGGGTAAATATCTGAAGGAAACAAAATCAGTATCTCAAAGGAATATCTACAGTCCCATGTTCATTGCAGAATTATTCACAATAGCCAAGATATGGAAACAATCTAAATGTCTTTCAATGGATGAATGGATAAAGAAAATTTATATGTTAGAATATCATTCAGACGTAAAAAAGAAAATCCTGCCAATTGCAACAACATGGATGGATCTTGAGGGCACTGTACTATGTGAAATAAGTCAGAGAAAGAAAAATACTGTGTGGTAGCACTTACATATAGTACTTTTTTTAAGCCAATTTCATAGAAACAGAGAATAGAATGGTGTTTGCTAGAAGCTGGTGGGGAGAGGGAAATGGGAGATGTAGGTACATTATATTTTCATTATATGAAGAATAAGCTCTGAGGATTTAATGCACAACATGGTGACTATAGCTAATAATATGGTATTATATGCTTAAAAGTTGCTGGGAGTAGCTCTTAAACATTCTCACCACACACCAAAAAGAGTGAACTATGTGAAATGCTGCATATGTTAATAATCTCGATCGTAGTAATTACTCTACAATGTAGATGTATATCAGATCATCACATTGTACACTTTAAATATATACAATTATATTTGTAAATTATTTCTAAATAAGTTTGGGAAACAAAAACAAAATTCTTCCAACGTTTCTTGTCACTCTTAAAATCTAAACTCCTTGAACAAAAACAGAAGACATATTTCCCTAGTAATTTTTTTCTCAACCTAAAACTATTGAATACATCAAAGATTGTTTTATACAGTATTGGTGTAAATATTTCTACCACCCAGCATCCAATTTAATCCCTATTCATCAAACAATTCAACTCGATAAATATCTCTTCTTGGACCAAATATCACTTTTAGACCAAATAAGAAAGCAAATAAGAAATGACCCCTGATCTTAAGGAGAGCAAAGGGCTTTGTAGATAGATAATATAAGGAGAAAGAGAGAAGAGTAGTAGGTAATAAATGCATATACACTGAGAGAGTTTGATCAGCCCGCAAACAACTTCAGTTCACGTGAACCTTGAAGCTGGATTCATATCTTCCCACACTACTGAATTGCTGGCTGTAAATTTAGAAAGTAACTTCTAGTTTCCTATCCCAAATCCACCCTCACCCTCTTTTCCCGGTTACTGGAGACAAAAAAAGTGCCCAGTGGGGGAAAAAACTTAAAATTTCCAGCCTCCTTTATATTTAAGTGTGGCTGATGTGATGTTAGCAGAAGTCATTGGCTGAGGCTTTCAATAAAACCCTTGTTTCCCTTTCTGCCCTTTCTACCGCCTGAGGTTCAGAAGTGATGACTGGAGCTCCAGCAGCCAAGCAAATCACAGAGACCTTAGCTCTGACATCTCTGTGCCACTGAACTAAGGACAGTCTCTACTTACCTCCAGACTTTTTAATACATGGTAGAAATAACCTTCTGCATGGCAACTGTGTGTTTAAGCCTCTTTAGCCAGGTTTCTGTTCCTACTAACTACCACCTAACAGAAAATGTGCAACATCTATCTCCCAGAGCCTAGATATTATACATAGAGAAAACCACAAACGTGCTTCAATGTACTTGCATGTGTGGCTTGCAAGTTGGATTCCTAAACACCATCAAAGAACTAATAAACACTCGGCTGAGGGATCCTCTATTTCACTCCTCTCAGGAATAGCAGTTAGTTTTCTTGGCAAAAGTCTTGCAGGTATATGGTCAAGTTTGAGACCAAACCCACAGGTTTATATCTGCCTGTGCTCTGTATTTCTACTGCTGTGTGTCTTCACTGAGCCATCCCACGAGGCTCTTGGCCTCCCCAATTAGTCAAGGATTAGAAAGGCGGTGTTGACATTTATAAATTCTGTCTCATCATTGGTCATGTCAAAAAGAGACTGCTTTGTTGCCAAATTTGTGGGATTTGGGGAAAGATTCTGCTGTTATGGAAGACTGGGTAGAAAGACAGGCTCCCCTTTCACTCTTACAGAAAATCTACTCCTGCCCCAAAGCTTGCGATTACATTTTCCTTTGCTTTGATAAACTACAAGTGGTTTTAAATTGAGTCATAAATTTCTCCAGGCCTTTTAGAGACCAACCCCCTGCCTTTGATTCCCTCACCTCCCGTGGCAGTGAAATCTGCTGGAGACCCACTCATACACTTTGTGCACGTTTAGGCTGGGAGTTTGAAATTTACAGGCCAAGCCTTGCAGAGTGACCTCGACTTTTTAGTAGCTTGAGAAGGAACCAGAGAGACTGCAAGTGGGGATTCATCAGGGCTGCAGGTCTTCGAGACAGACAAAGCTGCATCTAGAGAAGACCCTCACACCAAATGCTAGAAGTCAACAATTTATTGGTGGCTCCAATAAACTCCTTGAGGTGACTATGTGGACAACTGGCTTTGGAGTCATGGTCTAAAATTAGTTTTTCTTTTTAAAATAATGATTTGTAACATATATACTTTGCCTTGATCGGTAACATATATACCAAGCTTCAGGAACTGAATAACTTTTTGTGTAAAGCTGCTACGTTCAGTGAGAAATCATTAGCAAACTCCATCTCACCACTAGGTCTTCATACATCCCCTTGGCAGGTCATGTGCAGAAGACCCTGGGTGGGTTCGCGGATACCCTCATCTGTCCCTGATTGTCTAGAATCAATGTATCAGGTGAGGAACAGCAAAGTGAATGGGGAGCTTCTCCCTAAGCAGGGGGGTGCTCGCAGCCTGGAAACAGGAGCAGCAATTTCCTCTTACCCACTTCTGCAGGCTGTACTCTTCCAGGTGGCTCAGAGCATGCTGGGCAGGGCTTCACACTTCCCAGTCGTGGCCAATTCCAGTCTGTTCGCTGAGTTCATCTGACCTTAAGCAAAAGAAAATTCCACCTTTGAGGTTTTGCCTGAGGTCAAACCTATCCCTAGCAATATGTATGTATGTATGTAAATATGTGTATATATAAAATAATCAGTTAATTCTCATATAATTAGCAGCTTTGAGGTAGGTACTAGCCTCATATTATGGATGAGGAGACTGAGGCATAAAATGTTAAAAATAACTTCCCTAAACGCATACAACTAGAGAGTGTTGTAAGGATTGAGTTATTGTGTAAAGCACTTGGAATAAAACCGGGTACACAGTTAGTACAATATAAGTGTTAATTATGATTATGATAATGATCATTACTCTAACATTCCAGGCGCTACACTAGCACTAGAGATACAATGATCAAAAAGATACAGACTCTGTCCTTTAACAACTCACTGTGTGGTGGGAAAAATTGTCATGCAAATTGATAATTTGCTATAGGTAAATATTTGAGGTCTGAATAAGGGACCGTAAGAGCACACAGAGGAAGCACTTGGGTTCAGCCTGGAGTTCTTACAGAGCAGCACTGTCCAGAAAAAATATAGTACAAGCCAGATACTCAATTTTAGAGTTTCTTGAAGCCAAATTTAAGAAGTGAAAAATATGGAGAAATCAATTTCATAATATACCAAAATATTATCATTTCAATGTATAACATTTTAAAAATCATTACCATAAAAATATTTTACATTCTTTTTTTTGTACTAAGTCTTTGAAATCTGGTGTGTATTTTATACTTAGAACACGTCTCAGTTCAGACTAGCCACATTTCAAGTGCCCCGTAGGTCTAGTATCTCCTATATTGATCAGCAGATACGGAAAGCTTCCTGGAGGAAGTGGCATTTGAGCTAAAGGAGGAGGTTGGGCCCTATGTCTAGTTACTCCTGAGAAGGATGAGATTGTGATTCACTGGTGACTTTGAGCCCAGGCTCTACTTCTCTAGGATAATACCCTGTGTGGTTGGCAGAATAATGACCCCCAAAGATGTCCACTTCCTGATCTCCAGAAGTTGTGAATATGTCACTTTACCTGACAAGGAGGAATTAAGGTTGTAGACGGAATTAAGATTGCTAATCAGCTCACCTTGAAATGGAGAGCGTATGCTGGTTTATCCAGGTGGGCCTAATTTAACTACAAAAGTCCTTACAAGTGAAAGAGAGAGGCTGGAGAGTCAGCGTCAGAGAGAGGCCACATGAGAAAGACTCCACCAGCCATTGCTGGTTTTGCAGATGGAAAGGGAGGTTGTGAGCCAAGGAACGTGAGTGGCCTCTAGAAAATAGGAAAGGTAAGGACCCAGACTCTCCCTTAGAGCCTCCAGAAGGAACACAGCCCTGTGGACACTTTAATTTTTGTCCAGTGAGACCCATTTCAGACTTCTGACATTAAGAGCAGTAAGATAACAAATTTGTCTTGTTTTAAGTTACCAATTTTGTGGTGATTGTTGTAGTTGTAGCAGCCAAAGGAAACAGCCTCATTTCCTTCTTCTGCCCTGGTAGCCCCGACTTGATCCCCACTCCTTGAATGCATTCCGCGGATGTGGGTTAGGTCACTGAGAACACCAGCTGGGGGGTTTCCCAGCTGCTGCCACCGTCACCTCCACCACTAGACTACACTCATGTTCCGAGGTCCTATGTCCACAATCAGCAATCATGTGACACTCCTGTTTCCTGAACAGTCTGTTAAATGAGACACTGTAGGTGAAAGTCCTTCCTCTTCACAAAAACTATCGTTGTCTGGTACTGCTGTTCATAATGTTAATTAAAAGGAAAGGTTATTAATAATAGGGAAACTGGGGGAGTGAGGGAGTATATGGGAACTCTGTACTTTCTGCTCATTTTTCTATAAACTGAAAACTGTTCTAAAAATAAAATCAATTAATTTTTTAAAAAGTAATTTACAAATAAATCAAGTAATTTACAAATAAAAAAAAGTAGAGGGAAAATGGCTCACAACCCAATACCTGCAAATATGTGGAAGGCCTTGTTAGCAAGATGTAAAGGAGAGATAGGATTAGAAGAGTAATAAGGATGCTTTTCAAAGCACAGAAGGAAGACTGTACTATGTGAAGCAATAAGGGACCAGGAAAAGAAGGCTCAATTCCATGAGTCCACGGAAAAATGGGCGTGACTGTACTTTTGCTCTTCAGGGATGCAGGACCTTTGGTGTCCCATTCCTTTACGATGGGTATATAATGAAAGGAAAATGGGCCAAGTAACTTAAATAATGATTCTGTCCACCACACCCAGTCTCGCCCCACTGAGAACCATCTGAGTGTATTCTTAACCTTTCCTCATGTTGAGAGAAGGCATCACCACTTTGAGAGGGCAGACCTGTCTCGCTTCTCCAGAGGAGTCTGCAAGGTCCCCTGGATGACTGCCAATGCCTGAAACTCACAAGGGTGCCTTTGAAAGGAGAGCGCACATTGTCCTTCACCCCTGCCGGGCAGCAAGGCTGCCTTTCTTACCAAGACTCCTGGGAAAAGTGAGAGAGAGACTGGACCCCGTTCTCATGTGAATAGTATTCTCCTTACTGGCTCGCGGGAGGAGGCTTGGAGAAGACACTGAGTGGTGTGGAGAGGGACACACACCTCGGTTAATATTCCTCATTTGTTTCCGAGAGTTTAGGATGAAAGACAAGCCTCATATCAGCAGGCTTCACCTCCTGCGTCTAACCAGCCACGTAAAGACAACTGTTTTTTTCTTGTTTTCCTATTTTTTAAAAACGGTGCATTATAAGAGTGTTTAAGTTGTAAGAGAGCAGTGAATTCAAGGCCCCTTGAGGAAAAGAGCAGGAAGAAAGGATGCCCAGAGAACATCAGTGCTCTCTCTGCACTGAAAGCCCTCCATGCAAATGGACAGGGAGATTTATTACTCACTGCAGGTTAGAGAGCAGCTGCTTGCTACTCCAGAGATTTGGCACTCTGGGATTTATAGACTTAATATAGTTTATGCTTTGGTGGACTCATTGGTTGGGAAAGTATAAGATTCCTTGGCAATAAAACTTAAAGCAGGGATAATAAACCACATCCTATAGGGTTTGAGAATCTCCCTGCACAGGTCCCACCAAACCCTCTGCCTGGATAAGACAGTTCCAGGCAATTCTTACCCCAGCCCCGCTCCTCCCTCAGTGATGCGGCCAGTGTCTCAAGAAGGGAAACTCAAGAGAGTGAAACTGGGCGAAGATGAGCAACTTCATGCCCGGCCAGACGGGACGCCTAGGGCTCCTTGAAAATGCGAAAGGGAAAGAGGTAGCTTGGTTGTAGGTATCTACGTTGATATGTTATCTTGCTGCCAATTGAAACAGTAGCAAAGAAGAACAAACGTGTTTCAGCATATGGACACTGCCTCACACAAATATGGAAAAGAAGATGGCAAATAATTGGTTATTTGAAATCAGTGTTTTCCTTTTCTTGATCACATCCTAAAGTACTTGTTACCTGGCAAGAAAATGATGCAGTTCAGCTGGAAGCTTAAGGTGCCCAGAGATGGCTTTGATTCAATAGCATCATCGAAGGGCAACATTTAAGCACCTAGTTATTAGGGAAGGAAGGGGAATATGTCTGTGAGTCAGAGGCTGGGAGCATTCCTAAGAAAATGTAAGTTTTATTACCTTTGTGGTATTTCTGGGCAGAGGCAGGCAGGCCTGGGAGATGGTAGATGAGAAGCCAGGGATGCATGGTTCCCAGACCTGCCCCAGCCATCAGAAGACTCCCTAAATACAAAGCACAGTCAAGGACAAAACAAAGGGAATAGCCCAGAAGATGAGGCTGCAACTCTGCTATTTTTAAACTGCCAATTAGAATGTCTAAAATTACGTGGCTGGAACTACCACATCCGCTTCAAGATAATCATACTCTTCTGAGCTGAAGTCTTAAACCTTCTGTTTTCCAAGCCCCTGATCAGAATATTTTGAAAGATCATTTCTTGGCTGCATTAGGCCCAAAGCCAACTTGTGCTTCCGTATGTTTTCTCCTGGGAATGACTTTTCTTGGTTATAGTTCTCAAAACCTGTCTTTTGAATATTTTTGTTTGTTTCTGGGGGGGGGGGAAATAAAGAAAAAAATAGAGATTAAAAAACAAAAGAAACAGAAAGAAAAATATCAGAAAAAAAAACTTGTATGAAGACTAAAAAAAAAAAAGTGACAGGGTTCTGTGAGTCTGTTTGATCGATCAAATTAAAGTGATCAACGTAGGCCTGTTCACTACTCACCCTTGGCCTCCTGTTAGCCCTTCTTTCCCTCCAGGTTTCACTATCCAAGCAGGAAGAATATGACGTTTTGCTTAAGGCAAATGAATCCAGTTTCCTCCACTGACATCGGACCCCAGAGAGTTCAGTTCAAATGAAATGAGAAACAGTGCATATTAAAATCCTCATCAAGCCCACTTCAAAGAGTCTAGGCTTCATGAAGCCTGCATGAACCAAAAAAGTGTGTCGAATCCCCAGTAATTCCTGCAACATCCACACTGCACACTACCCACCTTGGCTGTCTATGCAACATGTGGCTAGTATGTAGCCTCTTGAAGCTACCTGATATAAGAGGACAACTCTGAAACACAACAAGGACTGAAACAAAAAGATGCCAAAAAAAAAATCTATCTGTATATGCCATATATGTGTATATATATAGGCAGTGTTTAAGTAAAATTAATTTTATTTAATGGATTATTAGGTTTTAGCTCATGCTTCTGTATGGTTCGGGGTGGGGTAGGCGTTGAAGTATACTTGATTTACAATGTGTTAGTTTCCGGTGTACAGCAAGGTGATTCAGTCATATATATATATATATATATATATTACTTTTCATATTCTTTTTCATTATAGGTTATAAGATATTTAATATAGTTCCCTGTGCTATACAGTAGGACCTTGTTGTTTATTTTATATACAGTAGTTTATATCTGCTAATCCCGAACTTCTAATTTCTTTCTCCCTGCCCCTTTCCCCTTTGGTAACTATGTTTGTTCTCTCTGTGAGTCTAGCTCTGTTTTGTAAATAAGTTCGCTTGTATCATATTTTAGATTCCACACATAAGTGATATCATGTAGTATTTGTCTTTCTCTGACTTACCTCACTTAGTATGATAAACTCTAGGTCCATCCATGTTGCTGCAAATGGCATTATTTCATTCTTTTTTATGGCTGAGTAATATTCCATTGTATATATGTACCACATCTTCTTTATCCATTCCTCTGTGGATGGACATTTAGGTTGCTTCCATGTCTTGGCTATTATAAACAGTGCTGCTATGAACACAGGGCTGCATGTATCTTTTTAGATTATAATTTTCTCTGAATATATGCCCAGGAGTGGGACTGCTAGATCATATGATAACTCTATTTTTTTTTTTTTTTTTGCGGTACGCAGGCCTCTCACTGTTGTGGCCTCTCCCGTTGTGGAGCACAGGCTCCGGACGCGCAGGCTCAGCGGCCATGGCTCACGGGCCCAGCCGCTCCGCGGCATGTGGGATCCTCCCAGACCGGGTCACGAACCCGTATCCCCTGCATCGGCAGGCGGACTCTCAACCACTGCGCCACCAGGGAAGCCCGATAACTCTATTTTTAAAGGAACCTCCATACTGTTCTCCACAGTGGCTGCACCAATTTATATCCCCACCAACAGTGAAGGAGGGTTCCCTTTTCCCCACATGGTCAGCATTTATTGTTTGTGGACTTCTTAATGACGTATGCCTCTGTATGTTGTGAGGAAAGCACATTCTATGTGGTCATTTGGAAGTTGTATCCTACTTCCCATGATTGTGTATTTATTCTTTAAATTCTGTCAGTCAGGAGGAGAGTTTTAATTTGTTTTTCTCAGAAAAGAATATGAAAGATTCTTGAGGACAAATACAGCAAGTGTTTTCCATGCCTTGGGAGAGGGCATGTGTGTCCACCATGTGCACACTTGTTCCAAGTGACGGGGCTGGTGAGAAGGCCGGCTGTCCCCTGGCGGCCTCTTGCCCCCGTGCAGCTCAGCCCTGGGAAGCTCCTTCCCAAGAGGCGACCAAAAGAAGCTGGAAATGATGTGAAGGAAGGACTGTTGCCACCTTCAGCATCTCTGTCTGGATCAGTCTTCAATGTATTTTCCAATTATTACATTTCCCAGAACAACATTTATCCCCTATAACCTCACATTTAACAAAAGGCTGCTTATACCATAAAAAAAGGCAAACGGTGGTGAACACAAAATTACTTTTTAAATGTGTGCTTATGGCTTCTAAGCATTTACAAATATATCTGTGTACACAGTGCAACCAGCACCATGGCACACATCTTGCAGCTGAAGCCACTTTAAAATGAGGTTCTATTGGCCTTTCAGTAACTACAACCCCTTGGATGAATGCAAGATGAGGCAGAGAGCTCTGCCCCAGGTTCCAGGGCAGTATCGTTAAGAGATCTTAAAAGATACAAATAGCAGTGGTTCTATGTTATTGTGGGGAAACTGAGTTACACTCTAATTAAATAATTGTTCCAAAATTAAACTGAAAAAAAGAAATCAGGAATGGAGTTCAAGTGGAATCCTGGTCTCCTAGCCCTTATCATCTAGCCCTTTTCTCATTTAAATACTACAGTATATCTTCTTTCTGCCACAATAAATAGTATAAGCTCTCTTCTCTCCTGAAAAGAGTTCATTCTGGGGACCAGACAGGGTGCCTATTTCTTTTTAATACTGCCCCTCAGTCCTGTGAGCTCTGATTAAATGATTTCACATGCTGAGTTCAATAATTGGAGTTGCCTAGTTCCCGACCATTTGTTTGCCAGCCATAATAAGTGTCACTGTTTTAAGGGAATGACTGATATAGTGGAGAAGCGAGAAAGGGGCTGGGAGGACTAGCAAACAAGGAATCCTATTCAGAAGAAGTGAGGCGCTAAAGGTCACCACTGCCCAGCTTCCCAGGCACGCCCCCATCCCCCCACCCTCCCTACACCTACTCTCTCATAAATTACAAATCCACATTCAGAGCTCAATACTTTAACCTTGCAAACTGGATCAAAAACTCAAATTCTGGTAATACCAAGGCCTTGTTTCCGACACTTCTTCTGTTTTTGTCATTGACCAGCGTCCTCAGGTCAGCTGCTTTATCTTTATAAGGCTGTACTTTCCTCATCTGTCAAAAAAAAGAGACCTATCAGGGCCTCGGTAACATTCTGTGACCCGTATTAGGCAAGTTGGTTAGAGATACTCTAATGAAAGCCCACCATGGTCACCTAGAGGCCCCAGAGGAGAACCCACGAGCCACAGAATGTTATGTATTTGGAAGGAAGTCTACTACAAAATAGACTATGTCTGCACTTACAAACTTAAAATTTAATAGTAGCAATAACACATGAAACCAGGAAAAGGAAACCAATAAAAGAGTGTACATACAATACCTACAGTTTTATAAAGTATATAAAAAGGGGTCTTGACATTTGAGAATTCATTAAAATATCCACAGAGCATCCACTATGTGCTCTACACTGCAGCAGGTACTTGAAAGAGGACAAGACACAACCCTCAAGGTACTCCGGGTTTGCCAGGACGCACGGAGTGCTGGGAACCCAGAGGGGGTCTGTGAATTCTGCCTGCAGGTATGTGGTTCAAGATGACACGGAGCTGAAATGCAGGCTGAGCCTTAGAAACAAGCAGGAGTTAGCCAGAGAGAAAGGAGATTAAGAATCCAAAGCTGGGGCAATGCAATGGGCCAAGGAGCAGAGCCTGGAAAGAGCAGCTGTCAACGGTTTGGAGGGGCTAGAACATGAGTTATTGGAGGTGAGAAAGGGCAGTGGAGGAAACTGACAAGGAGAGCAGAGAGGGGTCCTGAGGAGCAGAGGCAGCCAGGCCCCAGAGGTTGGGATGTACGCCAGGGCACAGCTCTGGGCACCTGGAAGCGGCTGCTGAGCAGGGGGAGGTCACAGTCCATCGTGTTTACATTGTAAGAGCAGAAATGCAGGACTAGGTGAGTGTGTACGTGGTGGAGGAGGGACATGAAATAGGGGATGTAGGTAGGAGAAAGTTGTGGTGACCATAATTATTACTAAAAGAAAGAGCTTTTGTTCATACATTATGAGGAGACAGCCTAAGGTAGGGATGAGCAAACTGTAGCCCATGGGCCAAATCCTGGCCCTTACCTGGTTTTGCACAGCCCCGAGCTAACAATAATCTTCACATTTTTTTAAATGATTGAAAAAAGTCAAAAGAAGAATAATACTGAGGACTTCCCTGGTGGTCCAGCCGTTAAGACATTGTGCTTCAACTGCAGGATCCCTGGTTAGGGAACTAAGATCCCGCATGCGGTGCAGCCAAAAAAAAAAAGAATATTTACTGGCACATGAAAATTACATGAAATTCAAATTTTTGTGTTCATAAATAAAGTTTTATTGTTGCACAGTCATGCCTGTTTATTTGCTATTGTCTATGGCTGCTTTACCATCACAGTGGAAGAGTTGAATAGTTACAACAGACCACATGGCTCCCAAAGCCAAAACTTTTTACCATCTGGCCTTTTATAGGCAAAGTTTGCAGAGTCCCGGCCTAAGGCTTGAAGATGAGGAGAGGGTATAGGCTTCTTGAGGGCAGACATGGTGTTTTCCCCTCTCTGTACGCCCAGCTCACGCCTGCCTCATAATAAATGCTCCAAGAGTTCTCGGTGGAGGAACAAGTGAGGACCAGGTGGAAACAGTCATAATAAACTGGAATGATGACAAACTTGCCCCAGAGGTTGACAAAGTAGCAGTTTATCTTGGCAGGGTGATCTTCAGATCTGGGACCCAGTGCCCCCTGGCCCCAATATATTCCACCACCTTTAGTGGGGCAGGAGAGGAGGGGAAAAGACACCAGAGAGCAAGATATGAGTGACACAGAAAGACTCGTTTTTTTCATTCTCTTATTTAAAAATAATTATGAGGCACCTACAATGAGATGGAACTGGGCAGATCCCCAGGATACATTTGGGGTATAACACTGGTCTTCTAACTAGTGTCTCTGTCTCTTTCCGTCCCCTCCAATTTCTTTCCTGTGCAGATACTAGGGTAATTTTTCTCCAACACAGTAGAAGAGAGTACTCCATGCACCATATTTCAGCCTCCCCTAGAAAAAAGTCCAAACACTTAGCCATGCATAAAGGCCCTGTGTGGTCTGATTCTTCTTTAGCCATCGCTCCCCAAGTCCTCCTTTCAGTGCCACACTCTAAGGACACCTAACAACCTTCAGTTTCCCAAACAGGCCAGGCTATTTCATGCCTCCAAGTCTTTGTTCTTGCTGGTCCCTCTGCCTGCCATGTGAGCCCTACCACCCTGCAGCATCTACTCATGCAATACAATTCAGTTCCAGTGTCACTAGTTTTGTAGCTGGCAGAAGTGAGGATAGCACATAGCACTGGGTAGAGAGGTGGGAAGCCTGGATATGGAAAAGATCGAGACCCAGGATCCTGTTTATTAGGGGCGAGCATAGGGGTAAGACAGCATTGGCAGGCTCAGAGCTGAGGTTGGGACTCAGGGCTTGAGCTGTTTTCAGGCTGTCAGAAGCTATTGCTTTTATAAGAGCTGGAGTTCTCAAACTTTGGTGTGCATCAGAATCACCTAGGTGATTTTTTAAAACACTGGTATCCAATTAGAGTGGCTGAAATTAAAAAGACTGACAATACCAAGTGTTGGTGAGGACATGGAATAACTACAGCTCTCAAACAGTGCTGGTGAGAATCTAAAAATGGTGCAGCTGTTACCAAATCAGGGTTATTTTGCCCCAAGCACAGCAAGCCAAAACTCTGAGACCTTGAGGTTTGCAGCAAAGATAAGGTATGTGTGCAAGGCAGCCAAGAGAGCTGGGAGTGGAAGGGGTGGAATCTCAGATCCAGAATCCAGATCTGCCTCCCTAAGGCAAGGGGCTCCGGGTATTTATGGGATAAGGAATAAAGCAGCAGGGCGTCTGAGGTGTGGAGGGAGTGGGCAGCGTGGAGAAAGGTGATTGGTAAAAGATGTGGTAACGGTCATCTTTCTGCCCAGGTGTAACTAAGATACAGGGCCTCTGCACTCAAATGTGCAGGCACCTGGCAGGATCAGAGGGTGGAGTTTTCAGCCCTGTGACGTCTAAAGGTCACAGAGAGGTCACTCACGCATGTCCAGCTGGAGGGTCAGTGGTCCTATCCAGTCTTAACCAGCTCAGCTCCAAGTAGACACAGCTGACTCCAAGTTCCTGAAAACAACTCAGGCAAGCATCTTACCGTTTAAGCTACATGCTGCGTGGAGGACCTGCACGTCGTAAAACCACCTTGATTAGGGAAGGCAGGAGAAAGGGATTTGACTAAGAATTACTCACCGTTTCACAGCCATTTTGGAGAACAACTTGGCAGTTTCTTATAAAATTAAACATAAACTTGTCATGTGGCCAGCACTTCCACACAGACTTTTACATGATTGTTCATAGAGTTTTATCCTCAATATTAAAACCCTGTAACAACCCAAATATCTATCGAAAAGTGGATGGATAAACAAACTGTGGTAGAGCCACACAAAGGAATACTATATACCAATTAAAAGGAATGATTCAAAGATATATGCAACAAAATAGATAAATCTTAAAATATTATGCTCAGAGAAATAAGCCAGACACAAAATAATACATACTGCATGCTTCTATTTTATGAAATTCTAGAAAAGACATTAATTATAGTGACAGCACATCAATGGATGGCTGGGGCCAGGAGTTTGGGGGGGTAGGGGCATTGAGTGCAAAGGGCATGAGGAAACGTTTCTGGGTGATGGAAATGTAGATCTTGGTGGTTACAGGGATGTATGCTTTCATCAGAACTGACTGAACTTTGTGCTTAAAATGAGTCCACCTTATTGTTTGTAAATTATATCTCAATAAGGTTGACAAAAAAAAAAAAAGGTTCCAGGCCCTGTGACAAAACTCCTGAATCAAAATCTCTGTAGGCTGGGCCCAGGGCATCAGTGTGTTTAACAGGCCCAACAGGTGATTCTGATTTTCGCTAAGTTTGCAGATCATCTGATTACCATTTTACTGAGCTGGCTGAGAATACTGCAGCCATGGCTCCCTTCAGTGCTCTCTGTATCAACCTTGGCTTTTGGAGTGAATGGTGGTGTCACAGTCTCTCAGTAGAGACTCCATTAAACTAGAAGAAACCTTGTAAGGCCACACAGGTCAATCCCAGGTATAAATCTGCTCCCTGGGTTCTGCCTAGTCTTAGTGCATGCAGTAGAAAGTTCCAGATTCTCCTTGAAAAAGGCTCCCGAGTGGGCTTCCGACTCACCGTCCTCGACAGGGGACATTTCCAAATGGCAGCTCAAAGCCCAATCTCCCCAAAGTGAGCAAACGAGCTCCCCTCCCCCAAAGCTCCCACGTGAGCCAAGCAATACTGCAGTCGAGTCTGTATTCCAAGAGCAGTGCAGTTTCTGAAGTTAGGTTATTTACTTTCCTTCTCACCTCTCCATGGAAGTTAAGACAGCTGTGCACTGCATATACGTACACGCAACTGTGCCTGATTAAAAAGAAGTCTCAACTTCAGGTTGTAGAAAATTACAATTTCCAACTAAAATAATTGCGCCACTTTAAGGAAAGGATGAGTAATTCTGTGTCTGTGATGTTTCTTGGGATGGGTTCAGGGGTTTAGAGTGTAATGCAGTACAGGACTCTACCTGTGGTAAAATGCTTCTCTACATCAGTAACGAGCACTCCAGGGTTTCTTCAGCCTGTTTAATTGTGTAAGATAGCTTACTAGATGTTTAGCATACTGTAATTTGGAAAGCAATGCATTATGGGTTAAATTACCACCCAAACACTACAAATAAATTACAGCCAGAGGTAGAAATGGATATTATATTGTCTTTGGCAGTAGAAATTTTACCTTCCTGGAGGCTGACGGCCTTGTCTTGATCAGGACTGCTGCTCCTCTGGCATCTGCATTAATAGAACAGATCACTGGTAAAACAGAGCTAGAGTCACAAAGGACCGCTGTTACAGAACAGCTTGAATTACACTGCCTCCCGACAATGTCAAAGAAAATTCAATACCCGAGTCAGAGGGACTTTTACAGGATTATTGGGAAGATGATTTTTATCATTGATGCTCTTATTTTTGTTTATGTCTTTAAAATTTTTGTTCAGTTTTAAAGCAGCCTGATTCTATAGAAAAATTCTTGATCTAGGTCTTTTCATTAAGTAAACCTGGAGTAGAGAAGCTCAACATCCCTAAATAATGTAAGACAAAATTACATGCACTCCACAACTCTCAGAAAAATAAATGATGGAACGAAATCTCCTTATATTAGTGCATCTTGGATATATCTAGCAGTAGAACAAAAAGGGAAAGGCTTTGGTGCTTCAAGAAAGCAGGTGAGAATATCTGTCACATCCTAGCAGCAGTGTCTGGGACTGGGAATGTTACTCTGGAGTAACAGGGGTGGTGGCATTTGTAGTGGACATTACGGTAACGACTACTTACAGGGCACTATCTGTTGTGATGGTATACGTCCCAAAGAGTTGTGAAGATGATCAAAACGATGTACAGGAAGCACTTAGTATAGTTCCCAGGGCATTGTGAGTGCTCAACACAGGGTGTAATTACCATCATCTTTGCCATCATTAACCCTATTTTAGAAATAGAGAAATTGAGGATCACAGAGACTCAGTAGCTTGTCTAGTGTCATAAAGTAGTGAATGTCCTAACAGGAATCTAACTCGTGTCTGACTGACCCTAAATCCATGGTTTTAACCAATCTCTGCACCTTCTTGGTTTGTAGCTGCATGAGCCTGCTGAGAAAATTATTTCCCCAAACACCAAATTACTCTCTTGACCCAAGTAAATAACTGAGATTTTGGAAACAACTCAGAGGTCTATATTTACCTATTGCTGGGTCTCTAGTTAGAGCACCTGAGCCGAGTGAAGGGGGCTCACAGGCTGATGAGTGGGGGGCGGGCAGGGCAAAGCTGTGTCAGGCTAAGGGAGTGGCTTTGCGTACATCGCTATTGGAAGTACCCAGGCTCCTGTACCTTCTCCACACCTCCTGCTCTGAATCAGAGGTAGCTTTCACGGGTATGCAGGGCACACTGACATCTGGGTTGCTGGGATTTGTCCTTCAGATTTGGTGAATTTACGATACACATTAAGCTGTCTTAATGACTTCACGGTTTCTCCCAAGAAAACATATAAGGTGTCTAAAGCCAAGTATATTTAATAAGTGATTTTCTTTTCATAAGGAAAGGCATTTCAGCCCTAAGTGATGAAAATCACTTAGGTCGCCTGCAAGTTGAGGACACAAATCCATCTGTACTCGGAAAGTATTGCAGAAACCAGAAACTGAAAATGTTCATGGGCAGTCCAGAGAAGGGCTCTGTTGCTAGGATGCCCACTGATGCATAAATAGATAAGGACTCCACAAAATCTTATTAATAAAGTTGATGTGGCTTTGGTTGACTGGCCAACTATGGCTGCCTTCAAAGTCATTAAACTTCAGACCAGGCTCAAGATTTATTAAGAGATCTTGCTGCCTGATAGTCTGTAGGGATATTCTTATAGCAGTTGTTACTATCACATTCAGCCACTGGGTAAATTCCCAGCAACCAAGGTTTCAAGAGAAACTGAAATCAAGTTTAACATAATTCAACCACAACAAGAACACAATAGGAAACAGAACAGAAAATTCCAGAGACCAATGATTTCCTCATAGATAATTTTACATAGACGTTAAATAAGAATTGTTTTAGGAATCCAGGGAAGAAATTTTTTTTTTTTTTTTTTGCGGTACGCGGGCCTCTCACTACTGTGGCCTCTCCCGCTGCGGAGCACAGGCTCCGGACGCGCAGGCCCAGCTGCCATGGCTCACGGGCCCAGCCGCTCCGCGGCATGCGGGATCTTCCCGGACCGGGGCACGAACCCACGTCCCCTGCATCAGCAGGCGGACTCCCAACCACTGCGCCACCAGGGAAGCCCGGGAAGAAAATTTTTGCTTTACATGAAAACACTATTGATTATCATCGTCATCATCATATTTATTCGCCACTCACCACATATGAAGAATTGTGCTAAGTACTTCATCTCATTTAGTCCTCCCAACATCTCCATAAAATAGAGATGTATCCATCCTAGAGTATCCACCCTCAATCCTAACTGAGACACACAGAGGGATGTCTAATATTATCTCGAGATATCTCAAGAGACATAGAATATTTTCTCCAAAAGTGTCTAAGCAAATTAACCTCAAGGTATTTATTTTTTTAAGAAACAAATGTATGCTATCCATCACTTTTAGTTAGAAGAGGCATTCAATAAAATCAAACTAAATAAAATGGAATGTCTAAATCCCCCAATAGTGGGGACTATGCCTCTAAAGCATATAGGAAGGCACCAAAATCTTATACCTGGCCTGTGAATATAAAAATTGATTAAACCAGTTCCTTGGGGAAACTTAGTAGAACCAATGCTTAAGGATTAGAGCTTCAGAAAGCCAGCTCCTTGGGAATACAAAAAGGTGCTGTGTTACCTTCCATCGCAAGAGCCTTTTGAAATATTGTGAAACGAGAAGCGTCATCTTATCTCTGAGTTGAACGCACAAAATGAGGGAAGGACTGAATCACACTGCAAGACCAAGAAGGAATCCTCCTTTTGTGTTTTCTGACCCCTCCTCCCTTCATCCAGAGGCTTTAGGGTACACCTGTCTACCTTAACCCTCTAGAGATAGGTCTAAGGGCCAACAGGCGCTGCTCTCAAGGTGTGGCAAACGACATTTAAAGACTTCTTTTTTAACTTCACTTCCAGCTCTTACATTGAAAACATTCACCTTTATAAACATCTCTTTTCACATTTTTGTCCTCTTCCCTCTAGGAGAGTCATGGCAGAATTCCTATAGTGCTCCCTTTCTAGACAGAATGTTCAAGGGCTCTAAATACGTCCCTCTGAACTAGTGTCTTAGCTTGGATTCCTCCCAAAAGAGGTCCTGAGACAAAAACTTGAGTACAAGCAGTTTTCTTGGTGATAATCCTTGGGAGCAGACTTGAAGCAGCGGGAACATAAGGGAGGGAGAAAACCGATAACTCATACATCAATGAGGAGGTTACTACTGAGGGCACCTGAGGAACCTGGGGACCCTCTGAGAAGCCATGTGGAACACACCTCATAATCATCCCCCTGGGCATTATCCACCAACTCCCATTCCCCACTGGTAGAGGGTGGCCCAGGGACATGAGCTCCTCTTCACTTCCTGTTGACACCAGTGTACTCATGGAGGGTGGGCAACGAGCAGGAGAAAGTCCTCCAGCAGAGAAGTAAGCTGCAGGGGCTTGAGGGGGAAAGCAGCTGGTGTGCAGGTAACTGCCTTCCCCAGCAGCTGCAGGTAGATTCAGGTTGGCTGGGGGATATGGGGCAGGGCAACTGCTTTTCACATGCCCCTACCTCTCTCTTCTCAAATATGCTTCAGGAGTTCTTGACCAAGTTGCCTTGGGGAAGAATTGACCTCTGTCCCTTCCTAGTTATGTAACCAGAGGCTGACTTAACCTCTCCAGGTCTCAAATCCTTTAACATGGAGATGGTGATAGCACTCACTTCTTATGGCCTTGTGGAGACTCAAATATGTAAATACATGTGAAGCTGTTAGCACAATGAACAACAAGGCATGCAATAAAATGTTGGCCATCTTTATCACTTTTGTTTGTCTTACCTTTTCTGTTTTTAAGAAGAAATAGCATGGGACTAAGAATTCTGAGACCCTGGTTTCAGCCCTAGCTCTGCTGCTAGCTAGTTGTGTGATCTTGAGAAAGTCACTTAATGTTTCTGAACTTGAGCTCCCTCATCTGTTAAATAAAGGGGTTTAAATAAATGAGTCTTTGAGGGGGAGGGTTTTAGTCAAGGAATCTTGAATTCAAACCCAAACACCTAAAATGTCAAGATGTGGAAACTGGAAATCCAAAGAGATGGGGCCCTGGCAGTTCAATCAGGTTTGTTTGTTTGTTTGTTTTCTAAAAGTCGATGGACTTGATACTGAGTTCCTTAAATCTCTTTCAGTTACAAGTAATGAAACATCAAACATGAACTGGGTTAAAGGAAAAGGGTGACATATTGACTTGGAAAATGGAAAATAAAATCCCCATCTAGACTACCTTCAATTGTGGCTGGGTCTAGGGGCCAAGTGATACCATCAGGACCACGTTTCTCTGCATCCCTCACTCAGCTCCATGTCTTTCTCTGCTGCCTTCATCTCAGAAAGTCCTGCCCTCCTGGTGGCAAGAAGGCTGCCAGCAGCTCTCCATCTCACTCCTATCTTAGGACCACAGGAGAAAAAGTTCCCCCCAAGATGTATTTAGTCCTGGGATTGACTGTTATTGGCACAAATAAGGGTGAGACATGCTCATATCTGAACCAATCACAGCAACAGGACAGGAAATGTGCTCATTCATTGGCTTGGAGCACAGGCCGACTTCTGATTGAGAATATCTAGGGTGGCGGGTGGGGTAGGTGGGAGCAGTGCTATTGCCAACAGAAGGAAGGATGGCTATCATATGCCAAAAACAACCAATGCCCACTGTGTATCTATTCAACTCCAACCTCTAAAATGTCTCCTTGCTGACTCCTTCTTGTCTTCTGGGTTTTATGAAAACCTCTGAATTTCACCATCCCAGTTGCCTCATCCCTTTGCCACATTTCCTTGCTGTTGCATCCACATCCTTTAACTGAATAACGAATGGGTCAGTAAGTATGTATGAAACACTCTGAATTCTGTGGGGAAAATAAGACATCTCTGAGACTAGACCTTTATCCTCAAGGAGTTTATAATCTAGCTGGGTAAAAAACCCCAGAATTATTCTGCTTATGTAGGTTCATAAGCAGTACAAGTTCATAAAGGGGGAGATCAGTAATATGAACAGTTCCAGGCAGACTGAAATGATGGTCACATCTAGCCAGATGAAAGTCAATAAGGATAAATATAAACTCCCACGCTAAGATCCAGGGGCCCTAGGGAGCCACTGAAGGTTTTTAACCAGGATAGTGATAGAGTCAAAGCAGTGGTTTAGGAAGAATTATTCAGCAATACGTATGGATGAGTCAGAGTAGGAAAAGACGGGAAGGTGGGGGCCAGTTTAGAGTCTACTGCAATAGTATTTGTATAGAATGAGGTTACAAACCCTACACCTGAGGTATTCGTGGAAATGAAAAGAAAACGTGTACGGAAATGCACTGGTTGAGGAAGGCAGAGAAGAATGAGTTAAGGAAGAAAATTGTCCATGAAGATTTGAGGCTGGAAGACTGAGGAAAGGTGCCATTAGAAGTAAGAAGGTGGGAGGAAGGAACGCTGACTGGGAGTGAGGGGCAGGATGGAGAGTGGAGCGGGAAATAAGCTGTTTTAGACGTGCCACGTTCGTGACGCTGGAGAGACATGCAGGTGGAAGTCTTCAAAGGGCCATTGGAAGTTTGGTTCAGAGTCAGGGGAGAGAAGACAGCAGTTAGGGAATCAACTTCCTGGAAGTAGGAGCAGATGAGATGAGATTAATGTCACTTACCTGTCAAAACAACAGAGAGTCAGAGAAGAAACCCAGACCTTTCGGCTCCTCCCCCTGCTGCCCGAGTGACCTTGGCCTCAGCCTCCTCACTCATACACTGGAGTTAAGCAATAGCAAAAGCAGCACTGACTATGGGCATAGAGTCCACAGTTGGCTCTCTTCTCTTGCACATCCTATAAGGACATGCAGTTTCCTGATCAGTCATTCTGAGTTACACCACTGCCTGGAAACGAGTTTGTCCCATCAGCTACCTGGCCCCAAGTGCACCTCAGTCTCTCCACGGAGCATGCCCAGGGCTCTACATGTTGACACCCATGTTTATTTCAGCTAGACCACAGTAAATATGACTTGTGCACGACATACTTCACATACTATGTTAATGTCGTTTGATAATTCCAACACCCACACGCTCCGCATTGCTGACTACCCCTGCCTCAGGGTGGAAACATGTCAAAAAGACTTTCTTCTGCCACCTGGCCAAGCTTCTACCGAATTTATCTTTGACCCGACTTTAAGTTTTCTAAATATTTTATTCTCCAGCTATCTAACTTAAAATCCTTGAAATGCATGTCTTATCCAATGTTTCTGCCCATAAGAAGGACCATGAACACCGACTGTCCCCTTTATCATCAAGACAGAGCATCTACTTGACAGTCCTTTCTCACATTAGAATTTGAAACCAAGATGAGTTATTTGGACAGAAACGTTTCCCCTGCTGCATTGCAACGGGCTGGCATCCAAGCAGGGCGTAAGGACACCTCTCCAAGTGGCAGATGGCAAATAACTGGCTTTGTATAAGTAACTCAACCTGATGATTACATCTAATAATTCCAGGCCTGATCCTGGAGACTCTGACAGTGCAGAGAGCGCTCCTACTGCCATTTCCAATGATGAAGCATCCTCAACAGGAAGTCTGCTTTCACTAAAAAAATTATATTTGTATGTATGTGTGTGTTTGTGTGTGTGTGTACAGGATAAGGTGTACTGTACTGTCCCACACAAGCTGGCATTAACTCTTGCTGGTTCGTAAGTATTGCTTTTGATAAGTCATTATTGCTACATTTAGGTATCTCCAGCCTCTGAGCCAAACTATAATCCTTAGAAGTGGCCCCTACTTATGTACAGCAACATCATGATATATTTACTATTTTCTGAGTAATTATTATATGGTAGGTACTGAAATTACTCTCTTAATTTTCACAGGAATCCCATGAGGGGTGTGTCATTAACTCACATTACAGGTGAAGAAAGTTAAGTCACATGCTTAACGCTCTACGGTTAGCAAAGGTGGGCTGGAACTCAAACTCAGACTTGAATTTGAATTTTCCCAGGCCAGATGTCTTTTCTACCTTGACTATTATTAGGAATCAGTGTTAATGAGTGCATGAATGAGGGACTCTAAAACTCACACCTTTAACCTCTATGTTATATTGGACCAATTTATAGCCACAATAATAAACCCAAAGCCCTTGGACTTCCATATGTTCCCTAGATGTAGATGGTTGACAATGGCATAAAATTGAGTCGTCTTCAAAAAATGTAACACCAGAATGGGTAAACTGTAGTACACTCAGATAGCGGAATATTATTCAGCAAAATGAAATGAGCTATCAAGCCATGAAAAGGAAAAGACATGAAGGAATCTTAAATACATATTACTAAGTGAAATAGGCCAATCTGAAAAGGCTACATACTGTACGATTCCAACTACACATATGACGTTCTGGAAAAAGCTAAACTGTGGAGACAAGTAAAAAGATCAGTGGTTACCAGGGGTTGGGGTGGAGAGAGATGAATAGGCAACAGGCAGAACACAGAGGGTTTTTAGGGCAGTGAAAACACCGTTTATGATACTATAATGATGGACACGTGTCATTATACACTTGTCCAAACACACATAACGTACAACACCAAGAGTGAACCTTGAAGTAAACTATGGACTTTGAGTGATAATGATGTGTTAATATAGGTTCATCAGTTGTAACAAATGTACTACGCCGCTGAGGGACGCTGATAATAGGGGAGGCTATGAATGTTTGGGGACAGGGAGTATATGGGAAATCTCTGTACCTTCCTCTCTATTTTACTGTGAACTTATAATTTTTCTAAATAAACAGTCTTAAAAAAAAAGTAATAGCAAGGGAAACAAAATAGACCAAGGTGATTCACACGTGGAGAAAACCTGAACTGAACTCTGGTCATCTTTATCACTGCCGTTGACCACCACCATTCCTCAGGTCAAAATCAGGACTTAGGCTACACTTGCCAAGGAGTGGCTAAAAGACATGGATCGGCTTGGCTTTGGACCATTAATTTCACACATTAGGATTATGACCTCGGGGAATTAAATTTGCAGAGGATTTACTGTGAGCAAGGCTTGGTGCTAGGTCCTAAGGTTGAGTTCCAACTTTCCCACCCACAGTCTAGGTCTGGGAGTACATTCCTACAGTATCTGGGGTGCATCACTGCTATTCTCCTTCCCTAGGATCTTACTGATGGCCCAATAAACACACAATATCCTCGCCCCATATTCCTCGACATTATACAGCTACAGAAGCAGCACACTGTTCATATGTGGCTCTTGCTTTCTGCTACCCAAATGTGTGCCAACATTTCCCCATAGTTAATGACTCTAAGGAATGAAAGTCCATTCACATTTGGTTCATCCCCATCTTTTCTAAAAAAGTTACCTCTTTTTAACTCATCTCTCCTTGTAACAAGTGGATTTTTCTTTCTATTAGAGGTTATCTCTTAAGTTCACTGTCGAGTCCATTTTAATTCTTGCATTCCATTATGAGCTAGTCATTCAAAAAGAACTGCTATTCTGTCAGTTACATAGCTCTGCTCCCGGCATGGGACTTGTATTTCTTTAATGGCTTTATTCCTCTAAACATAATTCTTTTTCGAGGTCTCCATTATCCCCCCAGTCCTCGGAGGGAACCACTGGCAATTGTAGAGTAGGGCTCTCTGCTGCCTAGAGGCTTGAGAAACAAATCTGAAATATTTTAAAACTAAAAGAGCTCCTGAACTGATGTGTGTCCTGGATTGACTGTTACTGGGCACGAGCACCAGACACAGCACAGAACGGCAATTATTCTTCCTGGCAGTCACGGTGCCAAATGACTTTTTTCTGTGTTTAAAAATGGACAGAGGTTTTCAGTAATTGGATGAAATAATGTAGAATAATTTAAAATATTGTTCATTCAGAGAGAGATTAGGCTTTAATTAAATGGTGTCATTTAATATACCATCCAGCAGATACTATAATTGGTTTCTTTAGCAGAGAACACAGTAATATCTAGGCTTACTGAAGTGATAATGGTACTAATTTAGCCCAGTGGATACATCAACAGCTTGGCTGTTTCTGACACCCCCGGTGAGCAAGAAGTAAGCTTTGATCATGATATCTGCCTAACTCTTAATCAGTCATTTCTTTCTGAAATAAAATTACTAATCACGCAGACTAAACAAACTCTGTTTGTATTAAACAGGTACAATATCTGGGATTTTCAGGGGTATTAAGCTCTTCGTTTCTATGGATAAAAAAAGGCAGGGTTATCTTCAAAGCAGTTATGAAATTATATTTCATTTGAACAGGGAGAACGGCATTTATTGTTTTTAAAACCTGGTATAAATGCAAACCAGCACTCCCAGTTCGTTCAGAGAGGGCAGACAATTTTCTGGCATGACAACAGTTGTGTATTTTAACTCCTGTTTTCTGTTGGTCATTTACAAGGATGTTCTCATTTCCAGGCTTGGCTCCTGTTTCCTCAGGGCTCATTCCTGAAATGTGATACAATAAGGTCCTATTCTCTTCAAACTATTCTGCTTGATAATTCTGAACAAAGCTAGAAGGGGGAGGGGGTGGGGTGTAGAATTTAACTGAATCTAAAAGAAAAAAAAAATTGCCTTCTAAGGTCTAGTGCCCCAGACAAATTACAAAGTAACCAGAGATTAGATTAAAAGCCTTTGCTAAATTCTTCATTTTCAAAACTACATGCACGGCACCTAGGGATGGAAAACTTTCATTCCTCTGTTTGCAAATGACCGTCAACATGTTTATTTTGGAAAAGAATGGAAACATTGATTATGGCAAAGAGCTAGCTGGGTCACAGTGTCAGAAAAACAGGCTGGCTCTTGTCACTGGGTGGGGAAACAGAACTGGCAATTACAGGATAGGATCCCTGGAGTGTAACTCCACCTTTACAGACTTTCCAGTGGATTTTCAGGGATTTGGTGCAACACGTCAGAACTCCTCCCTGACCCATTAGAACTCTGGGAAGGTGTTCCCCACTTCATCCTCAGAAGATGCGAAATGTAACTGAGGACACAGGAATTATTTGCAAATGGCATCCTGAAAACTCTAAAGTCGGGATACTCCCTGCAAATTCAAGAGAGCTGGCAACCCAAGCGGAGCTGAATAAAGGTTGCCTTGGAGTCAGCCTGGGTCCTCACAGTTAAAGGACAAACCTCACGCCAACACGACTGCACATCAAATACAATTCTCAGGGACCATTACAGTCGCTGAAGTCCACTGGGATTCCTTTATCCTTGGGATGTCTTCCTTACAAAGCAAACCACACTCGCTGAACTGAACAACCACTAAAAGGTGACTGTGCTCTGGACAATTAGAGCCTCTGCTTTGCTCTCCTGTAAATTACTCTTTAAACCAGGGCCAACCAGTTGCACCCAGAGCACCGTTCTGGAAGGTCCTCACTGACCTCCTAATAGCTACATCCAGTGGCCTGTATTCAGTTATTGTGCTTCTTGACCTCTCTGGGGCAGACAATACCCACCTCCCTGGCCTTTCTCCTCCACTGGCTACAGCAGCCTTATGTTAGATTCTTCCTCCTTTCTCTCTGACTGCTAGAGGACTTGTTCTAGAATGTGGACATGCTCAAGTTTCCCTGTTTAAATCTTTCTTTGACTTCCAGTTCCTACCGGCTAAAAACTCAATGGCATGTCATGCAAAAGCCTTCAAAGATGGCTTCAAACATCCTTACTTTTCCAGCCTCGTTTCTTGAAACTTTCTAATATCTATCTATTCTTCCCTCACCCCCTGACACACACACATTCTTATAATTATCTCAGCACTGCATGCTTTTCCAGGTTTCTGTGTCTTTGCTCATTTCCTCTCCTTTTCTCTTTTTCTTTCTTCTTCACCCAATGAGACCCAACTCATCTCTCAAAATCCTTCCTGGCCCACTAGACTGGAAACTGCATGCAGGCAAGACCACTCCTGTCTTGCCCTTCACTGGGACCTAGCACAGAGCATGGCACAGCACAAGCATGCAGTATGTGTTTGCTGCAATGAGTTAAGTTGATGTCCCCGATTATTTAGTCACACTGTCCTTCACATTCTCACTGGATTCTCACCATATCTTAAGCATCACAATTTTTATTTTGTGCCTCAATTATCTGGATGGGAATCACACCTACCAAAACTGAGTTTTTCCAGGTCAGAGACCTTATCTTAGCCACATGCTTGGCACATAGTAGGCACGCAAGAACTGTTTGCTGAATGAAGGAGGAGAATGTGAGAAGTGGCCAGGTGAGCGTCAAGAGGTGGGTTTCCGTCGAACACCTGTGCCCTTCCCCCTTCCTGGGGGGGGGAGGGCGGGTGCGGAATTCCATAACTTTACCATCTCCAGCCAGGGTTTTTTTTAAACTCCTGCCTCCTGGATGCCTGCTGTGACCCCAGAGTCACAAAGCAGGCAAGGACTGATTTGGCACTTTACCCATAGCCCAACTCACAGCCTCCCTCAGGGATAAAGAAGCCTGTTCTAACCTAATCAAAGAGCTGCTTCATAAGGCTTCATTTGCGTGGATTCTCTGCATTCTCCTGCCTACTCCCTTAGACACCCACCAGGGAAAAACAGCAACCTCCCAAGCCTGCAAAATAAACCCACCGGGATTACAGCCATTCCCCATAATTGAGCACACCGCCTCTCAAAATGCCCATACATTTTGCATTAAACACAGTGTATCAAATTAAAAATGAAACTCAAGTTGTGTGCTTAATGGTTTTCCCAGACCTGAGGTTGAGACCAGACCACTGGTCCATCTCTTCATGAATGTCAGCTGGTTTTGCTGCTTTTTCCACAGACACTGTTTAGCTATTATGGGGCACATGAGGCACTTTTATTCATTCTTAAACCTAATGTCCAACTAACTGAGAAAGGGGATTCATTAAATAATTTAAGCTAGATCTAAACTAAAGGGCAGTTTTCTCAGTCGTATTTGCAAAGAAGTTCAATTTGACTGAAAGAAGTAATCATGTAAGCCATGTTGGTTTGGGATTACCTCTAATGGGGGTAATTTTGAATCAGCTCCATTTATATCTTCTTTCAATAAGTAGCATAGGGAAATCTTGCCTGTGACATCTGTACAACATTTCCTCCTAGACAATGTGTTTAAACTTAATTCTTTGAAAAATTATGTTTAAAAGTTTTGGTCACAATCATATATCGAGCTTTTACTGAGGACCTGTTAGACAAGACGATGAGTCATATTCATTTCCAAGATGCTAAAAAAAAAATCCCCGGGTACCTTCCGGAAAATCAGTTGGTTGTAGACACCATTCGTGTCAGTTTATTCTTAAAAGAGCTGGGAATAGAACTCAGAATATTTGGCTTGTACTCCAGTGCCTTCCTACCTCACCTGCTTAATACTGTGCCAGGGAGACCTACAGTCCAGAGTCATAGGGGAAGCAGTGTAGGGGATTCCGGCTAATTCACCAGGTATTTGCAGAATGTGTTCTTGTGCTAGGGAATGCAGTAGGAGCAGACTGATCTGTTCCTGAAAGCTGGCTTCTCTAAACTGGCGTGCAGTTAATGTCAATAGGAAACAAGTCAAGGTTACAGAAATCCTGCAAGTCTTTCTCTCAAGTCCAGGGCTTGATCCAGTCCACCGGGGCCTCTAGAACAACTTCTACCTGGGCCATTCTACTATTCCTTTTTCCAAACAGTGGATCCAAAGAGGAGTGCATAAAAGCAATCCTTTCAGTGGGCTTCCTCAGAAGGCCAAGTCCCAAGTTCACTCTCACAGCCACCAGCCAAACTCTCAACTCCCTGAGCCAGAGGAGCTCTTCTTACAGGCAGTCCTCTTTCCAGGTGCGATTTTGTAAACAGACTTTCTGGGCCTTGAATTTGGTCTTTTACTCTCTTCAATCACTGTGATAATAATAATTATTATAATAGTTATATTATCATTCACATCAAAACACTTATTTCCAGTTGCCCGCTTCGAAATGAGCTTAGTACACTCCCCCCTCTCTTCATGGTAAATCAGACTGGGGAAACAGCATAGGCCAGAGGCCTTCAAGCAATCAGGTCCCCTCTTCATGATGTTCCATGCTGCTCCCATGCTGGTTTCCAGCTGCTCTTCCTCAAAGGAGTTGCTGGCAGTGTGTTGCCAGCTGTTCCTAGTTGGGATCTCCCATCAGCAGCAGTCCCTTCCACCTTTCCTGTCCCCTACCTCAGTTTGTCACCTGGGAAATTTCCAGCTGCTCTGGTCAGTGGCCTCTCTTGCCTCTGGGAGCAGGTCTGTAACTTTCCAGTAGCTTGAAAACTTCATTTATAGTCTCAACACCACCTTTAGAGAATGGCTCCTCAGAGGGTTCACTTGGAGTCTTCTAGAAGTAGCTACAAAGCTGAACAGCCCTTGAACAAACATTAAGAGAAAAAAAAAGACCATAATGACATTTATAAAGAGGTATATGGCTACACAGCATTTCTACATGCATTATTTATTTTCATTTTCACAAAACTCATAGGAAGTAGATACTGTTATTTTATGCATGAAGATTGTGGCAAAAGGCCCCCGATTCTTCTTGTGTTCCTCTGCCCTCACTTTCATTTTTGTAAGGCATAAGAAAACCTAAATACTCTGCTGTTGTCAGTTCTGTGCCCATCTATGATTCCCCATTGTCTGTAGAATAAAATCCTAATTCCTTAACCTAGGGCACAAGGCCACGATTAAAGCCTATGCACTATGATTAACGACTTCTTTTCCCATTTTGTCTCTTGTGTGCATGCTGTGATCCAGCCGAAATGAATTACTGAGTGCCTCACACTCACCCATCTATGAGAGATACCTTGTTGCTATAAGAAAAGCACTAGATTTAGATACAGATTTTTTTCAGATTCCCAAGTCTACCATTAGCCAGCTATTTGAATTTGAGAAAGGAACTGAGCCTCAGTTTTTTCTGTTGTTGTTGTTTGTTTGGCCATGCTGCGCTGCTTGTGGGATCGTAGTTCCCCAACCAGGGATTGAACCTGGGCCCCAGCAGCGAAAGCGCCAAGTCCTAACCACTGGACTGCCAGGGAATTCCCATGAGCCTGTCTTTAAAAATCACTGTATCCACTTGAAATACATTTATTGGTGAGCAAACAGACATGGTCCTTTCTATTCTAGAGCCCACCCTGTGGCAGGAATGGGAGGTGGGAACTCAACTTTGGTGCAGTTAAGTAGGGGGGCAGTCAAAAAGGAGGTGCAGAAGAGGGAACTGAAAGACATTTGGAGTGACTCGAGGATGGATGTGTAGGATGGAAGAGTGTCCCAAGATGAAGCTGAGGAAGGAAGCAGAGGCTAGCTCGTGAAGGCTCTTTAAGCTTTGTTCAGGAATCCTTTTGTCTAAGAAACATGAAGAACATTCACAGGGTTATAATCAAGGGAAGAATGTGACCAAATATGCATTTCACAGTGATCCGTGTGGATGCAATGTGGAGAATGGACTGAAAGAGGATTCGAGGGGTGGGTAGAGAGAAGACTGGAAGCAGCAAGATCAACTGGTGGAAGGTGGGTGCGATGGTGCCTGAGAGATGGTGATAGCCTGGAGCAAGGCAGTGGCAGCTAGAGTCCAGAAAAGTGGGGGGATTCCAGAGATGTTCAGAGGGTGGAATGAACAGGTGTTGATGAGGCTGAGGGGCAGAGGGGGAGGAGTCAAGGATTCTGAGCAGGAGCCAGGCACAGGGAATAGAATGGACAGTGATGCCATTTACATGCAGGAAATGAGGGAGCTGGATGGGCGGAGGGAGAACGAAGTGTTGAGTTCAGCTTGAAAATTTTGTGTTTTATGTGCTTATGGAACAGACAATACCACCCAATAGAGTTCTTCAAGAGTTAGATGAAATGACATATACAAAGTTCCTGGTACCCAGTGGATACCCACTGTTATGGACTGCATGTTTGGGTCCTCCCCAAATTCATATGTTAAAACCCTAATTCCCAAAATGATGGCATTTGGAGGTGGGGCCTTTGGGAGGTGATTAGGTTTAGATTAGGTCATGAGAGTGTTGCTCGTGTGATGGGATCAGTGTCCTTATATGATGAAGAAGAGATACCGGAGTTTTCTGTCTCTGCTCGCTTGCACTGAGGAAATGCTCTGTGAGCACACAGTGAGAAGGTGGCCGTCTACAAGCCAGGAGTCTCACCAAGATCAGAATCTGCTAGCACCTAGATCCTGGACTTCCCAGCCTCCAGAACTGTGAAAAATGTCTGTTGTTTAAACTACCCAGTCTGTGATATTTTGCTACAGCAGCCTGAATAGGCTTAGACACCAACTGAAGTGTGGTTTTCTTTTCTATTTGTTAAACCATTCCCTTTGCCTGGAACGCCCTCTCCCTCATTTCCGTAAGTTCAGATCCAAGCCGTATTGTAAAGCCCATCTTAAAAACTCACCTTCTCCCAGAAGCCTTCTCTGATTTTCCCAGGTAGAGACTTTCTGTGCATATGTTTTTACCTTATATTGTAGTTATGTATACCAATATCATACTGCTCCTAGAGCTAGAGACATTTCATTAACAATAGGACCCTTGCCTGATTGACCCCGACACTCAAATAAGCACCTGATAATAAATAATTATTTACCTATTAATAAGCAACAAAATTATTATAATTTATGTAATTTATATATCATACTCTGTATAATATAGTAAAATTACAATAGTAACAGTATTAATATAATAATTCAGGGAGCCAATGCATTCATTACTGAATGAATATGCATATTTTCATCCTTGTCCTTATCTTGGCCCATTTCTCTC
Organism: Neophocaena asiaeorientalis asiaeorientalis; assembly: GCF_003031525.2. Classification (NCBI taxonomy): domain Eukaryota; kingdom Metazoa; phylum Chordata; class Mammalia; order Artiodactyla; family Phocoenidae; genus Neophocaena; species Neophocaena asiaeorientalis. The sequence continues at coordinate 64,161 of NW_020173769.1, read as the reverse complement.
CTGAAAGAAGCAAAGAGAGACAGGCAAAAGAGCATAGGTTTCTGTATTAAACTGACTTGAGAAAATAGTTTTTTCAATTCCTGTGTGATTATAATAAGTCACTTAATATCTCTGAATCTGTTTTTATATCTGTAAAGTGATAATAAAAATACCTGGCTCTTGAAGTAATCATGAAAATAGACAAAATATAGGAAGTAACGTGCCCGGCACAGTACCTGGCACTTGATCAATAAGTTCAGGCTCCTTCCCATTCCCAGTGTTGGCATTCACTAAAGATCAAGGAGGAATGGAGAACCAGAAACAACAATAAGACAATCTTTATATATATGTCAAGTTTTTCAGATATCATAGCCATTTGGCATTCTCATTTATAATATAAATTTCCAGTATGCCTGTTGTTATTAAGGCTGTAGTGTTTTACTCCCTGTTTTCACTTCCCATTACATTGTATGCCTTGCTTCCTCTTACTCTGCCCTCTCTGCAAATCTGTATATTATAGTACAAACAGTAAACAAGAGCTTTGCTTTGATCAGAGTCGGACAGAAATCATTGGTAAAAAGCTGAACTGCCCATTATTTAAAGAACTTCCTGAGAATAGGAGATAGTGAAGTAGAAAACAGTACAAATATTCACTGAATACAACCACGGAACTCAGAATGCCACTGTGCCTGATCAGGGCTTAAAAGAAACAGCAAAGTGTTTAAAATCAGAGGTTTCAAGATGCAAAAGTTCAGAGATGAAGAGTAATTTTTGAAAATGTTTGCATTTGCAGATAAAAGGGTTCAGCTTCCTGTCATTAACATCCAATTTGGCTTTATATTTTTCAGGACCAATCACACGATTAAAAGCATATCTGCTAACAGATGATAGCACAAAAGCATTTGTTTATATTATACCATATTAAGAGGTGTTAAAAAAAAGCTCAAAATAAAAACAAGAATTATGACCATGAAAGAAAAGCAGACGCATCATTTATGAGTTTTTCCTCTGTGTGCTCTGAAAAGGCAGGATAATTTATTTTCCATGTAAAACAACCTTGAGATTGAAAAGAAAGTTACTTCTAGCATTTTCTGAATCTTCTCTGGGTAATCAATCAAGATGTAAAATTTGGAACTAGGCAGCTCCCTCCCCAGTAGACCAACCTTTGTCTATATCTGCTCTTGTCAAAACAGATCTAATACTAAACCACAAGGCAAGTTCATAGGCACTCTTCCAGAGAGTGGAGTTACACTGTGAGCAGAGTGGAGTTCTTTTTTTTTTTTTGGCTGCGTTGGGTCTTTGTTGCTGCGCGTGGCTTTCTGTAGTTCCGGCGAGCAGGGGCTACTCTTCATTGCGGTGCATGGGCTTCCCATTGCTGTGGCTTCACTTGTTGCAGAGCACGGGCTCTAGGTGTGTGGGCTGCAGTAGTTGTGGTGTGCAGGCTCAGTAGTTGTGGTTCGCGGGCTCTAGAGCACCAGCTCAGTAGTTGCGGCACACGGGCTTAGTTACTCCGCGGCATGGGGGATCTTCCTGGGCTCAAACCCATGTCCCCTGCACTGGCAGGTGGATTCTTAATCACTGTGCCACTAGGGAAGTCCCCAGAGTGGAGTTCTGTGCACTGAAGTTTGATCCTCAACTCTGCCCTTACTGTGTAAAATGGAGAGAATACAATCTCTTCTCTACTTGTATGGATTACACAGACTAATACATGGCCCAGAGTTCTCACACAAATGGCAGCTTTTACAGATTGAGAGAGTACAACTTTAAAATTGCTGAAACAATCAGGCAACCCTACCTGAAGAGAAAAGCCCTAGAATCTGTCTTTACCCCTGGGTCACCCTGTTCCAGGTTCACTCCTTACTCTGTCTGCTCCCCTTTGAGGTCCCAGCATGCCTTGGGGCTGAGCCCACATGGGTCATGATTCTGCAAAATGTTTTCTGAAGAAGGTCCAGAGTTTCCATGCTGTTACTTTCTTCTAAGGCAACATTAGAACAATATTTTAATGAAATACTGCTCATTAGCTTTCTTTTCTAGTTGGTGTTTTCCTTTGGGATTTTTATGGCCTTAGATAGCAGGGTCTATGTCCATTTCACTCACCATGCACTCATCATTGCTAGGTAATAAAGACAATAATTTAACAACTCCTGCTCGTTCTTAGGTTCTTTAAGATTCATTTTCAGGAATGTGGAAGGAAGGGTATCTGAGGTTCTATTGGCAATCATTTTTTATAGCCTCAGTGGGTGGCAAAGGTGGCTAGAGAGCTGCTGGGAATAGGGGAGCTTCTGTCACTCACTGTGGCCATCTTCCCTTCAGTGGATCAGCTGACCTTCAGCCCTACCCAAGCCACAACTCCCAGTAGCAGAAGGTTCACTGGGGCTCAGGCTTGTAAGCATATGCGGGCAAAGGGAGAGTGAGATGAGCAGGTGAGCACCTCTACTTTGGATATTGTCATCTGGGGGAGGCCAACATGAACCCAGGGGGCTCTTGGACAGTCCATCCTGTTGCCAATTCAATTTTGAATCTAAAGACACATGCTGTCATTTTACAGACATCTTTAAGCCCGGCCAGGAAGGAATCACAGGTTTGGAAAGGAGCATCAGGGGATTCATGGCCTGATCATCACCTTCCACATCTCTTCCTAGACAATTAAGTATCTACCTACCCTACGGTCAGAGACTGAGAGAGCAGACGTTTTCACAGGAACCCAGCAGCATCAAAGTCCTTTATTCAATAACTGTTTATTGAGCACCTACTATGAGCTCAGGAAATAACCAAAAAATGTTACTCTTACTATCTGTCTAGAATTTTTCAAGAAGGAACCTCAGCTACTTGTTCTAGGTTAGCATAATAGTATTTCTAAACTAGAGAGAGCCTAGAATTAGAATTTAAACCCTTTTTTAGGCGTGAGGAAAAACAGACCAGGATCCTAAGTGACCTTCCCAATGTTAAAAAAATAGACATGACAGAGGTGAGTCCAAGTTCAGGTTTCCTGGATCACCGTCCAGTGCTCTTGCCTGCTACATCAACCTTCTTGCAGAGTAGCATGAACATAATTGAGTTCTCAGAGAGATACACTGAAGCATCCAAACATTATTTTTCAATTAATCAATAAGCGTTTATGGCGTGCCCACTTAGGAATGCATTGTGACTTTCATGGGGGTCCCAAGCACTTCTGTCTTTGTGGGCCTACTCCTTCATAAAAAATTATTTAAAAATTATATTTAACAACTGTGTTGGTATAAATATGAATATATTAGTATTAAAACATTTTCTTTGACCCAAAAGTTCATTTTTTTCTTCTGATTTCAATGAAATCAAAATATTTTCAAGGGCCCTAAACGTCTTGTGGGCCCATAAGTCAGTCCTGCATGTGACAGATTCAAGGCATGGAAGGCAATCATGGAAAGGACACTGAAAAACTGTGAAGATATTCTCACCCTTAGCCAACACACAAAATAGTTGAGGAGGGAGGGCAGAGAATGCACTTTGTTCTCTGAGTAGTGAATCCTCTTTAGACACAGTAAAGATGAGCATTTACTAAAATAAAAACTGTGTTAGTCACAGATCATTTCCTACAACCATGTCTCTCCACTAAAGAAACCCAGACACAAGCATTTTGGTTGAGTCAAGCCAGTCAATTTTCCCGCCCTCTTTTGCCCAACCATTTCTAACAACAGTCAACCATTCCAGGGATGGAGATAATGAGCCCATCTTCATCGGGGTAATATCTTTTCTCACTCCATCATTAGCTGGATGATTGGTGTCATCTTTCTTAATAAAAAGCCATTGCTAGAAGCTATCTCCACTAAATACTCTTGACATCACTTCCTTTAATAGAGCTTAAAAGTTATAAAATGTTTCAGCAGCAAGGCGTGACAGAGCATTTATTGCTCTGGGCCACTCACTCAGCTCTCTCTGCGGGTGTGAGACAAGACACTGAAGGCCAGTCCATTCCCTGCTTCCCCCAGAGCTGAGTGTGGATGCTGAATACTGCCTCATCGGGAAAATGGTTTTGTTACCAATGTTGGTTTTAAAAATAACAACTAGATGGAAAAGCATCAGCACAGATGATTACCATGAAAGTAAACTGACAGCGCTAAGTCTCCGGCTCTCCATCCTCTGATTACTCTGTAACGTCGTTGTCTCTCTGTACCAGTGGACAACTAACTTACTGGAGTGAGGCCTTCTTAAGCAGGCCAAAAATCTGTGTTGGACACCAACACCACGTATCCCTACTTTTCAGTAGAGAAAGAACTGGATGATCACACAAATTGGAGAGCAACTAAACAGAAACCAAAAAACGAACTGTGCGGTATTACACACTCACACAAATAAGCTTTTAACAGAAGTAAGAGCTACAGATAAAAGTTGATTACTACTAGAATGGCAATGGAAAGCCATGACCCTCCCAAAGCGACACGCACTCTGTACTGATAAAGATGTATTCTTTCTCAAAATTGACGAGAATTCTAATCATCTATAGGGTATATGCTCAATAAAAAGTTTTTAAAATCAAGACATTTTAGTAGAATATCTATTATGCCTAGTCAGGTTTCTTAATGTGTCAATTTATAAATATCAAATTTCAATAAGCCTTAATAATTTGTTTTATAGAATGCTAGACAGTGGTCATTAGTTATAAGTAAAAATGAAAATATAAATTTATGCATCATTCACATGTACGATCTGAAGGAAACATTTGTAATTTTGAACTGGTTTTCAACTCACCCTTAAGAACTTAGAGTAGCATTGCTCTGCTGAGACATATTTACACACAGTAGGTGCTGAAGAAAACGTAAAAGCTTGATCCTAGTTATTCCCACTATTCCCCCCAAGCCCCTTCTCTTTGTAGGATGATAAATCACTACCTCTCTAAGACACAGTGGCTTTGATAGGATGTAGACTCAAAGAGCCAGGAGATGGAGTCCACGTTCCTTGCACTTGAAAAATGTCTCCCAGAAACACCCACAACTCTTTAGTAGGTCAGATAAAATTAATTTTTAAAAAATAAATTCAAAAACTGAGTGTTTGAAGGCTTTGAGAAATCAACCCAAATTATGGAAATGCTGAGTATAATGTGAGTGGGTAATTAGGTGGCAGCTCATGTCCTGACAGATAATTCCAGAGAAAAAGCCAAACAAAGCCTGCCATATGTTCAGCTCTCTGTGTAAATCACTACAGCCAGAGAGAGCTTTACAGAATATTCTATAGCATATGTCTAGTCAGTATGTTTGTTCCATCTTACTTACTGCCAAGTTCCAAATGCTTAAAATAATTAACCTTTCCCACCTCTTTGGAAAGCTTTGCAATACATTCCAAAGGGAATACTTTGCCGTCATCCTTTGAGGCAGTCAGTACCCCACCAAAATTTACCAATGAAGTAGGTTTATTCCCCTCTGGAATTCAATTCTGGCATGGATATTAAGAAACCTCTCTTCTCCAGAATACTACTCAGGTGGTCATACAAACAAATGCCAAACACTGGTTTTTCAACCACCAAGAAATACATATAAGAAATAATATTAATGAAACAAGCATTTTACTGTGTTAAGTTGTTATGTGTAAGAATATATTTTTATTACTTATTTTATTGAACATTGATTAAGTACCTTCCACTTAAGCTAGGTGCTTCAGATACGAATATAAATAAGACCTGTTACTCGCTCAAAAGAATTTAGACGCTGATGGTGGAAACATATCTGAAAAAAACCATTACTCTAATAAAAGGAAGATATGGGGGTGTAATGGATTCATACTGTGTCAGATAAGTTTTGCTGGATACATGTTTCTCAGAATTCCCTTCACTCTAAAGCTCCAGGTTAGCATGGACCATGAAAGCTGTTTTACGGGAAATTTGGAAGACAGAAAAATGAAATAGCCTTATTCTTATTACACTCTGAGGTTTGGAGCAGATGTGGCTGCTTATTGCTGGCTTACCTGGTCGGGGAAGGGGGACAGGCAGCAGCTGGGCTCACAGCAACTCCAACTCCTGCTACATCCTCCTTCAGCATCTCTGACTCCTGGCTCAGTACACATCAAGTATCATGACAAAGTGCAGTGGCTTCTCCTGCAGCGGACACCTACAGCATCAAAGTTGGAGGCCTCGAGATGGCAAAAGACCAACAACACAGGTTCCAATTCACCCTCATAGGTCCCATTCAGGTTCCAATTTGTCCTTCTTCCCCATTTCCCTTTCCAACTGCCTGCCCTGAAGGCACACATGACAACCACCCATAGGCTGTTTTACCAGTCAACTGGCTTCCACAATTGTTTAAAGTCAAATTCCTATAAAAAGTCATATCCTAATGGTTCTGCCAAGGTTATCAAGAAATGAGCCTTGGGCTTCCCTGGTGGGGCAGTGGTTGAGAGTCCGCCTGCCGATGCAGGGGACACGGGTTCGTGCCCCGGTCCGGGAAGATCCCACATGCCGCGGAGCGGCTGGGCCCGTGAGCCACGGCCGCTGAGCCTGCGTGTCCAGAGCCTGTGCTCCGCGACGGGAGAGGCCACAACAGTGAGAGGCCCGCGTACCGCAAAAATAAAACTGTCCTTCTTCACACAGAGTTAAATCACACTGACTGAGTACCAGTTAGGAACTCTCAAGGTGGAAAAAAAGAAAAAATATGAAGAAACCTAACTCTATGGGAAAAGAATCTAAAAATTTAGAGTGGATATATGTATATGTATAACTGATTCACTTTGCTGTACACCCGAAAACTAACACAACATTGTAAGTAACCATACTCCAATTAAAAATAAATAAATAAATAACAAAACCTAACTCTAACTGGTTAGAGAGTTTGGAAGGGCTTTAAGACTGGTATGACCCGGAGAATCAACCATGCCACCACCAAAATTCAGTGATTCTTTTTTGTCTCTCTGCTCTACCTTCCATGAAAATTAACACAAGTACAGCAACAACAATAGACAGATAACATGTTAAGCATTTACTTTGCACCATTTAAACCAGGAACTGTTTAAAGTGCTTTAAATGTGTTTACTAAGTTTCATCCAGAGGCACAATAAAAGCAATTAGAACTGCACAATCCCTTGACCACAGGCAGCAGGAAATAAAAGCATTTTCCCTGCCACTGCCAGGCAGTAGTCACCCCAACACCATTGCTGTGGCAATGGCAATGAGATTATACTCACTGACTAATCAAATCTCATTCTGAATCTGGGAATGGTGTCGATGCCATCTGACCAAAAAATGTGGCATTTCATTAGAAGTACAGAGGAATGACTGGGAAGTCAACTCAATATCCATTACACTCTGCTTTACTTTTAGTCTAGGATCCAGGTCCTAGATCTGTGTTCTTCCCTTGTGTGTTCTGTTCGTACTTGCTGTCACCTTCACGGAAGTGGCTGTTTAGTATCAATGCATCAATGTGGCTATTTTGTACCATGTATCAATACTAAGGGAACAGAAGACAAAGTCTTATTTTCCTATTTCTAAAACTTCCTATTCTTCCATTGTATTCTAAACACAAGTTTCATGTCCCAGTAAGATTGTAAACTCATTGAAGATACGGACCTTTTCATATTATTCTGTATTCCCTAAAGCCAATATATAGTAAGCATTAATATAAATGTTATTAATATAAATGCTTTCTAACCTGAATTGTAAACTTGGAGTCTGAAACATATCTACGTAATGCTATAATGTTACGTAGAGACATTTATCCATTTAATTCTGTCCCTTTTCTGCCTCACGTATTTTGAAGCTCTATTATTTGGCGTATACACATTTATGACTATGTTTTCCTGATGAACTGATCCTTTTATCATTTGGAAATGTCCTTTTTTATCTATTTTTTCTGATATGAATATAGCCACTCCAGTCTTCTTATGCTTTCTATTTGCATGGTGTATCTGTTATCCAGTCTTTTACTCTGAACCTATCCACGTCTGTTTTTTTTATATATTTATTTATTATATTATTTTCTTCTTTCCCCCCCTTTTTTTTTTGGCTGCATTGGGTCTTAGTTGCCGCACACAGGATAATCATTGAGGCATGCTGGATCTTTTGATCCGGCGCACAGACTCTTCTGGTCTCTTCTTTGTGGCGCTTGGGCTTCTCTCTTGTCGTGGCGTGCGGATTTTCTCTTTCTAGTTGTGGTGCACGGGCTCCAGGGTGAGTGGGCTCTGCAGTTTGCAGCACGCGGGGTCTCTCGTTGAGGCGTGAGAGCTCAATAGTTGTGGCACGCGCAGGCTTAGTTGCCCCGTGGCATGTGGGATCTTAGTTCCCCGACGAGGGATCGAACCCATGTCCCCTGTATTGGAAGGATTCTTTACCACTGGCCCACCAGGGAAGTCCCTCCATGTCTATTTTTAAAGTTTAACTCTTATAGACAGCATTTTTAAATCCATAATTTTAAAGTATGGTCTTGCTTCTTAAAATCCATATTGATAACCTTTGCCTTGGAACTGAACTGTTTAATTCATTAATATGTAACATAGTTATTCATATGTTTTGATTTAGGCTTACCATTTTCATGATATGTTTCTTGTTTGCCCCCTCTGTTTGTTTTGTTTTGGTTTTGGTTTGTTTGTTTTTTGTTCTGCTCTCTCTCTCTCTCTCCTGACTTCTTTGGAATTATCTTAACATGTTTTCGAATTCCATTTTAGCTTTATTTATTGGCACTTTAGCTGTACTCTTTTGCATTGCTTGTTAATGTTTGCTCCAGTGATTAAGATATCCATCTCTAAGTTTTCATTCTAGTTAGAGTTATTATTATACCACTTTACATAAAATATAAGAATCTTGCAATTCTCGTAGTTCTACTTATTCAACTACAGTAGTCTCCCTGCCCACCCCTTCCACTCCCCCATTATCCACAGTTTCGCTTTCCATGGTTTCCATTACCCAAGGTCAATCACGGTCCAAAAACATTAAATGGAAAATTCCAGAAATACAGGCATACCTCATTTTATTGTGCTTTGCTTTATTGCGTTTCGCAGATATTGCATTTTTTACAAAATGAAGTCTGTGGCAACCCTACATTGAGCAAGTCTACTGGCACCATTTTTCCAATAGCATTTGCTCATTTCATGTCACTGTGTCACATTTTGGTAATCCTTGCAATATTTCAAACTTGTTCATTATTATTACATTTGTTATGGTGATCTGTGATCAGTGATCTTTGATGTTACTATTGCAAAATGATTATGACTTGCTTAAGTCTCAGATGATGGTTAGCATTTTTTAGCAAAAAAAGTATTTCTTAATTAAGATGTGTACTTTTTCAAGACATAATGCTATTGCACACTTAACAGACTATAGTATAGTGTAAACATAACTTTTGTATGTACTGGGAAACCAAAAAATTCATGTGACTCACTTTATTGTGATTATCGTGGTGGTCTGGAACCAAACCCACAATTCTCTGAGGTATGCCTGTAAACAATTCATACGTTTTCAATTGCACACCATTCTGAGTAGCAAGAGCTATCCTGCTCCATCCCACCTGGGACATGAATCGTCTTTTTGTCTAGAATATCCATGCTGTATATGCTACCTACCTGCCCATTAGTCACTTAGTAGCTCTCTCAGCTATCAGATCTGCTGTCGTGGTATTGCCCTGCTTGTATTCAAGTAACCCTTATTTTACTTAATAATGGCCTCCAAGAACAAGAGTAGTGATGCTGGCAATTCACATATGCCAAATAGAAGCCGTAAAGTGCTTCCTTTAAGTGAAAAGGTGAAGAGCCTAATGCTATGTCATAATGCTTGTGTCATTCACCTCACTTCATCTCATCATGTAGGCACAGTATCATCTCACATCTCCCAAGAAGAAAGGTGAGTACGGTACAATAAGATATTCTGAGAGAGAGAAAGACCACATTCACATAATTTTTATTACAGTATATTGTTCTATTTTATTATTAGTTGTTAATCCCTTAGTGTCTAATTTATAAATTAAACTTTATCATAGGTATGTCTGTATAGGAAAATAAACACAGTATGTATAGGGTTAGGTACAATCTTCAGTTTCAGGCATCCACTGGAGATCTTAGAACATATTCCCCCAACCCTTTTCCTTTATTCTATACCCTATTCCTTTATTCTATAGTTGTCATGTGAATTTCATCTACATATATATATATATATACATATATATATATATGTATATATATATATATATCATAAGCTCTACAGTAAACATTATAGGTTTTGTTTTAAACAGTTCTGTTTTAAGGAAATTAAGAGGTAAATTAGTCTTTTATATTTACCAATATATTTACTACCTTAAGCATGCCTCACTCCTTCCTGAAGATTCAAGTTCCCTCCAGTTTCAAGTTTCTCTCCAGTATCATTTCCTTTTATCTCAGGGAGAACTTCCTTCATCATTTCTTTAGTGCAGGACTGCTGATGATGAATTCTCTTAGCTTTCTTTTATCCCAAAATATCTTTAATGTATATTCATTCTAGAAGAATATTTTTGCTGGATGTAAAATTCAGGGTTGACAGGTTTTTTCTTTATTTTTTAAGCATGGCAAGGATGTTGTTCTGCTATCTTCTGACCTTTGTAGTCTGCAGTGTTCCCTTGTATATAATATATCAGTTTTCCCTGGCTGCCTCGTTTAATATGTGTCTAATCATGATTTTCTTATATATCCTGCTTGGGGATCATTGAGTTTCTTAGACCTGTAAATTTATGTTTTTTTAACCAATTCTGAGAAGTTTTTGGCTATTATTTCTTCAAACATTTTTTTCTGCCTTATTTTTTCTCTCCTCTCCTTCTGAGACTCCAATTATACATATATTAGACCCTTTGCTATTAATTCACATTTCTGAGGCTCTGTTCATTCTTTCAATCTTTTTTCTCTCTCTTCATCTATCTTCAAGTTCATTGATCCTTCTCCATTGTGTCTATTCTGCTCTTAAATCCATCCAGTATATGTTTTATTTTGTTTTAGCTATCATAATATTCAATTCTAGAATTTTCGTTTGATTTTTAAAAATATTTTATTTTTCTTTGCTGAGCTTTCCTATCTCATTTATTACAAGTATATTTTCCATTACCTTATAGTGCATAGCTATAATAGCTCCTTGTCTGAGAATTCCAACATCTAGGCCATCTTCCATTGATTGCCTTTTTACTTGAGACTGGATCACACTTTATATGTCAAATAATTTTAGATGGTATTCTGAACATTGTAAATGTTATGTTATGGAGGTTTCGGGTTCTTTTGTTAAACTTATTCTTGCTATTTCTGATGTCATTTTGAATGGAATTATTTCTTTAATTCCATTTTCAGATTTTTCAATGAGAGTATATGAAAATACATGGGTATTTTTGTGTTAATTTCATATCCTGCAAACTTCCTAAGCTTTCTTATTAGCTCCAGTAGTTGTTTTATAGATTTTTTAGAAGCTTCTGTATACATGATCATTTGTCTGTAAAAAAAGACAGTTTTACTTCTTTTCCAATTTGTTTACCTTTAATTCCTTTTTCTTATTGCACTGACTACAACCTCCAGTATGATCTTGAATGAAAGTGGTGAAGGTGGACATCCTTGCCTTGTTCCTGCTCTGAAGGGAAAGCATTCAGTCTTTCACTATTAAGTATTGTTTATAGATATTTTTGTAGATTCCCTTTATCAGATTGAGAATGTTAATAACTCCTTAAGTTCAGGCATCAGGTAAGAGCCAGGTCAAAACACAAAACAAAGTGGGATCTGTAAGGAATCTAGAATATCATCTCTGGTAGAAGCTGTCAGAGACAGCGACCAATAACCCTATGTGGTAAAATGAGGTATTGCTCACTTCTTTCCCTTCTATATCTGAGTAGGAAAGAGCTGTCACAAAGCCCCCACCCTGAAAGCCCCCTTCTGGGCCAGTCTCCAGTGCTGCTAGTGCTGGTGGCATCATCTGATGACTCCAGGAAGTAGATGAATGAGATGCATGAAGGAAGGAATCAACAGAGAAGAGGGCTGGCTTATCAAGGGGGATAAGTTTTCAGGACTAGTAAATGGAATTCCTGTGGAATACAGGCTTGAGTTTGACAATAACACCATCCACTCAGATGTCACCACAGTCACTGCTTGGCTAATGCAATGTGTCCTTAACTGATTTTTTATATCCTTCTCCATCCCTTTACTAAGAAGAGCCAAAGAATCTTACTGTTCTATGAAATCTCCCTCTGGAATCAGGCAGAATTTTGGAAAAATGGCCTGACACTAGGGGAATTCGAGGAGTCTAATATCATGGGGCATTTGGAATAGTATGCTGGCACCTGAGGTTTTTTAACTCCCTGAGTTGTGGTTTAAACAACCCAATTCATAGTTAGACATCACACTAGAAATTAGTAATACATTGGATAGAAAAAGCCTTACTACTATTAGGTTGCAACTTGATTTCAAAAAGTGATCCCAGATCCCATCCCAGGCTTTTTGAAAAAAAGATTCTTTTCTACGTGGTTTATATTAGTAATACAATTATGATAAAATTATTTCCTAAAGACTTAGGGTCTGGCTCATCTATGAAAAAAACGAGACCCTTTTCCAATTTGGTATCAAGTTATAGCCTTCTAAAGTAATTTCTTCTCAAATGTAAATCACCCTTGACAACAGGTTTCTGGATCCAGAGATGGAAACTATATGATCAGGTTTCCTTAATTGTCCCAGATTATATGTGAGTTGAGAGAGTTTAGAAAGATTAAATGATACACAACTTCATAAATTACAGACATGGAGGAGCCCTCTGTCTCCCAAATTTCAGTATTACTGGATCTTGGTTGTTCACAGGTCTACATCAGAGAGGAAGAGAGTATTAGAAAGAACATGGATTTTGGAGTTAGGGATTCCACCTCCATCACTTATGAACTATCGATAGCTTTGGGGCAAGTTGCTCTATCTTTATGAATCTCACTTTTCTCATCAGGATTCTAGTGACAATTTAAAAAGATGATGTTTGTAAAGCATCTGGCACACAGCAGGGCTTCTCTTTGTCATCCTCTCCATCAGGAGCTCTGTCATCTTTTAAATGTCACTCATATGGTAGCATCTGATGGTTCCAATGGAGAATAATTAGACTCTGATCAGGAGGTCCATGCTTGGACACAAATCAGTGAAATGGTGCTTTGGGGACTCTTGGGTAACCTCTGTCCGCTGGACACTTGTCTTTGACCTTTGTTTTCTTCTACAATTTGAAACTACTGTAAGTCACATTTTTGATGCCCTTCTCCTCTTCCTACCGCTCTCTCCTCCTATTCCACTGTCTGTCCCCAGTGCATCCATATGGTATGCTTTAAAAAATATTAGATTTAGTCCCCACAATCTACCAATTTACTTGATGGTTTTAAATTCTTTTTTTAAAGCTATGCTTTAACAAGAGACAAGTCTAGAAAATTTAATTCAGTACATCTTCCAAAGCACATTCAAAATTACTTTAAATGTCTTGCCTATAATCTTTTAGGAACAAAGCAGGGTATAAATAAATAAAAAATAAGTACATATGGCTCTAAATAGGTCAAGAAAGTCATACAGAAGGATCATCACTGTTCTAAAGACATCTATTGGGACTCATCTATTGGATTAGTGTGCCCCAGATTAAAACTTACTGGAGCTATTGGTGGGGTGCAAAATACTTCTACCACTAAACCACTGAGTCATAGGACCCAAGAGCTTGGAGAAATCTTGAGATCACTTAGTTCAATATCCTACCCAAACCTACTATTATATCCTTTATAGATAAGTAATAACAGTGATAATAATGTCAAACACTTATGTGGAGTTTAATATGTGTTTTCTAATATTAATTTATTTAATCTTCATAGTAACCTTGTGAGGTAAGTAGTAGTATAGTCCTATTTTACATATGAGGAAAACTAAAGACAGAGCGAGGCACAGATGACCATCCAACCTCTGCTTGAACTTTTTTTTTTTTTTGCGGTACACGGGCCTCTCACTGTTGTGGCCTCTCCTGCTGAGGAGCACAGGCTCTGGACACGCAGGCTCAGTGGCCATGGCTCACGGGCCTAGCCGCTCCACAGCACATGGGATCTTCCCGGACCAGGGCACGAACCCATGTCCTCTGCATCGGCAGGCGGACTCTCAACCACTGCTCCACCAGGGAAGCCCTCTGCTTGAACTTTTACTGTCTGACAGTTCCATTATGGAAGGGCTGTACTTGCAGAAATTTAAAGTTCTCCTTATAAAAGTTAATCTCGAAGATCTTCTTTGCTAACAACTCCAACTCATTTTCATTCAATCTGAGCTATTTCTTCTTCCTCCCAGATGATAAGAATTCCCAACCCAAACTCAGCACACACTTTTAGTCTATTGCCCTCTCTACATGACAGCAGTGTTTTCCAGAAAGCATCCCTTGGCATCACTCTAAAGGTTATTGCCTGAATTACAAATTTACCTTTGTCCTTTGCTTCATGGAAGGCCCCAGTTACCACACTGCTTCTTCCTAAGGTCCTAGAGCTCTAGGCAGGCAATAATTCAGGTCTCTTTAACAAGCAGGCAGTGGTTCTGCTGTCCAGGGACAGCAGTCAATAAACATGCTATGCCTCCAACCTCCCCAGCCTCCACTAACCTCTGAAACTAACTACCTTGCTAACTGCAGAGGCTGTACAGCCATGCTAATGAGCTGCTGGACGATGGCATTTTTTTGCTCTCAGAGCAAAAGCCACAGTGCGCCAGCAGGGATGGGAGCCTCCTCGGGTCAGCTCTCCTCTGAGACTCAGCTCCAGAAATTCTCAGAATACCACTTAGCAGGGATATGGACTTGGACGCGAAATCCCCTGGTGCTGAACACGTCCGTTAATTAGCATTCAGAGAAATAAAGAAAAATGAAGATTTAAAGGTCACTGCATTAGCATTTCACCCCATTTCTCAATAGCTATTTGTGTACACTAATTTTCCACTCATTTCTCCTATTAATCACTGTCTCTATGGAGAACTTGGCCAAACACATTAGCAGATATGCTTCCTGGTGGCCATATTCTTCTCTGTAAATAATAATAAAAGAAATCACTGTTTATTTGCTCAACTTTAACATTTTTATGTGAAAGAGAGTTATGTAGGTGGTTAAACATTTCAGCTCCCACTGAAAAGAATGCAGACAGAATTTCTTGTTTCTCAGCAAACCAGGATCAGTGTCAGTGTCAGGCTTTTTTTTTTAAAAAAACACCAAAATCTGGCCAGTTAACGAATTCTCTCTCTAGAAGAATCTCTTTTTACAAAAGACCCAGTAGTGATAGACTCTTTTCCTGTGTGAGCTGAGGAGAAGTCATCAAAACGTTCCAGTTGCAAAGAACACAATATGTTATTTAGATTTTAAGTTTGTCAGAGTCCCTGAGAAAGTTCTGGCAGCAGGTTGGAATTCAGTAGCTTCTGGTTACCATACCTGCACTACCCCCCACCATCTGCAATAACCTGAAAGCTCTTACCTCGAAAGAGTTCCTTTCCTGTGAACATTTAGCACTGTTTTGGTTCTACCCTCACTGCCCTGCTCTCCTAGAACCAAAGGGCCAATGTCCCTGGATGGATGGGAGGAGGACAAGTTCCCTAGCGGAACTTGTTCCCCCAATTCCCAATTCCCAAGAGCTCAGAGAAGAGAGAGCAACCACACGTTGCTTTCAGGAGGTCTTCAAATGCACTGCTTCTTCAACTCCTGCCCTTCATGGAAAACATTTTACTCCTTATTATGGAAAAACATCGTCAGAGAAAATCTTCCCCAGGTGCTTTCTTTGCAGGGATATCTCTCAGAGTCTGAGGAGTTAGGAAATAGGAAACTGCTCCTCAATCATTATGACCAGTGACAGCAGCCTTGAGCTGTGACAGCCAGCAAAGTGTTTTACTTTTTCCTGCATATTCACACTGTATTTCTTCAGTATTACACACTCACGTACATCAAGTACAGAATGTTCCTAAAGCTGCTGGGAAGAGGAGCTAATGTCCTGACAATTCATCTCTGAAATTTTTTTTTTTTTCCAGCAAGCAGCCAAAAGTCATATCAAACTAGCAGCTGTAAAGGTCACATGGGAAATCTGTCACCATCTTTGAATAACTTTTTTTTTTTTTTGCGTTACGCGGGCCTCTCACTGTTGTGGCCTCTCCCATTGCAGAGCACAGGCTCCGGACGCGCAGGCTCAGCGGCCATGGCTTATGGGCCCAGCCGCTCCGCGGCATGTGGGATCTTCCTGGACCAGGGTACGAACCCGTGTCCCCTGCAGACTCTCAACCACTGCGCCACCAGGGAAGCCCTGAATAACTTCGTACGTGCAAGTGGAGAATACATTGGAACAAGGGAAAGGAATTGATGCTTCTTCGTAGATGTCAAGCTGAAAGGCATGATGAGTCCTTCCTGTGCATGGTGACAGTACCTCCTCCTTCCCTGCCTCTCCACTCATCTGTTGGCATCACCCATTTAATGCCAATGTTTATAATAATAAGAGCAGGTCATAAGAGCATTATTGATGCATTGGCTTTCATAGAGCAGAGTGATACCCAATGAACTCTGTTATTATAAATATAATAAGCAAGAAACTTGGAAGAAAAAAGACAGGGGCATTTAAGGTCACCAGAATGTAGTCAACCCAACAGCAGAATAAAGTGGAAGTGGCTGTGCCTCAGTTTCCTGGTCAAAAAGACAAGCTTACAGTAAGAAGTGTATCCAGGAAGGCTGGCACTTAACTGAACCATACCTACAAATACATAGGATTAACAGAGAGTCTGAGCACAAGAATTATGATGGACAATGTGATGCTTCTGATCCTTGGTTGGCACTCTAAGCTTTACGTGGCAGAAGAATCCATCATCAGATGCAAGCATTGGGTTCTCTGAGTCCTTATGTGACCTTACCTTCCCCATCCCAACCCACCTCTGGGTAGAGCTGGGGTCATAGAAATAGTGATGCTTCACGTGTCACAGGCTGTTCTCTACTCCCCTGCAGAGAGCTTCCAAGTACCACCGGGAGTCCCCAGGAATGTCTGTTCTGTGCCCATGAACAAGCTCCCTTCTGCTGGGTCTGCACTTGCTCTGCTTAGAGCTGGACTCCACGGAGTCTGCTGCCACCACTCACTGCACCACCACCAGCACCCCGACCTTCCACGATGCCTGTGTGTTGGGTGGTTTATGACAAATTGAACTGGACAACTTCCCTCCCACTTCAGTAACATTTGCTAAAGCCACACTTTCTGACATCTGAATAGTTATAGTTTTAATATAACAGTTCTAGTTCTTACCAACAATTCCCTCTCTGCTTAGGTTCTGAGGGTATCAGAATCCAGCAACACACAATACCGTGTCCTTGGAGTCACTGCACTCCCCAATTGGTCATGTTACTGGCTCACGTCAGCATGCCTGGCTCCCTCTTCCCTTTGGATAAGTTCTCTCCAAAGAGGCTCCCTAGCTCACATGCACAGAGCTTCTGCCTTGTCATCCTGCACGAAGTCAGTCATTCCCAGACAAATCAGAGCACTGGCAGTGGGCAGATATGAGGCTGGATCAGGCTCCCTCTTATATTCATATAGGAAAGTGCTACCATATGCTCAAAGAGGATGTTGCATGAGGCTCCGGGGCAGGGACCCAACACACAACATAGGACCATCTCTCTCATATTTATTTGCTTTCTCTGACCTGTCACATCTTTGGCCATCAGAGAAGTGCTGATGGAAGCAATATATTTCTAATTCCAGAAAGGTCGTGCACAGTTTTGAATTGAAAATTTAAAAGCTTCCTTAACACTCCTAAAGGCAAGGATCAAACCAGGGTTTGGTCAATGGAATGCTGGGGAACAATTTCCACCTTTCCTGTGAGGTATTTCAAGTCCTTCTATTACCGCTCAGGCCCAACTGCTCACAGGAACCACTCAGGAAACATTTGCTTCTCAAACGGAGTTCTATTTTATTGCCCCATGGAAGAGAGAAAGGGATAGGGAGACAGGTAGGAAGTATTCTTGTTTCCTTTATCCCAGCTCAAGTCCTGAATCAAATCCACCATTCTCATATCTACTAAACAAAAGAGAAACATTTCCACTGGAGCAGGTCTTTACATCCTCCTTAACACTGGAAGGGTGAATGCACAGAACAGCTCCAGGCCTCTCAGCGGATTGAATCCAGCCCGTCTGATCATCTAGGATAATCTTACTCAGTTAAAGTTAACTGACTGTGGACTTTAATCACAGCTACAAAGTACCTTCACAACACCACCTAGATCAGTGCTTGACTGAGTAACTGGGGACTGTAGCCAAGCCAAGTTCACACATAAAACTGACCGCGACACTAGCAATAAGACAACACATCAAATCCACTAGTCTTAATTTCCTCAACCCATTCACTGTACTCTTTACTTCAGTTCCTCAGACTTAACAGCTATACAGTAATGATGGAACACATCATTATTGGCAACTGTTCAAATTTTAACAGTTGTAAAATGTACCACTGTAAATATGAAATGCCTACCCCTCGCTTCAGCTGAGCATGTTCTCCATGTCCATCATGTCCCAACCCTGGGCCCTAGTCCCCCAAATACACATTCAGCCTGGATCACTCTCCACCTGGCCACTGGTGCTCTGGTAGCACAGGCATCCTCTCTCTGACACTTCCTCCCGACAGCTGACTTTTCAATCCCCGCTGCTGCAAATACTCTCTCTCTCTCTCTCTCATTGAATGAGGTCAATGATTGATGCCACAATAAATTCATTTTCTCTACCCTGAGCCAGACTCTCACTGCTGTTTGGGGTTTTACTTGTCTCCAACTGATTCCCTCTGTCTTTCCTCCAATACATTAAATCTTTCCCACTCTCTTCGAGCCTCCAGGCTTCCCTTCTCTGCAAGTGACCTGGTGTCCTACTGAAGCTGCATAACGTGAACTTTTTCCCTCTCTCTTCCACGTCTAAGTGTCTGTTTCTCCTGCCGCCCTCTGCTCCTTTGCTCCCATTACAGAGATGGTTCTTCCTTCTCCTCCCTGAGGTCGACTCCTCTACCTCTACTTGTATTTAGCCATCCTAAGCCTCCTGCCTCTTCTTGAACCTTATCTCGTATTTATCAGTCCTCTCCCTGTAGCCTTCAAGTTCTTCCTCTCTTCATTGCTTTTCTCCCCATCATTAAAAGCATGTGCAGCATTCTTGTGTTTCAAAACAAGACATAAGAGAACAAAATTCCTCTCTAGATCCCCACTCCTTCCTGAACATATATCCTCTTCCTGTCCCTCCCAATGTTCTCAAAGAACCCATTCTGTCTACTTTTATTCTACCCCCAGCTCCTACCTCCTTACCAAAGAAATCATTGTTTTGAAGATCATTAATTTACCAGTCGCCAAATCCGATAGCTTTTTAACAGCATTTGATTGTTAAACAAACCTCCTCCACGTTCCAAGGCCTGGGAATTTCTTGGTTCTCCTCTGCCTTTCTTGGCCACTCCTTGTCTGTCTCCTCACCAGTGATTCTCCTTCATTGCACATTCACAGCTCACATGCACCTACATCTTTCAAACTGGGTTTTCTCACCCCGAGACTTCACCATGATGCAGTAGGAGGATGTGAAGACATAGGATAACCAGGGTGCATGGAACTGGAGAAAATACATGGAGAATGCAAAACTGGCTATGATGTTTAATATGAAACCATAAATCTTTCAAGAAACAGCCACACCTTCCAGATCCCAGACGTGTGCCATTCGCTGTCCTCTGCCACCGGGGTGCTTTAATGGAAACACTTTAGAATCACTGGACACATTATCTCATTTGACCATTATGGTAAACATATTATCAGAGTGATAGAGTTATTAACTGGTTTTGCAGGCAAGAAAACTTAGGGTAGGGTAAGTTTTGATTAACTTGTGGTTTCAGTTATCTAGGGCTGTATAACAAACCACTTCAAACTTAGTGGTATGAAACAACCAATTTATTATTTCAAACAGTTACGTGCGTGGATGGGGGCTCAGCTGGACAGCTCTTTTTTTGGTCTCTCTTGGGATTTCTCATGAAGCTGCATCAGATGTGGGCTGGAACGTCTTAGATGGCTCGCTTGCATGTCTGGCACCTGGCTGGGGACAGTTAAAAGGCTGGGCTCAGCTGGGATGCTGAAATAGCTGGGTCTCTCTCTCTCCCCATGTAGTCTCAGGGCTACTCTCTCTATGGGTTCTCCAGAAGGGTAACTGGATTTCTTATATGGTGGCTCAGAGCACCCCAGAGAACAAAAGCCTTCTTAAGGTTTAAGTCCAGAACTGGCACAGTATGCCTTCCACCATATTCCATTGGTTAGAGCAGTCACGGACCCAGGCCATGCTCAAGGGGAAGGGAAGTGAGGCTCACTGGGGACCACCAGTGTAATCAGCCACTGCATTTGTCTAGCCGATGATGCTGGGACTGGGACCTGTTCTTTAACTCTAAGTTTAGTGAACCTTGTTTTCGTTCTACTGTCCTTCCTTGTTGTTATTCTTACCCCTAGTTGAAGTTCTGTCCTCTGCCTCTTTCTCTCCACTCTTCTTTGGTAACCTCATTCCATTTCAGGAACTCAGCAGTTCACTCCATGGGAATGGGTGTCATGCCTTCTCTGTTTGACTTCTCTCATTTCCAATTGTCTGTGGATTAAGACGTCCGGCCGCAGACTGAACCCACCTGAGATAGGTGCCATGCTCTTCCCTTCTGTACTTGCTGATTCCCATGTTCCCTATTTTGGATCCTGGAATCAGCTTCTCCTAATCACCCAAGATTGAAGTCACTGAATACCTTTGATACCGCCTTCTCCCACAGCCCACACATAATCAAGGTGGCAAAAGCTCGCTATCTGACCTCCTCCTCACCTTTTAATCCATGCCTTTCTTGTTATTCCCACTCCATTCCCAAGCCTTATAAACCCTTGCCTAGACTGTTTTCAAATTATAATTTTAAACACGAGTGGTTTAAAACTAGAGGAGAAAATCATAATCCCTAAACCCCAATACCCTCACACAATTACAATCTTAATTTGGTTTATTTTTTAATGTATTTTTAAAAGAATTATTATTATATTATACATATCATTGACTGCTTTCTTCACTCATAATATTTTTCAATTTTGCTACATACTGTTCATAATGATAACATTTTGATGACTATACAACTTTCCATCATATGCATTCCTAATTTACATAAAAATTTCTCTATTACTGGACCTTTTTCTCAGCATTACTTTTTAAAATTTAATTTAATTTTTATTTTATATTGGAGTATAGTTGATTTGCAATGTTGTGTTAGTTTCAGGTGTACAGCAAAGTGATTCAGTTATACATATATCCATTCTTTTTCAGATTCTTTTCCCATATAGGTTATTACAGAATATTAAGTAGAGTTCCCTGTGCTATACCGTAGATCCTTGTTGATTATCTATTTTATATATAGTATGTGTAATTACCTTGTTATTTATTTTGTTGCTATTATAAGTTACTTGGTGATGAAAGAACAACTTCATTTATGTAGCTTTTTGATGTTTGAGGTTATTTCCTAAATATCCAAAATTGGTATTGCTAGAATTAATTATATTAATACTCTTATAGCTCTTGATACATATTGTCAATTATTTTTCAATTCAGTTATACTGTTTTATATAAAGTTTTGTACATAATATATGAATACATAACTTTCCTATGCCCTTAATTTGAACTAAATATTATCATCAAAGCTTTGCTAATTTAATTAGCAAAGTGATATCATTATTTCAGTTTGCATTTCCTTGAATAATAGCAAGACCAGCTTTTTGGTTGCACTTCCTTACCAATTATTATTTTTTCTTTTAGGAATTGTAAGCCTATGTCTTTTGTCTATTATTCTTTGATATCTTGCTATATTCCTTATCAAGTTTATGGTACTTTACATAATAATAATCCTAAAATTTTGTTACATTTGCTATAAACATTTTTTCCTTTTTTGGGGGGTACCCCATCTATGGTCTACTTTTTCTTCAATCATCTA
>NW_020173769.1:0-42146 GCF_003031525.2 Neophocaena asiaeorientalis asiaeorientalis | reverse complement strand
AAACATTTCCATTCCTTTTTTTTTTTTTTTTTTTTTTGCGGTACGCGGGCCTCTCACTGTTGTGGCCTCTCCCCGTTGCGAAGTACAGGCTCCGGACGCGCAGGCTCAACGGCCATAGCTCACGGGCCCAGCCGCTCCGCGGCATGTGGGATCTTCCCGCACCGGGGCACGAACCCGTGTCCCCTGCATCGGCAGGCGGACTCTCAACCACTGCGCCACCAGGGAAGCCCCTACATACCTTTTAATATGACTTTTTCTGAAGTCCCAGTCTTGAATGTGACAGTCTCCTCCTAAAAACAAAACCGAACAACCAAGAAAGAAGTCAGTAGTTTCTTACTGTTTAATACAGCAGTTCCCATTTCTTTGTGACTCAGGACACCCATAACACAGTCGTCACATGCCTGTCACGCTACCATTGCACATATAGGATTACGCACAACTTTTCACACATTTGTTTTCACTTCACCTTTTTCCCTTATTTAAAAAAAAACTTGTCAAGATTTTCTGATTCTCTGCTGAGATTGCCTATTTTTCATTTGTTACAAGCATATTTTCTTTTACCTGATGAGCATAGTTATAATAGTCCCGTTAAAATTCTTTTCTGACAGTACCAATGTCTACATTATCTTGGAGTTGGCGTCTGTCAATTGTTCTTTCCCTTAGAAATATTTTCCTGAGTTTTCATATATTAAATAATATAGGGTTGTGTCTTTGGCATGTTAATACTATGCTGTGGGAGACTCTCAATTCTGTTATATTCCTTCAAAAAGTATTCTTTTTATTTTCTTTAGAAAGCAATTAACTTGGTTAAACTCAAAATGTAAAATGAAAGCCTGCCTGCCCTGGTGGTGACTCTGCACGTGTGGTTCAAAGTCTGCCAGGGTCTTGGGCAAAGTGTATGTGCAGATTTTGACATTTCCTCCTCTGCTTATTTCTGGAGTACCCCATCAACCTCCAGTGCTCCTAGTTGCCTAATCCTCCTCTTTCTAAATACCCTTGGCAGAGAGGCAGAGGATTTCCACTGCAGTTTTAACCCCATGCCAACACCATGATTGTCTGCAGGGTAAAACTGCTGCAGGGCATTGGCAGTCACCTCTTCCAAATTGTGACTCTCTTTTTGCTTTGCTACAGTCTCCAGAGCCCTCAGAGTGACTTTTTTGTTGTTGCTCAGACTTTATAGTTGTTATCTGTCAGACAGTCAAGCTGTTAGATTAGAAACCTACTCTACAATACAGGAAGCAGAACTCTTTCAGAATATATACTTATGAGGTGAAGTTTCATAAAAATACACATACTGTTTGTTCAAGGTGAACACAGAGCCATTCTGGTATGGAGTATCACTATTTTGCTCATAACTTTTTGTTTAATTATGGCTGCAAAATTTTAACAAGAAGCTACCAGTGTACTAACATGTCTCTAAATCAATCGCCTATAAACACACTCTCAGTGAACATATACAACTTTTGTAATTCTTTTGTTCTGCTTGTTCTGATTATATCCATTGAAATGTAATATGTATCTGTAAACTATACATAATATATAAATATTTAATATATCTGAATATATATTAAATATATTTTTATGTATTTAAAAATATATTTTTATGTGAAAATATTTTTTATATCTATTCTCAGCTTACCCTTCCCACTCTCTGTGTCCTCAAGACCATTCTCTACGTCTGCATCTTTATTCCTGTCCTGCCACTAGGTTCATCTGAACCATTTTCTTTCTTTTATTCCATATATATGTGTTAGCATACGGTATTTGTTTTTCTCTTTCTGACTTACTTCACTCTGTATGACAGGCTCTAGGTCCAACCACCTCACTACAAATAACTCAATTTCGTTTCGTTTTATGGCTGAGTAATATTCCATTGTGTATATGTGCCACATCTTTATCCATTCATCTGTCGATGGACACTTATGTTGCTTCCATGTCCTGGCTATTGTAAATAGAGCTGCAATGAACATTGTGGTACATGTCGCTTTTAGAATTATGGTTTTCTCAGGGTATATGCCCAGTAGTGGGATTGCTGGGTCATATGGTAGTTCTATTTTCAGTTTTTTAAAGAACCTCCATACTGTTCTCCATAGTGGCTGTATCAATTTACATTCCCACCAACAGTGCAAGAGGGTTCCCTTTTCTCCACACCCTCTCCAGCATGTACTGTTTGTAGATTTTTTGATGATGGCCATTCTGACTGGTGTGAGGTGATACCTCACTGTAGTTTTGATTTGCATTTCTCTAATGGTTAGTGATGCTGAGCATCCTTTTGTGTGTTTGTTGGCAATCTGTACATCTTCTTTGGAGAAATGTCTATTTAGGTCTTCTGCCCACTTCTGGATTGGGTTGTTTGTTTTGTTAATATTGAGCTGCATGAGCTGCTTGTAAATTTTGGAGATTAATCCTTTGTCAGTTGCTTCATTTGCAAATACTTTCTTTTGTCTTTTCATCTTCTTTATGGTTTCCTTTGCTGTGCAAAAGCTTTTAAGTTTCATTAGGTGCCATTTGTTTATTTTTGTTTTTATTTCCATTTCTCTAGGAGGTGGGTCTAAAAGGATCTTGCTGTGATTGATGTCAAAGAGTGTTCTGTCTATGTTTTCCTCTAAGAGTTTTATAGTGTCTTACATTTAGGTCCTTAATTCATCTTGAGTTTATTTTTGTGTGTGGTGTTAGGGAGTGTTCTAATTTCATTCTTTTACATGGAGCTGTCCAGTTTTCCCAACATCACTTATTAAAGAGGCTGTTTTTTCTCCATTGTATATTCTTTCCTCCTTTAACAAAAATAAGATGACCATATGTGTGTGGGTTTATCTCTAGGCTTTCTATCCTGTTCCAGTGATCTATATTTCTGTTTTTGTGCCAGTACCATAATGCATTTAAGACAATTTTAACCCTCAAAATTTCAATCACATGATAAGTTGAAAATTTATAACATAATGCTAAGGGACAAAATGAGGGTGGAAAACTGTATTTTTGTTCTAGTTCTGTGAAAAATGCCAGTGGTAGTTTGATAGGGATTGCATTGAATCTGTAGATTGCTTTGGGTAGTAGAGTCATTTTCAAAATGTTGCTTCTTCCAATCCAAGAACATGGTATATCTCTCCATCTATTTGTATCATCTTTAATTTCTTTCATCAGTGTCTTTTAATTTTCTGCATACAGGTGCTCTGTCTCCTTAGGTAGGTTTATTCCTAGATATTTTATTCTTTTTGTTGCAATGGTAAATGGGAGTGTTTTCTTGATTTCACTTTCAGATTTTTCATCATTAGTATATAGGAATGCCAGAGATTTCTGTGCATTAATTTTGTATCCTGCTACTTTACCAAATTCATTGATTAGCTCTAGTAGTTTTCTGGTAGCATATTTAGGATTCTCTATGTATAGTATCATGTCATCTGCAAACAGTGACAGCCTTAGATCTTCTTTTCCGATTTGGATCCCTTTTATTTCATTTTCTTCTCTGACTGCTGTGGCTAAAACTTCCAAAACTATGTTGAATAATAGTGGTGAGAGTGGGCAACCTTCTCTTGTTCCTGATCTTAGTGGAAATGGTTTCAGTTTTTCACCATTAAGAACTATGTTGGCTGTGAGTTGGTCATACATGGCCTTTATTATGTTGACGTAAGTTCCCTCTGTGCCTATTTTCTGGAGGGTTTTTACCGTAAATTGGTGTTGAATTTTGTCAAAAGCTTTTTCTGCATTTATTGAGATGATCATATGGTTTGTATCCTTCAATTTGTTAATATGGTGTATCACATTGATTGATGTGCATATATTGAAGAATCCTTGCATTCCTAGGATAAACCCCACTTGATCATGGTGTATGACCTTTTTCTCGTGCTGTTGGATTCTGTTTGCTAGTGTTCTGTTGAGGATTTTTGCATCTATGTTCATCAGTGATATTGGCCTGCAGTTTTCTTTCCTTGTGACACCTTTGTCTGGTTTTGGTATCAGGGTGATGGTGGCCTCACAGAATGAGTTTGGGAGTCTTCCTCCCTCTGCTATATTTGGAGAGTTTGAGAAGAGTAGGTGTTAGCTCTTCTCGAAATGTTTGATAGAATTCGCCTGTGAAGCCATCTGGTCCTGGGCTTTTGTTTGTTGGAAGATTTTTAATAACAGTCTCAATTTCAATGCTTGTGATTGGTCTGTTTATATTTTCTATTTCTACCTGGTTCAGTCTCAGAAGGTTGTGCTTTTCTAAGAATTTGTCCATTTCTTCTTGGTTGTCCATTTTATTGGCATATAGTTGCTTGTAGTAATTTATCATGATCCTTTGTATTTTTGGAGTGTCAGTTGTTACTTCTCCTTTTTCATTTCTAATTCTATTGATTTGAGTCTTCTCCCATTTTTTCTTGATGAGTCTGGCTAATGGTTTATCAATTTTGTTTATCTTCTCAAAGAACGAGCTTTTAGTTATATTGATCTTTGCTGTTGTTTCCTTCATTTCTTTTTCATTTATTTCTGATCTGATCTTTATGATTTCTTTCCTTCTGCTAACTTTGGGGTTTTATTGTTCTTCTTTCTCTAATTGCTTTAGGCGTAAGGTAAGGTTGTTTATTTGAGATGTTTCTTGTTTCTTGAGGTAGGATTGTATTGCTATAAACTTCCCTCTTAGAACTGCTTTTGCTGCATCCCATAGGTTTTGGGTCATCGTGTTTTCATTGTCATTTGTTCCTAGGTATTTTCTGATTTCTTCGGTGATCGCTTGGTTATTTAGTAGTGTATTGTTTAGTCTCCATGTGTTGTATATTTTACAGATCTTTTCCTGTAATTGATATCTAGTCTTATAGCGTTGTGGTCAGAAAAGATACTTGATACAATTTCAATTTTTTTAAATTTACCAAGGCTTGATATATGACCAATACATGATCTATCATGGAGAATGTTCCATGAGCACTTGAGAAGAAAGTGTATTCTGTTGTTTTTGGATCGAATGTCCTATAAATACCAAATAAGTCCATCTTGTGTAATGTACCATTTAAAGCTTGTGTTTCCTTATTTATTTTCATTTGGGATGATCTGTCCTTTGGTGAAAGTGGGTGTTAAAGTCCCCTACTATGAATGCGTTACTGTCGATTTCCCCTTTTATGGCTGTTAGCATTTGCCTTATGTATTGAGGTGCTCCTATGTTGGGCGCATAAATATTTACAATTGTTGTATCTTCTTCTTTGATTGATCCCTTGATCATTATGTAGTGTCCTTCTTTGCCTCTTGTAATAGTCTTTATTTTAAAGTCTATTTTGTCTGATATGAGAATTGCTACTCCAGCTTTCTTTTGATTTCCATTTGCATGGAATATCTTTTTTTCATCCCCTCACTTTCAGTCTGTGTGTGCCCCTAGGTCTGAAATGGGTCTCTTATAGACAGCATGTATACGGGTCTTGTTTTTGTATCCATTCAGCCAGTCTATGTCTTTTGGTTGGAGCATTTAATCCATTTACAGTTAAGGTAGTTATCAATATATATGTTCCTATTACCATTTTCTTAATTGTTTTCGGTTTGTTTTTGTAGGTCTTTTCCTTCTCTTGTGTTTCCTGCCTAGAGAATTTCCTTTAGTATTTGTTGTAAAGCTGATTTGGTGGTACTGAATTCTCTTAGCTTTTGCTTGTCTGTAAAGTTTTTAATTTCTCTTTCAAATCTGAATGAGCTCTTTGCTGGGTAGAGTAATCTTGGTTGTAGGTTTTTCTCTTTCATCACTTTAAATATGTCCTGCCACTCCCTTCTGGCTTGCAGAGTTTCTGCTGAAAGATCAGCTGTTAACCTTATGGGCATTCCCTTGAATGTTATTTGTTGCATTTCAGTTGCTGCTTTAAATATTTTTTCTTTGTATCTAATTTTTGATAGTTTGATACGTGTCTTGGCATGTTTCTCCTTGGATTTATCCTGTATGAGACTCTCTGCGCTTCCTAGATGTGACTATGTCTTTTCCCATATAAGGGAAGTTTTCAACTATAATCTCTTCAAATATTTTCTCAGTCCCTTTCTTTTGCTCTTCTTCTTCTGGGACCCCTATAATTCAAATGTTGGTGCATTTAATGTTGTCCTAGAAGTCTCTGGGATTGTCCTCAATTCTTTTCATTCTTTTTTCTTTATTCTGCTCTGCAGTAGTTATTTCCACTATTTTATCTTTCAGGTCACTTATCCATTCTTCTGCCTCAGTTATTCTTTTATTGATTCCTTCTAGAGAATTCTTAATTTCATTCATTGTGTTGTTCATCAACGTTTGTTTGCTCTTTAGTTCTTCTAGGTCCTTGTTAAACGTTTCTTGTATTTTGTACATTCTCTTTCCAAGATTTTGGATCTTTACTATCATTATTCTGAATTCTTTTTCAGGTAGATTACCTATTTCCTCTCATTTGTTTGCTCTGGTAGGTTTTTTCCTTGCTCCTTCATTTGCTGTGTGCTTCTCTGTCTTCTCATTTTGCTTAACTTACTGTGTTTTGGGTCTCCTTTTCACAGGCTGCAGGTTCACAGTTCCTGTTGTTTTTGGTGTTGCCCCTAGTGGCTAAGGTTGATTCAGTGGGTTGTGTAGGCTTCCGGGTGGAGGAGACTGGTGCCTCTGTTCTGCTGGATGAGGCTGGATCTTGTCTTTCTGGTGGGCAGGACCATGTCCAACGGTGTGGTTGGTGTGTCTGTGACCTTATTATGATTTTAGGCAGCCTCTCTGCTAATGGGTGGGGTTGTGTTCCTGTCTTGCTAGTTGTTTGGCATGGGGTGTCCAGCACTGTAGCTTGCTGGTCATTGAGTAGAGCTGGGTCTCAGCGTTGAGATGGAGATATCTGTGAGAGCTTTCGTCGATTGATATTACGTGGAGCTGGGAGGTCTCTGGTGGACCAATGTCCTGAACTTGGCTCTCCCACCTCAAAGGCACAGGCCTGACACCCGGCCAGAGCACCAAGATGCTGTAAGCCACATGGCTCAGAAGAAAAGGGAGAGAAAAAAAGAAAGAAAGAAATAATAAATTTATTAAAATAAAAAAAATTATTAAAAATAAAATTAAAAAGTCATAAAAAGAAGACAAGAGCAACCAAACCAATAAGCAAATCCACCAATGATAACAAGCACTAAAAACTATACTAAAAAAAGAAACCCTAGGACAAATGATAAAACCAAAGCTATACAGACAAAATCACACAAAGAAGCATACATATAGACACTCACAAAAAGAGAAAAAGGAAAAAATATATATACCTATATATATGAGAAAAAAAAGGAAGAGAGCAACCAAATCAATAAACAAATCTACCAATGAAAATAAACTCTAAATACTAAACTAAGATAAACATAAAACCCAAAACAAATTAGATGCAGAAAGCAAATCTCAAGTCTACAGCTGCTCCCAAAGTCCACCTCCTCAATTTGGGATGATTCGTTGTCTGTTCAGGTATTCCACAGATGCAGGGTACATCAAGTTGACTGTGGAGATGTAATCCACTGCTCCTGAGGCTGCTGGGAGAGATTTCCCTTTCTCTCCTTTATTGGCACAGCTCCTGGGGTTCAGCTTTGGATTTGGCCCCGCCTCTGCGTGTAGGTCACCTCAGGGCATCTGTTCTTTGCCCAGACAGAACGGGGTTAAGGAAGCGGCTGATTCGAGGGCTCTGGCTCACTCAGGCTGGGGGTAGGGAGGGTTACAGAATGCAGGGCGAGCCTGTGGCAGCAGAGGCCAGCATGACATTGCAACAGCCTGAGGTGTGCCGTGTGTTCTCCCGGGGAAGTTGTCCCTGCATCACAGGACCCTGGTAGTGGTGGGCTGCACAGGCTCTGGGGAGGGGAGGTGTGGATAGTGACCTGTGCTTGCACACAGGCTTCTTGGTGGCTGCAGCAGCAGCCTTAGTTTCATGCCCATCTCTGGTGTCCGCACTGATAGCTGCGGCTTCTGCCTGTCTCTGGAGCTCATTTAGGTGGTGCTCTGAATCCCCTCTCCTCGCGCACCCCGAAACAATGGTCTCTTGCCTCTTAGGCAAGTCCAGACCTTTCCCGGACTCCCTCCTGGCTAGCCGTGGTGCACTAACCCCTTCAGGCTGTGTTCAAGCCGCCAACCCCAGTCCTCTCCTTGGGATCTGACCTCCGAAGCTCGAGCCTCAGCTCCCAGCCCCCGCCCGCCCCGGCGGGTGAGCAGACAAGCCTCTCGGGCTGGTGAGTGCTGGTCGGCACCAGTCCTTTGTGCGGGAATCTCTCTGCTTTGCCCTCTGCACCCCTGTTGCTGCACTCTCCCTCGTGGCTCCAAAGCTTCCCCCCATCTCCGCCAGTGAAGGGGCTTCCCTTCCTAGTGTGTGGAAACTTTTCTTCCTTCACGGCTCTCTCCCAGAGGTGCAGGTCCCGTCCCTATTCTTTTGTCTCTGTTTTTCCATTTTTCTTTTGTCCTGCCCAGGTACATGGGGAGTTTCTTGCCTTTTGGGAAGTCTGAGGTCTTCTGCCAGCGTTCAGTAGGTGTTCTGTAGGAGTTGTTCCACGTGTAGATGTATTTCTGATGTATCTGTGCGGAGGAAGGTGATCTCCACGTGTTAATCCTCCGCCATCTTGAAGGTCTCTCTCAATGTGAAAATATTGACATAAATCAGTCTCTTGTAGTTTATCAAGCTCTGTCCCTTGTGGTTCATCACCATCAAATCAGATTGATAAATATTCTCATGTAGATTTCTGGTAATTTATGTTTCTTTTCTCCAGAAGAAGCAAACTCTGACTAAATTGGTTTATGCTAAATTGGCTTATGCTGACTCCCATAAATATTTTGCATCTACCTCATAACTACTTTACAATATTTTGATACAGTACCTAGGTTTTATTGTTTGGATTTTGAGTTTAAAAAGATGTTTTTGAACTCCTATACTAATAGATATTTTGTAAGTTCCATGAGAAACAGTAAGTTCCCATAGGAAGCTGGGAACCAGTGCTCATGAATAGACTTTTCCATGCATTTCCAAAGGCAGTTGGAGCTTTACTGTGCTGGTTAGGGCAAGGTCAATGGACTCATGGTGGCTGGCAGGAGTGGGAGAATCCAGTTCCTTTTTGATCACACATCTTAAGAACATTGGCATTATCACTGGTATTCATTCTATGTTCTGATATGAATATTAAAACTTTGATAAGAGCATGAGAATTTTGGCACTATTACTAGTTTCCTCCACCTCACATATTGGCCACCACTTTGTACACCTGGTAAAATGAGCCTTGCAGCAAGTCGCAGGAGAGCAGTATTGTCTAACTTCAGACCTAAGTCCATTTTCACGGGCCATGTTCACTGGTGAGTTTTTTTGTACAGAGAAGCAGGAATATATATACCTTTTACATGCAAACAATATTTACCCCACTGGGACCACTTCAGTCAACCATCAGCAATCATAAGAAGCATTGATACTAATATACAATACTTGTATTTGTGACAGAATGTCCATGTGGATGCCTTTCTAAAGAGTAAACCTGTGTACATATGACCAGTGTCATATTCTCAGCTCAGCTTCTATTCCACAAAGCCAATCAACTTGCTGTCCTTTATCCATGCTGCACTGGGTCCTCTCCAGTGAGCCTTTGCTTAGTCATCCTTATAGCCTCTTTCTTCCTCTTTGACCATCACATGAATCCCACACTTCAGCCCACATCTGAAAACTGACCCCCTCAAGAAGCTTCTCCAGCAACTTCCTCTTGATCTCTGTTTTAGAAGTTAGATTACTAAGTCGGTGTTGCATTAATTTGTACTTGTTTTTAATCCTACCTGCTCATTTTTACTCACTTCCCTGGCTAAGCAAATTACTGAGTGCCTGACTACAATTGCTCCCACAATCTCTCATGTGGGCCTGAAATTTACTTAATACCCCATATTGGTAGATTAAAAAAATATTAAGGGCTTCCCTGGTGGCGCAGTGGTTGAGAGTCTGCCTGCTGATGCAGGGGATGCGGGTTTGTGTCCCTGTCCGGGAGGATCCCACATGCTGTGGAGCGGCTGGGCCCGTGAGCTGTGGCCGCTGAGCCTGCGAGTCCAGAGCCTGTGCTCCGCAACGGGAGAGGCCACAACAATGAGAGGCTTGCATACCGCAAAAAATATATATATATTAAAAAATCTTTTTATTATATAGCTAATACTGTTACATTGTGGAAAAATTATAAAATAGAGAAAATAATAAAATTACCCATAATTCCACCTGCAAGCAACAGCAACTGTTTGCATGTTGGCATCTATCCTTCTAGAGATCATTCTATATAATTACATAGCTATAGAGATGGATATGGATGCAAACCTAAATATAGACACAGATATAAATATATTACAAATTAAAAAACTGACTAGATTATGAATGGTTATGAAAATAATTGCATGGGGAAAATGCAATTTAGATACTTTATGTTAACATTATGCTTTACCAGTTTTTAGGTTTAATTCCAAAAGACTGTCTTCCTTTACCTGGAAGAGTGAAAAGGAATACTGGATTCCAATTTGCTGGATATAAGGACTTTCCTGGATATAAGGAAGGTTAAATACAAACATAGGTTCCTGAGGGATATTTAATCTCCTTTAGATATTTTAACAGAAACAGTAACAAAACTACATAGACGTTAATACATAGGGACAAATGTAAATGTGGTCTTCTCTGAAGACTAGAGCAAAATGGCAAAACAACCCTCCAGGTTGCCACAGAAAATTCTGCTTCTATCTACGTGGTAAGTTTTCATGGGGCCGTGAAACCCAGCTCTGATGCTGTCATTACCAAGTCCTGGGACCACAGGGAAGTCCCTTTACCTGTCTCAGCAGCAACAGCCTGAGTTTTAAAATGAGGATGTTATAGAGGAAATCATGGATGAGAGAATGTAGCTCATCAGCTATGGTCATTACTCCTTTGCTTCTAGATAAGAAGAAGGGACTGGCTTCTTGTTAGTTTCTATACTCTTTTCCTTCCCTTTTTTTTTTTTTGGAGTCAGTTAACACTTGAGAGTTTTCAGCTTCTTGGAGACTGGCAAGGACCTTCTGACAAATAAAGACCCCCCCCCCCCACCCCACGACCTTATCCTCATGCTCATGGAAAGCTTTTGTATGATCATATGCCATCTCCCAGGTTTGGCAGGACCAGAAAATACAACATAGGGCGAGAACAAGCAATTTCAGAGCTTTTGAAACTCAGTAGGAAAAAAATAATGGAAGCTATTAGAAAATGGGGGAGAGAGAAACCTAAGCGGTGTCTGCCCTCTCTTGTTTTCTTGTGCTATTACGTTATTCCTGGGGGAAGGAGAGGGGAAATGTCTTTATAGCACAGAGACACCATACAAACATTAAGGGAGCTCATCACTTCCACACAAAAAGGCGAACACACTCTTTTATAAGCTGGCATTCTTTGGATAGGATTTTGTTAAATGGCATCGTAACACATTTATTCAGACATAGTTTTAGTTTCTATAGCCATGTGGGTAGGACAGAGAAATTAGAGGAAAGAAGGAATTGGTGAGAGGAAGAGTAAAGTAAGTCCAGACATGGGCTCTCAAACTTGAGAGCCTGAGCACCAGTTTCCTCAACTGTAAAATGTAGATAGTCATTCTCAGTGAGGTGTCATGATATTCAAATTATATCATTGATCTGAAAGGGCTGATAAATCAGAAAGCATTATATAATTATAAGGGAATATTACTACAAAAGATGAAAATCCCCTTGCCTGTACTCTGAGCATGCGTGATGTTCTCCCATAGCAAGATTTCCTCTCCTGATACCTGTACAATCCTAATTTACTGTACTTTCTACATTTTGCCACCAATCCAGACTTCCTCTCTGAGCTCCAGAATGTTCATCCAATTGCCTGCTTGACCTGTGCACTGAGATATCTCAAAGGCACTGCAAACTCTACAGGTCCAAAGGTAAACTCGTGGTCTTTCCTCCTCAAGCCTCTTTCAGCACTCCTTAACTCAGGAAATGGTGTCGTTTCTCAACCAGTGACTCAAGTCAGAAATTTTGAGTTATCACTGACATCTCCCTTTCACTCATGCTCTGTATCCAGCCCATCACCAAATCCCATTAATAGTATCGTCTTAAATATCTCTTGAGTTTGCCTACTTGTTTGCATCTTCATCACTACAACAATCACCATCCTGGTTCAAGCCAGCCTCACTCCTAGTCTCCTCACTTCTCTTTCTGTACCCCCATTCTTAGCTCACCCCCTCTCACCCATGTGTTTACCACACTATTCACCAGAATAATTTTTTCAAAACACAGATCTGATCATGTAACCCTTCTGCTTCAATGGCTTCCCACCTTAGGGAAATAGACAATGATGACTCCACAGTCCAGCCATCACCCACTGGTCCAGCCTTATCTTGCCAGTTCCATACTATCTGCACTCGGCTTTTCTGTTTCTTGAATTTGTAATTTTCCCTCCTGCTACAGACTGCTGTGCTTTCTATGAGCCCTACCTAGAACCTCTTCCCTCGACTCTTCACCTGATTACCGAAGGTGTTTCTTTTTCCTTGACATACCTGACTAGGGCAAAGCCCCCCATCATATACCCATGAAGCATCATGTATGCCAACTTCAGAGCTCTTTCATGATTATGGTTTTATAGTTACTTCTATGAAGTTGTCTCCTCCGCTGTCTCTTCAAGCATGTCTGTTTGGCTCCATCCCCAATGTCTGACCTATACTAGATGTTGTATAAATATCTTTTTGAATAAATGAATGAATGAGTAGATGAGGGACAATATAGTTATTCATTATTTCTGTATTTGTCTTCCCTAGGAAAAGTGAGCTCCTAAAAAGGCGAGTACACCTAATTCATCTCAGAAGCCTTCAGTGTCTAACACTGTTCTAACATATAACAAATATAAAATGTTTGTTGAAGGAACAAATTAATTCCAATATTGAGGTATATATATAATTGAAAAAACAGAGTCATATGGATCTTAATTTGAGTCCCTCCTCTTTCCTTCACTAGTGGTAAAACCAGGGACAAGTGACCTAGCCTTTCAGAAACTGTTTCCTCATTACATACCTATCTTACAAATCTGTCATAAAAGAGGGAGCTAACCCATGTAGAGACCCCACAGAGAGACTAATAAATAGTAATCACGCAAAGTTTCACCAGTGTTCCTTCTCCCTCTCTCAGAGTCTGTATACCACCCACCTTGATACATCTGAGATATTATGGTGTGTCTTGCCCACTTTTTATTTGAGAATGTAATCCTATGACTCTGAGTCTGACAAGTCTTAGTATCCTCATTTTTTCTCTCCCAAAGCTCATTCATTAATTCAGTGATTCATTCTTGGGCCCATCCATTCATTAAACTGTTGACTCATCAAGAGGTTGCTGTGTACCAAGCACTGTGTCGTGCATCCGTGATGACCCAAGTAGCCCTCCTGATGCTTAGAGTCTACTGGGAGAGCCGGCCATCAGAGAAACACTTATGTGAATAACTATTTTCAAAGCTAGGGGAATTCAGTCTTCAGGCAGGATTCAGTCAAGGCTTTCCTAAGAATAGATGCTAGGAATGAGAAGTGAGGAGGACCTAGTCTGGCAAGGATGGTTGTCCCGAGGAAGAGATGTTGAAGCTGAGAAGGGGAGGATGAAAAGGGTTAGGCAAGGGAAGAGGGTATAGAAATATCTCTAGGTAGAGGTGCCAACATGTGTGAAGGTGCTGAATGAGGCTATCTGAGAATCTAAAAGAATATTGATGTGTCTGGAGGGTGCCAGTGAGGAGTAAGTGGTGTGGAAGGAGCTCAGAGAGGTGGAGAGATGCCATGGTCTGCAAGCCCCTGCAGACCACACTAAATGTCATTCACCTGCTGTGTAGAGAGTCAGGCAAAAGTATGGAAGGAATTCAAGGCAAATTCAATATGAAGGAATGCAGAATCCAATCTGATGGTTAAGGGAATTCATTGCAATCTGGGACAGAGTGTAGAAAACATCTATTTAAATTAGGTGATAAAAATTGAGAGAAGTTATGAGTGAACTAGGTAAGAGTATAACTTGAACCCATGGAATGCTGGTAGTGAAACCAATACCGTGTAAGGGATATGGACTCAGAGTCCCTTGTTGATACATCAGCTATAAAAAGGGTCCAACATGTCATCTATGGCTTGAATAGAATCATCCTGGACACATGTAGCCCTGGAATCCCTCCAGCTATAAATTTATACAAATTAACAAATGCCTTGGTAACCTCAGCCTGCCTGAAATGAAAAAATGCTCCAAGAGGGTTTAAAATTAAATTTAAAATGATAAAGTAAATCAAACCTATCATTTGGTTTAGGAATAATCTCTGTGCTGTAACTTAACATGTAATGTTTGAAAGGTTCTTGACATTTTAGACTTGTGATTTTAAGTTTAAACATAAAAGAAAGTTAACTAAACTTGTGAATAGTATTGAAAATTTAAGAGAATTTGACAATTAGATTCACTAGAGCTATTCAAATACTTGGAAAGTTCCTGTTTGTTAGTGTAGACATTCAAAGATTCCCCCCAGTAAAGTCAAATATAGTAAATGTATACATGAGTTTAAATGTTTAAGATAATTTAATTAATTGAACTTGAATATGGGATCAATTGCATAAGGCAGTTTAATTTGTATAATTTGAGCTCTTCAAACATTAATCAAAGAAAAAATGAAAGTGGTTGTTCTTACTAAATTTACAAACAGGATAACAAGATTTGTAAGCTGAACTCAAAGACCTGAGGGAAAAAGTCTGTTTTAACTTTGCAAATTTAACAAATTGAATATTATTTTAAAACAAAGTAACTGTAAGTACTCTGTTCCACACTCAAAAATGGTTCTGAACATTTACCAAAAACAAATACCCTCACACTGACTTTAAGAATTTGAGACTCTCAGTGCAATTGTTGGGCTACAGTCACCTCAGATGTCTTGATATATATGTGTGTGTGTGTGTGTATGCACACACACACATACTAGTAATCCCTTCCTGAATTAGAGACTGGCTATGAATACATTTTAAGCTGTGCTAGCCAAATCAGTCTTTGGCTGGATTAAAGACAGAATCTGAAATTAGTTCTCTGGAAGCTCATTCATTTCTCTACTTCTGTGGTTTCCTTTCATATCTTAGTAAAAATGAAAGCCTCGTTATGTAGGGGGAATGGAACTCTTTAACTGTCGGTAAGGTTGGAGAGGTGAACTGGATATGGAGCCAACAGACTGGACTGGTTCAAAGCCCAGAGTGACTCACAGAGCTGTGGGGACACAGACTAGGACCCAAAGAGGGGAAGAATTAGTGATACCATCAACTGCCCAGACAGGATTTAAGTATGCCACCCTACAACATGACATGCTGGAAGTGAAGGGGGAGGCTGGACAGAGAAGTGAGGTGCCGGGCAGGGAAGGAGGACGCTCCAGACACCTAGGAGCAGGCCAGCTGGCCTCCACATGAGCGTTTCTGAGAGCAACACTGAAAGGCTGGAGGGGCAGGTCGATGGCAGTTTACTGTAGTGAGCACTGAAGACAATTTCCAGAGTCCACTGGCTGGTGGAGTGGACGTTCCCCGTGTCATGTAGGACTAGACATAAGATGCGCTAGAGCTGAATCAGGGAGTGAGGCTGGAGGCACGCTTCTTTTCCGTGTTCCACCAATCATTTTTTAAAAACTTAAATCATTGGAACATTTTCCAAAAAAGTAAATCTTAATTGTAAACCAATACATCACAGATAAGGAACGCTGCATTGTTGAAGAGATGAGGGAGGGGCATTGGGTTCCCTTTTATCTACTGGAGATGGAAGAGGTCCAGTTAGCCTCCTTTTAATCACTGGGGATGGGAGAGAGGCACCCGTAACTTCTCTTTCAACCATTATGGGTGGAGGGGTGGGAGGCACACGCAGCCCCTCCTTCAGTCCTTACCCCATCCCTGAGGGCAACTCAGAGAGATCTGAGTTAGCAAACTCTTGCCTCTGATCATTTGCCCTTAGTCTTGTCCAAGAAAAACACAAATGTATATGTTGTCTTATAAAGAGGATCGTGCGATGTTGGCCACAGCTGGAGACAAACAAGAAAATTAAGTTTCCATGATAGTTATCAGGCTTGAAAGTAGACAAGGAAGAAAAATATATTGCCCATATTTTCTCTGGCACAAAATTAGGGTGTAATTACACAATGGCAACTGTCCTGTGAACAACTATAGCCTCAGGCTTTGCTCATAATGGTTACCACCAAGGCAGAATATTCCGGGTTGTTGTGGATCTGAAGCTGTGCTACACTGAGCTGGCGTGACAGGACGTTTCTGTGACGAAGGTAAAGAGCATACTGAGTGCTCATGTCTAATCAGTACTAAGCGCTGGGCTGCGTATTTGCCACGTAATATGGATAGTTATAATGAAATACAGGGGAAGGTGTGTGGCAAAGGCCACTTGTTCTTTATTAAAGGGAATACAAATTGGTCCAACTTTCCCTTAGAGAAATTTGGCAGTACAATCACCATTTTAAGAGTGCATCAGCATCAACACAGCAATTCCACTTCTAGCAGTGTATCCTATAGAAATACTCAGCAGATGTACACATATAGAGAGAGGTATAAGGACTTTTTTGCAGCGTGGTTTTTAACAGCAAAAAGAAAAAAATGGGAATACTAAAATAACTTTTAATAGAGCTTTTACCTAATATATTATATATATATTACAAAATCTGTACCCAGTATGGAACACAACACAGCTTTCAAAAGGAGATACTTCTAAATGTATGGGCATGGAGGGCTATGCATGTAGTAAAAAGCAAAAGAGAATTTCAGGCAGTCTGCATAGTATACTTCCATTTGTGTGTAAAGACCTCAAAACTATGCATCTACATAATGCATATAGACAGCTGGAGCCATAGTAATTGACATTGCCATAGAAAAAGGTAAACACCAAATTTTAACATTTTTTTCCCCTGGGGAGCAGGTGTACAGGGAAAACTTTAACTTCCTACTCTTCAGTGGTCATCGAAATACTTTCAACAAGAAAACAACAAAGTGGGCACGAAAAACAAGAGAATGACAGAGTCAGCATCTGGCATCTGCAGCCCGGCTGGGCTGACTCACAGTCCGAATCTTCTGCCCTATGCCACAAGCCACAAGCCAATTTTATATACAGACAGCTGGCCACTGTCTATATATACAATTACCTGTCAGGCTACCACTTGGTCTACCAACACCGTGGGCCTCCTCCCAGCTGTCGCTACTCCTGCTGCAGGAGGCTGGGGCCAAAATTTTAGTTCCTGTTTCATCTCCTCAGAACGATGACCAGCCATTTAGAACCCCTGAGATGGAGAAGGGGACTTGCTATTTGAGACCCCAGACTCCTTTGACCAGGAATTTCCCTTTTCATTAATCAAAAATAAAGACTTCTCTTAAAAACCTAAACATAAGTTACCTGTTAAGCAAACCTCTGAACAGAGCAGATGCTGAGAACAAACCTCTCAAGCAGACAAGCCTGGGGCCTAGTTAACTACCCCAGCCCTTCCCATCACTTAAACCCCCGGTCCTGTTGCTGTAGGTAGGTTGAGGAGGGGCCTGGGTTCTTTTCCATCTACTTGAGTGCTGTGAAAACCCTCCATGGCTGATACTTGGTGTGGTTCCAGTGAGAAGCCTTCTGGGCCTGCTGGTCTCCTGGCCCCCTGGGGCCTGGCTTTCTGAGACTCTGATCTCAGACGTTCCCTGCTCAGGCTCTGTGGCCAAGGGAGCCAGCTATGGCAGAAAGGCCTCTGACTTTCCTGACCTTGTGCTTTTTCACCTCTTTCTCAAGCCCAGGCTTTTGCCCTCAGCAGCCAGACCCTCTTAGTGCTGGTCACAAGCTACTCACAGGTCTGTGCCACTCCAGGCTCACCTTCTCATCCATGTTACTGACCAACAGGAGAGACTCTTTTGCTTGATGTTACAATTCTGTTTGCACTCTTTCTGTCTGTTCAGGAAAGATCTGCTTTTGACCCCTTGCTTCTAACTTTTCAGATATCCATGGTTTTTTTTCAGGTATCATCAGATTAACAGGAACAAGATGTATTTCTCTGGTTCCTATCTCCACAGACCATAGTGACCTCCATCTCTTCCTACTTCACCCCCAAGGTTCTCCATCATTCTTCTTCTGGGAGAGTTGGATCTTCCTCACAATCCACGAGGCGGGCACCAAGTCGCCATCAGCGTTCCCTGCACTCAGCAATGAAACAGGCAGGACCAAGACAGGAGCCTCAACATGACAGGCAGGCTGGGGAGGGCCTTCAGAACACTGACCTTTCTGTGCCTGGAGGTCTGCTGGGTAAGGATCTACCCAACCCCCATCCCTCACCGTCCCACCATTTAAAACCAACAAACATTTATTTTAAATCTTTGTCTCCGAGATTTTTCAGTAGGATTCTGTGAGGAGTCCCCAGGGGCGATGCATCTGAGATTTGAAATGAATATTCAATATTATAATGTAAGACTCTTATTCAAATTTGGGTTTTATGTTCTTCAAACAAGTGTTTGCGATACCAGTCTTAGCAACTGTCAGTTTAAGAACCTCTGTCTCCTCTTCTCATAGGAAAGAAATCACATGGATGGCTCCATGTTTAGTTCAGAAGACAGAAAACTCTTTGCAGGTGGTTCCTTAACTCAGAAAGCTAGGAGAATGAAGAAAATTTGGAAGTCTGTCTCCAAAACAGCCCTGATCGACATGATGACTGTGCTTATCCACCACCACTGCCCTCAGTTCCCCCAGGTCCTGGGACGGAGGTACGTTGGTACAGTGGATACGACCTAGCTTTGCAGACAGTGGTGGACCAAGCCTGAGCAAATGTGTTTGGGGAGATTTCTGAAGACAGGCCTCTATCTTGGTCTGATCTTCGACATTTCTCAAATGTTCTGGTTGTGTCCTGCAGAAGTTTGCACATTGTACCCAGTCCCATTCCAAATTCCACCTCCTAAGTGTTTAAGCTTCCTGAATGACTCTGTTTGGAGGTAACCACTGGTTACAAAAGAAAAGAAAGGATAATACTATAAGCGACTACTCTTCTCTTTCTTGGTTTCTAAAGTACTTCTTTTCTGATACACCATAAAATGTCTTTATTATGTTTACTGTTTATCATTTATCTCTTCCTGCGGAATGTAAACTTCAAAAGGGCAGGAATCTTTGTTTTGTTTACTGACAAATCCCATATGCCTGTAAAAGATCTGACATATAGTAGGCAGTCAAAAAGTATTTGTTGAATTAAATTGAAGTTGAAACTGGGACACAGTTCAAAGTTCCCTTCCCTGATATCTGAACCCTCTGACTTTCAAAGCTTTTCTTGATTATGGGTTAGGCCCATTTGTGCCAGCTTGTTGGTATTCTCCTTGGAGGCAGCCATGCTCCCTCCTCCTGCCAACTGCCGTGACACTGATACATTGTTTGTATACAGCTCCTCCTAGGCACGGAGACAGTCTTCCATATCAGAGCCCACAGCCAAGCTCAGGCAACCAGCTCAGATGTGAAACCCTAGACTTGGCAGCTGGCACCTGGCAGCCAGACATGATAAGCGGTCCCCAGCTTTCTTCAGACATTTCCAAGCACTCCTGGGTATGCCTGTGCTTCCCTGAGCACGAGCTTTTTCACTTGACATGACTTGGAAGGGAATAAGCAAGCCCTGGTGCTCTGCTCACCATCAGCTGCTTTTCATTAGAGCAAACATTCAGCCATACCCTTGCGTTTGGCCCAGCCCTGCCTGGAGAAACGGGCACAAAGGCTGGGCCAGTGACCAGCAGGGCCAGAGGTGGGCCCCAAATTCAGGCTCCCTGCCAGGCAGAAGGGAAGAGGACTGCAGATTGTCACTGAGGAAACAGAAGTACTGAAGACCAGATGGGTGAGGGGATTTGTCCAACATCGTATGGCAAGATGGTGGCAAACTGGACTGCATTTCCTACTCCTTCACTGCCCTGCCTCTTGGCTGTTACGTGTCTTCTTTTACCTTTAGCCCAAGCGACAGGGCCACCACACCTGCCCTGCATGAGTATGGCTCAGGCATGGAGGGTCTTTGAGGCTTTTCTTGTCTACGTGTCTTCACACAGCTCAGTTGGTTCTTTACTGGAAGACAACTGACTTCAATGACATTCTCGTTCATTCTATTTTACCCATCTCTTTTGCCCTGAGCACCTAACACAGTTACTTGCATTTAATAGGTACTTGATAGACAGCCACTGAATAAAGAAAGAAATGAATAAGTAAATATGTTTCATCCCCTTAGCTCTACAGATGTGGCACATGGTTTCTTCCATGAGTATTGTAGTTTAAGCACCAACCTACCAAGGCAATCACACAGCTGACCAGTCCTCACTTCTGGGAGCAGATCTCCAGGGTGGATATTTTAGGTAATTTGGTGCTCTTGAGCAAAGGCAAGGAGGCCTGGTTGTTGAGCATCAGGCCTTCTGGAATTGATACCCCAAATGGGAATTTCCAGCAGGGCCAAGGAGAGACCAGGACCAAAGGGGCAGGTATGAGACAGAAGAGAAGTATTTCTGCCCTGCATCACCCAACATCAGAGCTGGGCAATGACAGTCTATTCCTCCTTACTAGCTAGGCTAATGTGTCAGCAACGATGCAGCCAGATAAGTGAAAGCATTTGAGTTATGAAAATACATTTTAGGTTAATTTCTGGGAGACAACGTGTCAAAATGGCAATAGCACAGGTTTTGTGGTTAAATCAATGAGGTTCGTATCCCTGCTCTACCATTTACCAGCTGCAAAACTTAGGACAATTACTTAACTTTGCTTACTCATTTATAATAAGGAGGAAAGTAAATAGCTGGCAGGAATAATATGAACGTGAAAAGGAAAAATAATGTGTGTGTGTGTGTGTGTGCGCATATCTTAACACAGTACCCAAAACATTGAAAGTACTCAGTTGCTAGTATAAGATTAACTTCAGTCTTTCATCATCACTCAATAATTGTTTTTAAGCACCTGTTATGTGCTAAGCAGTTGGTATTCTGTTTAAGTTTTATTTTAAAATATCTCACATTAAGAAATATTCACTTTGAGGACTTCCCTGGTGGCGCAGTGACTGGGAGACCGCCTGCCAATGTGGGGGAGACGGGTTCGAGCCCTGGTCCAGGAGGATCCCACGTGCCGCAGAGTGGCTGGGCCCGTGCGCCACAATTACTGGGCCTGCGCTCTAGAGCCCAAAAGCCACAACTACTGAAGCCCGCATGCCTGGGGCCCATGCTCTGCAACGGGGGAGGCCACCGCAATAAGAAGCCCATGCACCACAGCAGGGAGTGGCCCCCGCTCGCCGCAACTAGAGAAAAGCCCACATGCAGCAATGAAAACCCAATGCAGCCAAAAATAAATAAATAAATTTATTTTTAAAAAAAAGAAAAAAGAAATATTCACTTTGAAGAAAGTTTTCAGAAGCGGCAGAGGCATTTTATAAAAGTTGCAGGTGAGCTGTAATCATTGATAAGTCACCAAAAGAAGCCTTGGTAATACTAGCTCTGTGCTTGGTAACTATTAATGAGCGACAGCTCCCTCTGACTGAGTAACTGGGAAAACACTCTCTTCTGATTAGAGAGGATACGGTCTTGAAAAACTATCCTCTTAACAAAGGGAAGCCTGTGTGGTTTCTTTCCTTTTGCCTCTATTGCATGAAAGGGAGGTGGTAAGAAAGAAAAACCGCCCCAGGTCTTTAAGTCAGGTGTATCCACCTTTATAAAATTCACGTGCTTCATGTGGGGTTTCAATGTTTTTTAAGCTGATAACAATGATGAGTCAAGAGG
The DNA here is from genome assembly GCF_003031525.2 of Neophocaena asiaeorientalis asiaeorientalis. Classification (NCBI taxonomy): domain Eukaryota; kingdom Metazoa; phylum Chordata; class Mammalia; order Artiodactyla; family Phocoenidae; genus Neophocaena; species Neophocaena asiaeorientalis. The sequence goes on along the minus strand of NW_020173769.1, from coordinate 20,471 downwards.
CTCCTCGTTTGGTGTAAGTACCGGATGTAGCTCCGATATTAATGGAATATACAGTCTTTATTTCCAATTGTTTTATTTTTGTCTGTCATCCTTTATTTTGCCCCAATGTAGATTAATTAAAATCAGTTCAGAATTATATAATTAATTACATTCAGCTTTAATTATGGTTACTGCTAACATGACATCCGGTGAGAGTCAGTTACTAATGGCCACAGCCAAGTGCGGTCCCTACTGGGTTTGTGTTAGCTAAAGAAATTTCAGAAAATTTTGGCTAATGAATTGTGGCCTATAGGCCACATGTTGGATCCCCAGGGTACTGGTGATCTGAACTGCTTGGAAGGGAAACTGAGATCACCCTATATATACCTTCGATAGCTTAGGCCAAGTTGACAAATAATGTTGCCTTCTTGATTTTTTTCATCCTAGCACACATCACTGTTGATCACTATACTCTCTCCTAGTAAGCCTAAACTCTGCCCCAGAATATTTTCCAAGATAGCCATCACCAGTTGTATTAGTTATCTATTACTGCCTAGCAAATTACAACAAACTTAGCAGTTTAAAAAAACACACATTGGGCTTCCCTGGTGGCGCAGTGGTTGAGAGTCCGCCTGCCGATGCGGGGGACACAGGTTCGTGCCCCGGTTCGGGAGGATCCCACATGCCGCGGAGCGGCTGGACCCGTGGGTCACGGCCGCTGAGCCTGCGTGTCCGGAGCCTGCGCTCCGCAACGGGAGAGGCCACAGCAGTGAGAGGCCCGCGTACCGCAAAAACAACAACAACAAAAAACATTTATTATCTCACAGTTTCTGTAGGTCAGGCTTCTGGGCATGGTTTAGCTGGATTCTCTGTTTCAAGATCTTTCACAAAGCTGCAATCCAAGTGCTGGCCAGGGCTGGGATCTCGTCTCATCCAGGGCTGGGGAAGGATTTGCTTCCATGCTCCTGTGGCTGTTGGCAGCACCTAGTTCTTCACAAGCTGCCAGGCTGAGGGCCTCCATTTCTTGCTGGTTGTTGGCTGGAGGTTTAGCTCCTGCCACATGGCTCTTTCCCTAGGCAGCTCACAACATGGCAGCTTGCTTCTTCAAAGCCAACAAGGAAGGGAGTCTTCTAGCAAGACAGCCGTTACAATTTTATGTAATTAGGTACAGCTTGTCACCTTTGCTGTATTCTACTGGTTAGAAGCAAGTCACGTGTCCTGCCCACATTCAATAGAAGGGGATTACACAAGGGTGTGAATACCAGGAAGTGGGGATCATAAGGGTTACCTTAGACTGTCCCTTACACCAATATATCAAAGTTATCTGGAGAGATAACACAGTTTCACCTTTTTTGATTTAGGCAGTTAGATTTCCTGTGATGGGAATTTTCGACCAGCTGAACCAGGCCACTTAAAAGTATTTGAAGGTCATGTTAAGCCATTCCTGGAAGACTATAACTCTAAGAATTTTTGTTACAAAGGAGCATTCTAATTAAATTCTAAGTATTCAAACTAAAAAATATTAGGGAAGACTTGCATGTTCAGCAATATGGCAAAGTTTTTCAGTATAAAACGTCTAAGAATATAGGATAAAAATACATGAAAACTTTAAAGGCACGGCTGAGTCCATAAAAAAAAGTAAGACAAAGCCTCAGAAATTTGAATCAATCAGAATACACAATTCTAAGAGGCAAGAGAGCACTGAAGCACTTGTCTGTGGCATCTGCTAATCACCAATGAACTGAAACTTAGGTTTTAATGGGCTAAAGATGTGGCAGGGAGGAGAAAATCCTAGGTCCAGCATGGTGGGAGGTTGGATTGGAGCCTATCTTCTCCACCCATTAAAGCCAGGACATTGAAAAGACAAGACCCTCAGTGGTAGACCGGTGGGGAGGAACTATCTCTCACAGAGAGGTGATAGAAATGATTACTTGACTATTAGTAGAGAAGAAAATATGGGGGAAAAGTTCTCCCCTGAGAATTGCTAACCACCATGAGCAACCCTCATGAAGATCTGGGGCAAGAATTTGTACTTGTACTTCCAAAAAGTCTCAAGCTGAAAATTTAGATTAAAATTATCTTGGGATATAGCTACTCCAGGCCTTGGGTAGGAATGTTCCTAATCATTGCAGAAGGAATGTATTTAAATTCAAGCTTCACATAATTCCCACAGATAAAGTTTGAATGAACTCATAGCAATCATAACCACAACAACAAAATCACAAAGCATACAAGGAAACAAGCCAGTGGGAGCTAGAGTCTGCAGAAACAAACAAACCCAGAAACTACAAAGGTAGACTTGCAAAGACTGCAGATACAGAACTTATAAGATATAGAGTATAAAATAAATACATTAAAAATGTTTAAATATGGAAAAAGAATTCAAAAGGATGCTTAGGAATAATAGATTATCATATTTGATTAGGCAAAATTGAAAAAATTACGCTGCTAAAAACACAAGATACATAACTGACATTAGAAACTTGGTGGGTGATTTTAAAAGCAGATTAAACACAGCAGAAGTGAGAATTTTTTTGTTTTTTTTTTTTTTTGCGGTACACGGGCCTCTTACTGTTGTGGCCTCTCCCATTGCGGAGTACAGGCTCTGGACACGCAGGCTCAGCGGCCATGGCTCACGGGCCCAGCCGCTCCACGGCATGTGGGATCTTCCCGGACCGGGGCACGAACCCGTGTCCCCTGCATCGGCAGGCGGACTCTCAACCACTGTGCCATCAGGGAAGCCCAGAAGTGAGAATTTATGAATTGAAATATAGATCTGAAAAAAAACTGCACAAGAATCAGCTCAGTAAAACAAAGAAATGAAAATTTGAGAAGAGGTTAAGAGAAATGGGAGGGTAAAGTGAGAAAGTCTAATGGGAGTTCCAGAAGAAGATAAAGAGAATAGGAAGAGGTGATATTCAGAAAAAAAAAAAATAGATGAGAATTTCCCAGAACTAACAAATGATATAAATCTTCATATTCAAGAAGCCCTGTGAAACCCAAACAAGGTAAATTAAGAGACAAAACAAAAAACCTAGATTTATTGTTCTTAAACTCCAGAACACCCAAGTCAAAGAGAAGCTCTTGAATCATGAAATATTTTAATCTGTTGAGGAAAAAAGGCAGATTACTTATAAAAGAACAATAGTTAGACTGATTTGACATCTGAGTTCTCAAAAGCAACAAAGAAGACAGAAGAAAATGGAATAATATATTCAAAGGGTTGAAAATAATTAACTGTCAACTTAGATTTCTGTTGTTAATACAATAATAATATCTAATTTGGAACTTACAAAAGAGAACACATATGCAGGGAAGCTACAAATAAGGTGGAAGAGTGTGACAGGAGTTAAAGTTCTCATTTTTCTGGAGAAGGGAGAAAATATTGATAACTTGAGACTTTATTGAGTTAGTATGAATATTAAAATTTCTAGGGCAAACGCACAAAGAATCAATGGAGTATATACCTTAGGAAAACTTTTAATGTGGACTGTAGCCTCAAACAATCTAAAATGAGGCAACAAAGAGAAAAAAAAGAGATACACAGAAAAAGTTAGAACTAGAAAGCATACAATAATATTGACAAAATTAATCCAAATATACCATTAAATTTAATCAATGTATACAGACAAACCTCCCTAAGTTTAAATGAAAAAGATGGTCAGATGGGGTAAAACCTACCTATGTGAAGACACACAAAACTAAAATACAATAAGGTTTAAAAATTTTTAATGATATTCTAGGTAAGTAGTAACAAAATCTGGAGTAGCCATGTTTATAGTAGAGAAAACAGATTTTTAGGGAAAAAAAATCACTAGAGACAAAGAGGGTCACTGTATATGAATAAATGTTCAATTGGGCAGGAAGATACAATTCTACCCTTGTGTGTTCCTAATTCGATAGCCTCAAAATAAGTAAATCAAATTGACAGAACTACAAAGAAAAATATTCAAGTTCACCATCATAGTGACAAATGTTATCATATTTTTCTCAATTATGTATAGACCAAAAAACTTGAAGATTTAAACAGTGAAAAGCTTGATCTAATGAACATAATCAGAACATGGTACCCAACAGTTACATTCTTTCCACACATTTTCCCAAACACACATGGAACACTGTGGTAGAGACAGACAGAAGACTCCCAATAACCATTCTCTCTCTGTTCTCTGAGTTTTTACCTGGGAATATGGCCATTCCAAATAAGGAACTACATTTCCCAGCTTCCTTTGAAGGTAGCTGTGGCCACCTGACTACATGCTGGCTAATAGGATACAAGCAGAAGCAATATACGTGCACTGAAGGGAGGGCACAAGTTCTTTCCTTCCCTGTCCTCCTTCCTGTCTGGAACACAGCTGGGGTGGTAATGTGCACAAAGAGATAAAAACAAGAACGCTCACAGCAGCATAATTCGTAATAGCCTAAAACCAGTAACACACCAAACATCCATCATCAAAGAAAGGAATAAGTAAATTTGGAAAATCCATACAATAGAAAACTATTCTAGAGTAAAAATGAGCGAACAGCAGCTACACTTGTCACCACAGCATGGAATGAAACAGGACACAGAGGAATATATATAGTACCATTCCAGTTATATAAAAGTAAAAAACTAAGTAATATATTTTAAGGGATGCATACAAATGTGGTAAAAACTAAAGAAAAGCAAGAGAATTATAAATCCAAAATTCAGCAGGGGATACTTCTTCATAGGAGAGAGGGGGGCAACTAAGGAGGGATATACAGAGCTACAGATGTACTAGTAATTTTTATTCTGAGGGATTACACAGGTTAATTTTATTATAAATCTTATAAATCTATTTATAATCTTATAAATCTATTGAAATTATATATACATAAACACACATATATTATGTATTCTCTATTGTATACGTAACATACTAAAAAGTGAACTTAGAAGAGAGAAGTGGTAAAACTACCAGGTTCTTCCTAGACATTCATGTCTTTAAAAGCCTGCAACAATTATGACTTACCTATTAGTTAATGTTTAACTGATTTAGTAAGCCCTTGAGTGTGGAAACCTGAACTATCTGGCACCATTTTAGTAACTTAGACGTGGACTTCCCGGGTAGCTCCTGGCTTAGCCCACCCTTTATCAGACTTTGTGTCTGGACCAATAGTTTTCATATTTTACTTTTTGAAATCCTTTTCATTTTTAGTGGACGCTTCCATCAAATGAGATCTCGTGGAAAGCCAAAACATACAACAGATAAAAGCAGAGCTGCCCTGACTGGGGAGAGGGGTGCCTGAGACCCTTCTTGTTAACATTACTAGTGCCTGGACGTAACCCCGGGAGTCTATGGCTCTGGGGAATGTCATTAATGAGGGTACAAAGCAGAAGTGACATTATCGCATTTGTGCAACATCCTCCTTTTGCAAAGGAGGAAACTAGACCCTAGTTGAAGCTCAGACCAGCGGCAATAAATTTGTGGTCACTGGAAAGGACAAAATTAATTAGATTAATTGCTGGGTACCATCAGCTTTTAATAACTATCTGCCAGACTCTGCTCGAAATGTAAACACACACACACACACACACACACACACACACACACACACGGAATATCTCGCCCCCGCCCCATGCCCTTACAGAGCTCACCGTGAATGAACCTCCCTAATACAGCTGGTTCCAAAGGGGACAGCAGCATTTGCCATGGCACACGGTGAAGCTCATTATCACAGGATAGCTGGTCATGAAGCAGCAGAGGCAGCCTTTTCCTGCTGGGAGAATCGTTCTTACCCACCTGCTTTACCAAGTAACCCTGTCAACATGAATCAAAGCTAGGCAGGACGCAGACAATTGCTTGTAGAATACTCAGCTGCAACAACAAAGGCCTAGACGAGGTGGGTACCTTGATCTCTTCTCAGCAGGCCGCCCGGGCCTCAGAGACAGCGGAGATCTCAGACCTTGGCTCCTGCACGTGCAAAACCAGTTATCTCAGCAGCTGCTGCTCCTAACAGGAATTCCCTCTGGGCGACGTTCATGCCTTTGTTCCAGTCAGCGTGTCTTTTTCAGTTCTAAAGCTAGAGTCAAGAATCAGGCTTACACATCTTGCCTGGAAAAATGTCCCACAAATGCTTTTTACCTTAGAGATGACTACACATGAACTGACGTGTATACTTTAAATGTAGGCAGTGCAAGGAGTCTGGTACCTAAAATTTCTCCTTTAAAACACTTGTGAACATCCGTTTGGGCCTTTCTTCCAAGGCCTTTCTCCAGGTCAGCCAAAAGCACAGACCATCTTTATCTAGAATTTTGGATTTTAATCTTCAGTTACCTGGTTTGTAGGTCCAGAATTCCTTTGAAAATACGAAGAAAGCTATAACCCTCTCCGAGAAAAATGCACAGAACTTTGCACACAATTTCGGAGGATTCATGGATCCCTGGAGCTATGCATGAAAACCCTTCCCTAGGCTGACAAGCATTTACTTTCTCCAATTATAAGAAGAGTTCTTGACCAAGAAAGAATGGAGCTTGGCATTACCCCTACTAGCAAGTCAGTCTGTATAGGTCTGTTCAATAAGCTGGTCAGGTTGTCCTATTCTTCCAGCCACACTCATTGGGATATTTTGCTTCCAATGGAAGATAGATTAGATTAGATAAATAGATTAGAAAGCTGTAAGGCATATTTACTGCCTTTTCTCTCCTCCATTCCCCCCCTGGGTTTCTCTTCCTCCATCACCGCCTTCCATGTTGGCTCCTAATCACATGGCTCCTCTGTTTGAAACACTTCAGTGATTTACCATCTCCGACAGGACAAAGTCCAAGTTCCCCGACGTGCTTTCAAGGTTGTCCATCTTCCTCATCCATCTGGCTCGTATCCCTCCACTCTTTCTGGTCCCATCCACCCAGAAGTCCACCTCATGCTTCTGCCTCTCACGCCTGGCTCATGTAGTCCCACGGCCTAGAATACTCCTCTCCTTTCAGCAGTTCATTTGGCTGCCATCTCCTCCAGGGAGACTCTGCTGACCCCTCTGTGTGTCCTTTGTCACGCTGAGCTTCCTTCCCCCTCTCAGGGCACATATCAATTTTCAATTGTCCGCTCGTAGGTCTGTCTTCCCCACAAGACGGTGAGCTCCCCAGGGCTAGTTCAGTTTTATATCACCAGTGTCTGCTGCATGGCGGCTACTCAGTAAATGTTTGAGGAAGGAAGGATGGAAAGAGCCTTTGAATACACCCATTATATGCTCTAACAGGACAAGGTCTCCTTGAAACTTTATACCTGCAGAACAATGCTAAATCACAGGGTGAAAAGGAGTGGGTCAGAATTAGTAAGGGGACCTGAAAAGAAGCAAATCACTCAGTCGGTTCCGAGTGAGCCTGGCATGCTGCACTCACCACCTCTCCTTATGGTATGGCTTCATGGCTAAGGGTCCAGAGAGCACAGTTCTCAGTTGGAACTGCACATCAGAATCCCTGGGGAGCTTTAAAAAAATACCGATGCCTGGGTCACACCCCCAGAGATTCTGATTTAATTGTTCTAGGGTATAGCCTAGGCATCAGGAGTTTTAAAATCTCCCCAGGCGATTCTAATGTGAAACCATGGCTGAGGTCCTCCACTTTAGATTTGGACATGGACTGAAGTCTAGCTCTGGTCCTAAAGCAGCTTTGAACATCTGGTAAGTCCCCTAGTCTCTCTGAACTTCAGATTCCCCTTCATTTAGATAGTGTGAGGATTAAATGAGATGATGACTATTAAGTGCTCAGCCTGGCACCCCATAAGTAGACACACAGTAAGTGTTAGCAGATGTCATTATGGTACCACCGACTTTGTCCTCCCAAAGGAAAACTCTAGAAGGATGCTGAAGGAGGTAGTGAGTCATACAGAGCACCAGCTCCTACAAGACTGGCTGGTTGGGATGACTCTTGGTTGTTCAAGCATTCTGGAACCAATAGGATGCTCATAGTAATCAACACACCTTGGTTAACGAGTTAAGATTACTGAATGCAAATTAGTCAGAAATATATTGCAGCTGTTTGTCAGCGAGGCCCTGGAACATACTAAAGTTTATGAGCTTAATGAAGTACGTTTTTTTTTTTCCGTCCCCAACCTCACTGAGTCTGATCAACAGCAGCAGCTCAGCAGTCACTCAAATCAGTTCAAAAATCCTCAGGATGTGGGGTAACATTAGCAGAGGGGCTCAACTGCAGAGAGCATAAGAATCACCTGGGGGCATGTTTAAGTACAGAACCCCTGGCTTCAGCCCCAAGGATCAGTGGGGCTACTTAGAAGTGTTTGGGGGCTTTAGCCCAACACTTTGTAATCCCCACGAGCACCGTAAGCCCCCCAAATTTCATAAAAACAGTAGTATACATTGATATGAAATGGACAACTGAAATTTCCTTATCCTGTAAAGTGTGAATCTTTAGAAAGCATTGCTCTTTGTGAAAACTGGCTGTATTTTAAGTGAAAATGCACCCATTTAAAGTGAAAGTTTTGATCGATTTTAACAATTTTATACACCTGTGTAGCCACAACCACAAACACTGCCAAACATAACCATGTCCATCAACCCCAAAATTCCCCCCCAGGCTCTCTTTCAGTCAGTCCTCACTCCATCCCGCATCCCCAGATGTGGGCAACGATGAAATCATCCCTCCGTCACTATAAACGAGGATGTATTTCTAGAGTTTTGTTTCTTTTTTACAAATATAATCAAGCAGTGTGAATTCTTCTGTGTCTGGCTTTTCCCGCTCAGCAAAGTGTCTGTGAAATTTATCCTTGTGGCTGCACGTATGACTAGTCTATTCCTTTTTATTGCTGAATCATTGTCCATTGTAAAGATGTACCACAATTTATTTATTCACCTGTTGATGGACATTTAGTTGTTTTCAGTTTGGGCTTTTATTCAGTTGCACACATTCTAAGTCAAACAGTGCATTTACTACTTAAACAGTTTCAAAGACAAGACTCAGCCCCTTTACCAAACAGATTGCTGACCCTAAGTCTCTCCTGTATCCAAGTTCTAGAGTTGCCTTCTCCAGGAATTCTGATGAGGTTTGAGTTACAGCCCAGGAACCTGCATCCTTAATAATTATGGCTGGTTATGCTGATACCCAAGTCTCCAAACTACACCATGAAGATATCGTCCCAAAGTTTAGGGCACTGGCTAACCCCAGGTACAACCCACCTCTGGTCACAAGGATTTGCATCTTTCTTCTGTGGCAGAACTACGTTAAGACCCTCTCTCTCAGAGTCCACAGGGCTCACCAGGCTCCTGTATCAAATGGCCAAATCAGAGATGTGGGGAAGCCAGGGCACTGCTTCCCACCTTGTGAATCCTCTCAGATCAACAAGCTCGCTGCTATGGTAAGATCCTCAGGGAGTGAGAGGTAGCCATGAAGGCCTTTTGCACACCTTCCAACCCTAGTCATTTCAAGACCCAATTTTTCATCTCATTAAGGAGTCAGACATAAGGTAAAGTTGATGCCACTGATGTCTGAAGCAAGAACCTGTAATTATAGCCTAAAGAAAGATACCACCAAATGGAAGGGCATGAAAGAATTCCACAGATTGGCCTGAGTATAAAACCATGGGTAATCATTAGTTAAATCCATCACACCTCTAACCTGCCCTAATCGATCAAGGTCATTTTAATTGTTGCTACAAAAGACTTACAGGTCCTCCAAGCAGCACATAGCCTAAACAATAAGATGTTTGCCTGAGTTGTTTTCCAGGAACTTGGAGTCAGCTGTGTCTAGTTGGAGTTGAGCTGGTTAAGACTGGGTAAGACCACCGACCCTCCAACTGGGCATGCAAAAGTGTCCACTTGGTGACCTTTTGACAGCAGAGGGCTAAAAACTCCACCCTCAGATCCTGCTAAGCACCTCCACATTGGAACGTGTGCAGAGGCCTGTAGTTAGTTACACCTGTGCAGAACGATATTACCACACCTTTTCCCAATCAACTTTCCCCAGACTCCCTAAGCCACCACGCTTCAGACCGCCCTGATGCTTTATCCCAGAAGTACCCTGGGACCATTGCCTTTGGGGCAGGCTGAACTAAGTCTTGTCTCGCATCTCCTCACTTGGCTGCCTTGCGAATAAGCCCCCTCTTTGCTGCTAAACCTCAGGGTCTCAGCATTTTGGCTCTCTGCGCGTAGGGCAAATCAAACCCGGTTGGGTAACAAGTATGGCTAAGACAGAACACAGGTGGTCAAAGCTATAGCTAAAGAAAATGAGGCTCAGTGCTAACAAGGCTGGCCTGTTTGGCAAGGATGCTTTAACGAGAAGATTGAAGAAGTGGGGAGTGTCAAAGGAGGCGAACACAAGAACCAGGGCTTAGCTTGTGGGGCCTCTTCTTACCATCTTAAATATCATATTAGTTAACCACTGACAAAAGGATTCTCATTTTTCCTCTAAGAAAAACATACATTTTGTTGAGCCTTTCCTCCCCAAACCACTCTGTTGTTAGTTTCATTCCTTTAGATTTTTCCTTTTTTGGGAACACTTTTAACCTGTAGGATACAACAGATGAAGCACATCCCTAAGTTTCCACATCCACAGAATTAAGGAAGCCATAAGCTTTTCCTTCTCCTCCTTTTTTTCTCTTTCCCCCTCAACCATCTTTTTTTGGGCCAAGTTTCATGACCCATGCCTGGCATTTTGTACAACAGGAGTGTGTCAGAAGTCAAAACGATAAAATATTATGCCAAGGAGGAGAGAGGTGGGAGATGGATGTACTGGGAGGCTGGGATTAGCGGATGCAAACTGGTATATATACAATGGATAAACAAAGTCCTACTGTATAACACAGGGAACTATATTCAATATCCAGTGATAAGCCATAATGGAAAAGACTGAAAAATAATGTATATATGTGTATAACTGAATCACTTTGCTGTACAGCAGTAATTAACACATTGTAATTCAACTATACTTCAATAAGAAAAATTTCTAAAAAAGAATACTATGTCACATCAACCTAGTCCATGTGTGAAAGCTTGCCAGCCAATCTTGGTATGTTAACAGAAGTGTTTTCAGTTTCTACAACAGTTTGGAGTTTTTCTGCCATTTATTCATTCTTTCAGCAGATATTTAATGAGGACCTAATAAATGCCACGCACTGTCCTGGATGCTGAGGATGCCAAAATTAGAGTTTACCGGTCCAGTGGGAGAAACAGACACTGAAGCAGACAAATTACAAGTTGGTGCTGTAGGGCAGGAAAAGAGATGGGAGCACAGGAGTGGGAGGAGGATGCTACAGGAGTTGGGAGATACTGATGTTAATTTAAAAATCTGCTGTGCCATCAGTGACCTCCGTTCATGCAAGATCATAGCAGATTTAATGGAGTGGAGGGAAGGATCGAGGGCAGGAGTGATGAGGAAAGCTTTCATAATTCATCACTCTATGCATGCTGGAACCTTGGTTTTCACCAAAACAAAACCTGTTGTTCTATTAGCTCTTCTCGCTTGAAAGTCAAGATTGTCCTCTTTCTTCAGGACACTGTCAAGTAAATCTGTTGATGTGTGAAGCAGAGGGATTCGAAATGAAATTACTCATGGAAGAAATGAATATTTCAAGGAAAATAACATGTGCTCTCTGAGAATCTCTTGAAGTTTGGCCAGAAGTTCATACCAGCCCTTTGTGCTGGCCAAATGCCTGATTTCTGGGAAGTTTAAACATGTAATTGACATTTCCCCCATGGTTGTCATAGAAACTCTCTAATGGGGATGGATGACCAAAAACACTGTAAAAGTGGGGAGTAAACAATCAGAAGGAATATAGGTTGGGGTTGCCCTGGGTTTAGAGCCCCCTTTTCCTTGTTTTTCATATTCATCAATTGCCTTCTAGGCCTTCCACCCCCATGAGACCCGCCCTCCCCGTCTGTGTATTCAGCCCCTAGCCTTCCCTCCAGCTCTAGAGCTGTGTGTCTATCTGCCAGAGCCAAACTTAGCATCCACCCCCTCCATATCTGTGAGTGGGAAAGAACATACATAACAGGAATGTATGGAAAAATCTACAGTCTAATGCAGATAGAGATGGGGATTCTGATCTCTTTCCCAGAATCTGTTTTATAAGTCAGATCTAATAGCAAGTAAAAAAATGGTTTAGTTTGACTTTCCGTTCTTTCTATTTCCTTTTCTCCTTGAAAAGTCCCAAAAGCAGAAAGACAGAAAAACAGGCAGCCCCAAGAAATCCAAATGGGATGTGGCAGAAACTCTTACATGCCTCCAATATAGCCACTCTTCTCTTTTTCCTTAGTAACAGAACCTTGATTTTACTTGATCCAGCAGTGCATACAGCTGAAAGACATTTCCCACCTTGCTTTGCAGTTAGCTGTAGCCACCTAAGTTCTGGTCAGTGAGACTTAATTGGCAATATCTTATGGGATTTCCAAGAAGGCTGTTTAAAGGGATTTAAAGTTATCTGACACTGCTGGGAAAAGAGCCCTTTGTCCTTCCTCTCCTTCCTCTTGCCAGGGATATAGACATGATGACTAGAGGTTCAGTAGACTTTTTCTGCTAAGAAGACCTTGGTGATAAAAATTATGTGATGAGGGAAGAGCCAGGCTCTCTAATGACCTCATGGAGCTGCCATACAAGCCCTGGACTGCTTATTTCCAGACTTCTTTTAAGTAAAAGACTTTAAGCCACTATGTACTTAAGCTACTATATTCGGGTCTCTGTTATGACAAAACCTAATCCTTACCGATACATTAAATGATTAGGAGTTAGCTATAATATCTAATAATCGGGGGTTAACTGTAATATCAGCAGTTAAAGCTTGGGAGAGACCTATAGTGTCTGGTGAGTGTGATAATAAATTAAACATCAACCCTTCCCATTCTCAACATTATTGTGGCCTTCACGGACGCAAGGCAGTGACAGCAGCAGGACAAAGGCAATGAATGTTGTGTTAAAGTTTGACTGCATAGCCTGATGAAGTTCAAATGCCCTAGTAGCTGGTGTTCTTCTGGTCTTATTGTTTAACTGCTTTGCTCCGGGCCTGAATTCAGCACCGGGATCCTCAGGCTGCACAGCCTGGACTGGACTGATCAGATATAAGCCACATGACCCAAGTTAGCATCAAGCAAACAACCCTCACGGTAACAACTTTGCTCCTATCTGCCTTATCAGGAAGCTGGTGACAAATCCACTCAGAACCAAGATCAAGCTCGGAAGAGGGAAGAAGCCCGTTTAGTGACAAAAACAAGTTACTCTCTGCCCCTCCCAACTCATCAAGATGTCAGTGCACATCTCCACCAAACCCCAGGACAAGAATCACCACTATCACCAGGACTATAAGCAGATGAGGCCAGAGGTCACATTTGTACTAGTGGCACTTCCCCCCCACCTCTACCCCAGCCTTGATATTCCACTGGGTCAAGCAGGGCTCAAGGCAGTCACTTCCTCAATCAAAGACTCAGGCAGCCTTCTCGCCTGGAATCAGCCCTGCCCAGCTGCCTCGGACTTTGGCCCTCCTCCAGAGAGACTCAGAGCCCTTGTCCAGGGGTGAAGACAGGACAAGCCTTCCCCGCCAGCTCAGTGGAGAGAGGCCCTGCCTTCTCCTCATGTTTCTTTTGGCTCCCTGACATGACCTCAGCAGGTCCCACATCAAGGGTTTCTTCAGGTTTTGGGGGGAACACTGCTGGGCAGGAGTGGGATTCCAAGCCACTTTTCAATGGACACCCCTTTCACACCACCATCTTACACTCTACCATTTCTTAATTAAAAACAGGGCTTTCAAATCCGAATGGAATTAGCTGGATTTTTAACACCTTGTCAAAGGCAACCTGGCTTAGTATGGTGCATTGGAAACAGCTGAGTTATGGGCCACCAGAGGCGTGGGTTCAAGTGCTACTGTTTTACTAATTAGCCATGGGGTCTTGGGCAAGCCCAGTTGCATCCTTTTTCTTTTTTTTTTTTTTTGGTGACTTCTACATACCAAGTATTTGTCAAGGTGCTGAGAATTCAGGAGCAAACAAAACAGATTAAAAAATCCCTGCCTTTATGGGGTTTATGATTTGATGCAGCAGGGTGGAGGTGTGGGGAGAGATAGACCTGAAACAGAGAATGACATATGTACATATATGTTTGTAGACTCTGATAAATATTATGAAAAGAAAGCACATGGTTCTCAGTGGGGGAACCATCTACTTTAGACTGAGGGAGGTAACATTTTAGCTAAAGCCTGAGGAACGGGCAGGAGTTAGTCAGGCAAAGAATGGAAGAAGATGGTTTGAAAAACAGGAACCAGACAGGCAATGGATCTATGAGTCCATATTTCTCTTTCATGGCTCCAAAATAATAATAATTATTATTACTATAATAGTCAAGCAATCTGTATATGTATGTATATAATGTACACACATGAATAATAATTGTAATAGTCAAGTGACCTGTGAGAGCCTGTTGACCAAGACCAGACGAGAGATGTGACATTCAGGAGATACTGATGGAACAGAGGCCAGTCATCAAAAACCAGACAAGAGGATTTGCACCCTGTAGACACCAGCCAAGGGGCAAACCACCACCCCAGCGCTCCACCACACCCTGAATCCCTGACATCCTGCAAGACCAGGGCTCTTGGTCCCCACGAGGGGAAAAAAGGCAGGTAGTGGTAGTTATCCTGAATTCATTGGGATTAAATGTGAAAATTCTGAAAAACACTGCAGTGACCAAGACTATTTGGAAAGAATGAAGTGGAGCTTTCCGCCATGGGCTTGAGATGGAAATTGTTTTTGCCATGAGAGATTATGGTTTTGTTTTGTTTTTTTTTGCACATCTGACTGTAACCTGTGAGGTGCTTCTGTGTGAGTATGTATGTGCATTCCACAAAAGGAGAGAGTGATGGGAGAGTGAGTCAGCTGTTGTTTGTTATGGAGTGCGGACTGGCAGCAGCAGAACACATCACCAACCTCTTGGCAGCCTGGCAGCAGGCTCCCCCAGCCCATGCCTGACCTCCCCTTACAGACCCCTCCACCCACACTCCCTCCGCTCGCTTGGCCCAGGCCTAAGATTTCCCAGCACCCTCCATGAGGTCTACTCTGGCCCTGGACGTATTTCCCAGCACTTCCTGACTTCTTCCTGCTCTGCAGGGTGTGCGATCTGAGACCCGAGCCTGGGGGTCGCCTCCCAGTAGCCCCCTCCACCCCGGTGGGCACCTGCAATCCCAACTGTGTTCTCCCAGACCGAATGGCCTCAACTCCCACTTCTACCTGAGAGAAGGGGCTGGCAGCCCTGACTGGGTGGACAGGCCAGAGCAGGGATGTAAATAACTCTGAGTTAACATGAGGCAGCTTGGCAGAGTGAAGAATAGGCTATGCAAAAACCTAGAGGGCAATGGTCATTCTGACTGGTGTGTGAGGTGATACCTCATTGTAGTTTTGATTTGCATTTCTCTAATAATTAGTGAAGTTGAGCAGCTTTTCATGTGCTTTTTGGCCATCTGTATGTCTTCTTTGGAGAAATGTCTACTTAGACCTTCCACACATTTTTTTTTTTTTTTTGTGGTACGCGGGCCTCTCACTGTTGTGGCCTCTCCCGCTGTGGAGCACAGGCTCCGGACGCACAGGCTCAGCGGCCATGGCTCACGGGCCCAGCCGCTCCGCGGCATGTGGGATCTTCCCAGACCGGGGCACGAACCCGTGTCCCCTGCATCAGCAGGCGGACTCTTAACCACTGCGCCACCAGGGAAGCCCTCCACACATTTTTTGATTGAGTTGTTTGCTTTTTGAATTTGGGCTGCATAAGCTGTTTGTATATTTTGGAGATTAATCCCTTGTCTGTTGCTTAATTTGCAAATATCTTCTCCCATTCTGAGGGTTGTCTTTTCGTCTTGTTTATGGTTTCCTTTGCTGTGCAAAAGCTTTAAAGTTTCATGAGGTCCCATTTGTTTATATTTGTTTTTATTTCCATTTCTCTAGGAGGTGGGTCAAAAAGGATCTTGCTGTGATTTGTGTCAAAGAGTGTTCTGCCTAAGCTTTTCTCTAAGAGTTCTATAGTGTCTGGCCTTACATTTAGGTCTTTGATCCATTTTGATTTTGTTTTTGTGTATGGTGTTAGAGAATGTTCTAATTTCATTCTTTTACAGGCAGCTGTCCAGTTTTCCCAGCAATACTTATTGAAGAGACTGTCTTTTCTCCATTGTATATTCTTGCCTTCTTTGTTACAGATTAGGTGACCATAGGTGTATGGGTTTAGCTCTGGACTTTCTATCCTGTTCCATTGATCTATTTTCTGTTTTTGTGCCAGTACCATACTGTTTTGATTACTGTAGCTTCGTAGTATAGTCTAACCAGTCCGAATGGCCATCATCAAAAAGTCTACAAACAGTAAATGCTGGAGAGGGTGTGGAGAAAAAGGAACCCTCCTACACTGTTGGTGGGAATGTAAATTTGTACAGTCACTATGGAGAACAGTATGGAGGTTTCTTAAAAAAAAAAAAAAAACCCACTAAAAATAAAGCTATCACATGATCCAGCAACCCCAATCCCGGGCATATATCCAGAGAAAACCATACTTTGAAAAGATACATGCACCCCAATGTTCACTGCAGCACTATTTACAATAGCCAGGATGTGGAAACAATGTAAATGTCCATCAATGGATGAATGGATAAAGAAGATGTGGCTTACTAGAAGACATCAACAAACTAACACAGGAACATGAATAACTTAGACCAGTAGGAACAAAAGTTTGGGATCAGTCTGCAGAGTTCTGAGACAGCGTCAGCTGAGTGACTTTCTAAAACTAAAGAAAATGTTGACTGGAGAGAGAAAAATAAGATACACCGACCAGGGATCTTCAAGACAGCAGAGGAGTAAGACATGCAGATCACCTTCCTCCCCACAAATACATCAAAAATACATCTACATGTGGAACAACTCCTACAGAACACCTACTGAACTCTGGCAGAAGACCTCAGAATTCCCAAAAGGCAAGAAATCCCCATATACCTGGGTAGGGCAAAAGAAAAAAGAAAAAACAAGGACAAAAGAATAGGGATGGGACCTGCACCTCTGGGAGGGAGATGTGAAGGAGGAAACATTTCCACACACTAGGAAGCCCCTTCACTGGTGGAGACGGGGGGTGGGTGGTGGGAAGCTTCAGAGCCATGGAGGAGAGCACAGCAACAGGGGTGCAGAGGGCAAAGCAGAGAGATTCCCGCACAGAGGATCGGTGCCAACCAGCACTCACCAGCCTGAGAGGCTTGTCTGCTCACAGACCGGGGCAGGCGGGGGCTGGGAGCTGAGGCTCAGGCTTCAGAGGTCAGATCCCAGGGAGAGGACTGGGGTTGGCTGCGGGAACACAGCCAGAAGGCGCCTAGTATGCCACTGCTAGCTGGGAGAGAGTCCGGGAAAAACACTGGACCTGCCTAAGAGGCAAGAGACCATTGTTTCGAGGTGTGCAAGGAGAGGGGATTCCTTTCCTGTCTGCCCACAGAAGGCAGAGCACCACCTAAATGAGCTGCAGAGATGGGTGCGAGCCATGGCTGTCAGCTCGGACACCAGAGGCAGGCCTGAAACGCTAATGCTGTGGCTGCAGCCACCAAGATTCCTGTGTGCAAGCACAGATCACTATCCACAGGCTGCAACGCCGGTGTGCAGCCTGCCACTGCCAGGATCCTGTGATCCAGGGACAAATTGCCTGGGAGGACACACAGTGCACCTCAGGCTGTTACAACGTCATGCCAGCCTCTGCCGCTGCAGGCTCATCCTGCATTCCAGTTATAACTATCGTACCTCTCCTTCCCCCTGGCCTGAGTGAGCCAGAGCCCCCTAATCAGCCGCTGCTTTAACCCCGTCCTGTCTGGGTGGAAACAGAATCCTGAGGGTGACCTACACGCAGAGGTGGGGCCAAAACCAAAGCTGAACCCTGGGAGCTGTGCGAACGTAGAAGAGAAAGGGAAATCTCTCCCAGCAGCCTCAGGAGCAGCATATTAAATCCCCACAATCAACTTGAGGTACCCTGCATCTGTGGAATACCTGAATAGACAACGAATCAACCCAAAATTTAGGCAGTGGACTGTGGCTGCAACTGTAGACTTTGGGTTTGCTGTCTGCGACTGACTTGTTTCTGATTTTTATGTTTATCTTAGTATAGTTTTTAGCGCCTGTTATCATTGGTGGATTTGTTTATTGGTTTGGTTTATCTCTCCTTTTTTTAAAAATTATTATTTTCTCTTTCTTTATTTCTCCCTTTTCTTCTGAGCCATGTGGCTGACAAGGTCTTGTTGCTCTGGCCTAGTGTCAGGCCTGAGCCTCTGAGAGGGGGAGCTGAGTTCAGGACATTGGACTCCAGAGAACTCTCCCAGAGATCTCCGTCTCAACGCTAAGACCCAGCTCCACCCAACAGCCAGCAGCTCCAGTGCTGTACACCCCATGCCAAACAACTAGTAACACAGGAACACAGCCCCACCCATTAACAGAGAGGTTGCCTAAAATCATACTAAGTTCACAGACACCCCAAAACACACCATCAGATGCAGCCCTGCTCACCAGAAAGATAAGATCCAGCCTCCCTGCAACCAGAACAGAGGAACCAGTCCCCTCCACAAAAGCCTACACAAGCCACTGAACGAACCTTACCCATTAGGGGCAGACACAAGAAACAACGGAAACTATGAACGTGCAGCCTATGAAAAGGAGACCCCCAAAACAGCAAGTTAGGCAAAAGGAGAAGACAGAGAAACACACAGCAGGTGAAGGAGCAGTGTAAAAATCCACCAGACCAAACAAATGAAGAGGAAATAGGCAGTCTCCCTGAAAAAGAATTCATAGTAATGATAGTAAAGATGATCCGAAACCTTGGAAATATAATGGAGAAAATACAAGAAACGTTTAACAAAGACCCAGAAGAACTAAAGAGCAAACAAACAATGATGAACAACACAATAAATGAAATTAAAAATTCTCTAGAGGGAATCAATAGCAGAATAATGGAGGCAGAAGAACGGATAAGTGACCTGGGAGATAAAAAATGGGAAATAACTACCACAGAGCAGAATAAAGAAAAAAGAATGAAAAAAATTGAGGACAGTCTCAGAGACCTCTGGGACAACATTAAAGCACCAACATTCGAATTATAGGGGTCCCAGAAGAAGAAGAGAGAAAGAAAGGGTCTGAGAACATATTTGAAGAGATTGTAGTTCAAAACTTCCCTGACATATGAAAGGAAATACTCAATCAAGTCCAGGAAGCACAGAGAGTCCCATTCAGGATAAATCCATGGAGAAACATGCCAAGACACATATTAATCAAACTATCAAAAATTAAACACAAAGAAAAAATATTAAAAGCAGCAAGGGAAAAACAACTAATACCATACAAGGGAATCCAAATAAGGTTAACAGCTGATCTTCAGCAGAAACTGCAGGCCAGAAGGGAGCGGCAGGACATATTTAAAGTGATGAAAGGGGAGAACCTACAACCAAGATTACTCTACCCAGCAAGGATCTCATTCAGATTTGAAGGAGAAATTAAAATCTTTACAGACATGCAAAAGTTAAGAGAATTCAGCACCACCAAACCAGCTGTACAACAAAAGCTAAAGGAACTTCTCTAGGCAGGAAACACAAGAGAAGGAAAAGACCTATAAAAACAAACCCCAAACAATTAAGAAAATGGTAATAGGAACACACATATCGATGTAAATGGATTAAATGCTCCAACCAAAAGACATAGACTATATACAAAAACAAGACCTGTATATATACTGTCTATAAGGGACCCACTTCAGACCTAGGGACACATGCAGACTGAAAGTCAGGGGATGGAAAAAGATATTTCATGCAAACGGAAATCAAAAGAGAGCTGGAGTAGCAATTCTCATATAAGACAAAATAGACTTTAAAATAAAGACTTTTATAAGAGACAAAGGAAGACACTACATAATGATCAAGGGGTCAATCCAAGAAGGGATAACAATTGTAAATACTTATGCACCCAACATAGGAGTGCCTCAATACATAAGGCGAATGCTAAAGGCCATAAAAGGAGAAATTGACATGAACACAATCATACAGGGGACTTTAAAACCCCACTTTCACAAACGGACAGATCATTCAAAATGAAAATAAGGAAACACAGGCTTTAAATGATACATTATACAAGATGAATTTAATTGATATTTATAGGACATTTGATCCTATAATGGAACTCATTGAACATTCTCCAGAATAGACCACATCTTGGGTCACAAATCGAGCCTTGCTAAATTTAAGCAAATTGAAATCCTATGAAGTATCTGTTCCGACCACAACGCTATGAGACTGGATATCAATTACAGGAAAAAAATCTGTAAAAAATACAAACAAATGGAGGCTAAACAATACACTACTAATAAGCAACGTATCACTGAGGAAATCAAAAAATACCTAGAAACAAATGACAATGAAAACACAATGACCCAAAACCTATGGAATGCAACAAAAGCAGTTCTAAGAGGGAAGTTTATAGCAATACAATCCTATGCAACAAACAAGAATCATCTCAAATAAACAACCTAAACTTACACCTAAAGCAAT
>NW_020173768.1:390099-420452 GCF_003031525.2 Neophocaena asiaeorientalis asiaeorientalis | reverse complement strand
TTGTTTCTAGATTTTTTGATGATGGCCATTCTGACTGTGTGTGTGAGATGATATTCACACCATTGTAAAGCAATTGTACCCCAATAAAGATGTTAAAAAAATTTTATTTTTGGCTGCATTGGGTCTTCGTTGCTGCGCGCGGGCTTTTTATCTGGTTGCGGAGAGTGAGGGCCACTCTTCGTTGCGGTGTGCAGGCTTCTCATTGCGGTGGCTTCTCTTGTTGCAGAGCATGGGCTCTAGGCACGCAGGCTTCAGTAGATGTGGCACGTGGGCTCAGTAGTTGTGGCTCGTGGGCTCTAGAGCGCAGGCTCAGTAGTTGTGGCGCACGGGCTTAGTTGCTCTGCAGCATGTGGGATCTACCCGGACCAGGGCTCAAACCCATGTCCCCTGCATTGGCAGGCGGATTCCCAGCCACTGCACCACCAGGGAAGACCCAATTCTATTGTTGATAGAAGGATTTTAATGAAATTTTAAAAATTGGTCTATCATTTTCCATTTTATTTATTTACTTCTTTGTTTATTTCTTAGGAGATATATGTATATCTCCTACTATAAGAGAGCTATTTTAATACCTTCTCATGTTTCCATCAGTTAAAAAAAATAGCTTTATTGGGAGTTGCCTGGCCGTCCAGCGCTTAGGACTCGGTGCTTTCACTGCCGTGGCCCAGGTTCAATCCTTGGTTGGGGAACTAAGATCCTGCAAGCCATGTGGGGATGCCAAAAAATAATAATAATAAAAATTAAAATTAAAATAAATTAAAAATAAAAAGTAGTCTTTATTGAGATATAATTCACATTCCACAGAGTTCACACATTTAAAGTGTACAATTCAGTAGTTTTTAATCTATTACATTATGAATTTTTAAAAAACTGTGGTAAAAACATATAACAAAATTTTCAATTTTAACCATTTTAAAGTATACAGTTCAGTGGCATTAATGACATTCACAGTGCTGTACAACCTTCACCACTATCTATTCCCAAGATATTTTCATCACCCCAAACAGAAACTCTGTATCCATTAAACAGAAGCTCCCCATCTTCTCCCCAGCCCCTGGTAATCTTTAATCTATTTTCAGTCTCTAAGAATTTGCTTATTCTGGACACCTCATATAGTGGAATCATAATATTTGCACTTTTGTGTCTCATTTATTTCACCTTATTTTAAAGGTTCATCCATGTTGCAGTATGTATCAGAACTTCATTTCTTTGTATGAATGCTATTTCATGTATGTATATAATACACTTTGTTTATCCATTCACTTAATGGATGCTTGGGTTATTTTCACCTCTTGGCTACTGTGAATAATGCTATGAACACTGGGATATAAATATCTGTTCCCGTCCTTGCTTTTCAATTCCTTTGGGGTATATAACTAGGAGTAGAAGTGTTGAGTCATAGTAATTCCATATTTAGCTTTTTGAGGAACCGCCAAACTGTTTTCCACAGCAGCTGCACCATTTTAACATTCCCACCAGCAATCTATGAGCGTTCCAATATCTGTGCTTTTGGTGTCTAATCTAAAAAATAATTGCCAAATCCAATGCAATGAAGATTTCACTTATGCTTTCTTCTAAGAGTTTTATAGTTTCAGCTCTTATTTTTGGGTCTTTGATCCATTTTGAGTTATTTTTTTTAAATATGGCTTAGGTAAACTCCAACTTTATTTGTTAACATGTAAATATCCAGTTTTTCCAGCACCTTTTGTTGAAAAGATTATCCTCTCCCCATTGAATGATCTTGGCACCTTGTCAAAAATCATTTGATCATATGTGAGGGTTTATTTCTGGGCTCTCTATTCTATTACATTTGTCTAAATGTCTGTCTTTAGGCCAACACTACTGTTTTGATCACTGTAGCTTTGTAATATATCTTGAAACCAGAAACTGTGAGACCTCTAGCTTTGTTCTTCTTTTTCAAGATTGTTCTGGGATCCCTTGATATTCCATATAAATTTTAGGATTTTTTTTTCTGTAAAAAATACCATTGGGATTTGATAGAGATTGCACTCATCTGTAGATTGTTTTGGATATTATTGTCATCTTAACAGTATTAAGTCTTCCGATCAATGAACGTGGGTTACCTTTTCATTTATTTATGTCTTCTTTATTTCAGCAATGTTTTACAGCTTTTAGTGTATAAATCTTTAAGCTCCCTGGTTAAAATTATTCCAACGAGGACCTACTGTAGAGCACAGGGAACTATACTCAATATTTTGTAAAAACCCATAAGGGAAAAGAATCTGACAAAAAAATTATAGCTGAATCACTGTGCTGTA
Source organism: Neophocaena asiaeorientalis asiaeorientalis (assembly GCF_003031525.2). Classification (NCBI taxonomy): domain Eukaryota; kingdom Metazoa; phylum Chordata; class Mammalia; order Artiodactyla; family Phocoenidae; genus Neophocaena; species Neophocaena asiaeorientalis. Next base: position 418,173 of record NW_020173768.1, on the reverse strand, counting down.
CACTGAAACTAACATGACATTGTATCAATAAATCAGTTACACTTCAATAAAATAAAATAATAAATAAAAATTATTCCTAAGAATTTTACTCTTTTTGATGCTATCACAAATCAATTAAATTTTATCTTTCAGTGTGTTTATTGTGAACATACAGAAATAGAACTGATTTTTGTGTACTGATTTTATATCCTATAACTTTGCTGAATCATTTATTTTCTCTAAAAATTTCTGTGTGTGTGTGTGGTTAAGAGCTTTACTGAGTTATAATTTATGTACCATAAAATTCACTCATTTTGTGTGAATGATTTTTTAGTAAATTTCCAGAGTTGTATAGCGATTACAACAATCCAATTCTGAACATTTCCATCACCCCAAAAAGATCCTTTATGTCCATCTGCAGTAAATCCCTATTTCTACTCCCAGCCCTAGGCAATCACTGATATACTTTCTGTCTATAGATTTGCCTTTTCTGGGCATTTAATACAAACTGAGTCATACAATATGTGGTCTTTTTCTTCTGGTTTCTTTCACTTAGCATAATGTTTTCAAGGTTCATCTTTGTTGTAGCTTGTATTTGTACTTCATTACTTTTTATTGCCAAATAGTATTTCTTTGTATGGATACACTAATTTTGTTCACCAGTTCACCAGTTGATGGACTTTTTGGCTATTATGAATAATGCTACTATAAACATATGCATACACATCTTTGTGTGGAGATAAATTTTCATTTATCTTAGGTGCATACCTAGGAGTGGAATTGCTTGGATCATATGGTAAATTTATGTTTACCTTTTTAAGAAAATAAGTGTTTTTCCAAAGTAGTTGCATCATTTACGTTTCATTAGCAATGTATAAGTGTTCCAGTTTCCCCACATTCTCACCAAAAGCTTGTAAGGATGGTCTTTTTTATAGCTATGCTGGTGTCTGGGAAATGATGTCTCATTGTGGTTTTGATTTGCATACCCCTAAATGACTAATGATGTTGAACATCTTTTCATTCACTTACTAACGATTCCTACATATTCTTTGGTGAAGTATGTCTTCAGATCCTTCGCCTATTTAAAAATTAGTTAAAAAATTTTTTTTGCTACTTTGTAAGAGATCTTTACGTATTCTGGATACAAGTCTTTTAGCAGATATTTACATTACAAATATTTTCTCCCAGTTTCTGGCTTGACTTTTAATTTTCTTAATCATGTCTTTTGAAATATAAAAGTTTTTCATGTTGACAGAGTCTAATTTATCTATTTATCTTTGGTTGCTTGTGCTTTAGGTGTCATATCTAAGAAACCATTGTTTAATCCAAAGTCATGATGATTTATACCTGTTTGCTTCTAAGAACTATATAAATATAGCTCTTACATTGAAGTTTTAGATCTATTTTCAGTTAATTTTGATACATGATGTGAGGTAGGGTCTAACTAACTCCATTCTCTTGCATGTAAATGTTCAGTTGTCCCAATACCATTTGTTGAAAAGATGATTCTTTCCTCCATTGAATTGTCTTGGCAACCTTTTCAAAATCAATTGCTCATAAATGTGAAGGTTTATTTTTGGGCTCTCAATTCTATTTCGTTGATCTCTCTGCATATATCCTTATGCTAGTAACACAGTCTTGTTTATTGTAGCTTGGTGGTAAGTTTTGAAACCAGGAAGGGTAAGTCCTCCAACTCTGTTCTTCTTTTTTAAGGTTGTTTTAGCTATGCTGGTTTCCTTGAATTTGCATGTGAATTTTTGGGTCAGCTTGTGAATTTCTTTACAGAATACACCTGGAATTTTGGTAAGGATTGCTTTGAATCTGTAGATTTATTTGGGGAGTATTGCCATCTTAACAATATTACGTCTTCCCATCATGAACTTGGGATGCCTTTCCATTTATTTAAGTCTTCTTTAATTTCTTCCAATTATGTTTATAATTTTCAGCGTATAAATCTTTGTTAAATTTATTCATAAATATTTTATTATTTTTGATGCAATTGTAAATGGAATTTGTTATGGGTTGAATTATATCCCCTCAAAATCCATATGTTGAAGGCCTAACCCCCCAGTAGCTCAGAATGTGACCTTATTTGGAGCTAGGTATTTACAGAGGTAATCAAGTTAAACTGAAGTCTTTAGGGTGGGCCCCTAATCCAGTATGTCTGTGTCCTTATAAGAAGGGGAAATTTGGACATAGACATGCACACAGACAGGATGCCATGTGAAGATTGGAGCTATGCTGTGACAAGCCGAGAAACTACCAGAAGCTAAGAGAGAGGCCTGGAAGAGACCCTTCCCTCACAGCCCTCAGAAGAAATCAAACTTGCCAACACCTTTGTCTTAGACTTCTAGCCTCCAGAACTGTGAGACAAAATACTTCCATTTAAGCCACCTATTTTGTGGCATGTTGTTATGGCAGCTCTAGCAAACTAACACAAAATTGTTTTGTTTTTTTAAAAATCAATTTATTTTATTATTTATTTTTGGCTGTATTGGGTCCTCGTTGCTGTGCATGGGCTTTCTCTAGTTGCACCATGTGGGGGCTATTCTACGTTGTGGTACACAGGCTTCTCCACTGCGGTGGCTTCTCTTGTTGCAGAGCACGGGCTCTAGGCTTGCGGGCTTCAGTAGTTGTGGCACATGGGCTCAGTAGTTGTGGCTCACGGGCTTAGTCGCTCCACGGCATGTGGGATCTTCCCGGACCAGGGGTCAAACCCGTGTCCTCTGCATTGGCAGGCGGATTCTTAACCACTGCACCACCAGGGAAGCCCCCGGAATTGTTTTCTTAATTCTATTTTCAGATTGTTCACTGCTGATATATAAAGATACGACTGATTGTTTACTGATCTTGTATACCCTGCAACCTTGCTGAACTCATTTATTAGCTCTAATAGCTGTGTGCATGTGTGTTCGTGTGTGTGTGTGTAAGTGTGTATTCCTTCAAAGTTTTCTACGTCCTAGAGTGTGTTACCTGCAGAGATAGTTTTACTTCTTCCTTTCCAAGCTGGATGCCTTCAAATTTGTCACTGAATATTTTTCTGGCTTCCTATTCAGTCATATTTCTCTGTGGATATTAATTATACTTTTTCTAAAGTCTTCTCTCTTTACTCAATTAACTCTAAGTCCTTGAATGTTGATTTCCACGGGATGCATTGTTTTCCTTTTTTTTTTTTAATTTAAAAATTAAAAAAAATTTTGGTTTCATTGGGTCTTTGTTGCTGTGCGTGGGCTTTCTCTAGTTGCGGAGATCGGGGGCTACTCTTCGTTGTGGTGTGTGGGCTTCTCAATGCATTAGCTTCTCTTGCTGCAGAGCACAGGCTCTAGGTCCACAGGCTTCAGTAGTTGTTGCACTCAGGCTCAGTAGTTGTGGCTTGTGGGCTCTAGAGCACAGGCTCAGTAGTTGCGGCACGTGGGCTTAGTTGCTCTGTGGCATGTGGGATCTTCCCAGGCCAGGGATTGAACCTGTGTCCCCTGCATTGGCAGGTGGATTCTTAACCACTGGGCCACCAGGGAAGTCCCTGGTTTCCTCTTTTGTGGTGTCTGTTTTCCTTTGGTGTGTGTTAAATCACAGGAACATATGACTGCGCATCCTTGCCTTGCCATTATTTTTTTACCCCTGTATGAATGTTCTAGTTCTTCCTACAGCCTCTTGCCCAAGGAACATGAGTGGAAGGGACAAGCCGTGTGGTCAGTCATGAGTCCCAGTGATGGAGGTTTCTAGACTGGGGCTACTTGGCCTCCTGGGAGTTGCCCCAGGCTCTGTCTGTCCTCTGAAGCCCAAGTGCCCACACCTTCTAACCCTGTCCTGGAGCAAGTGAAGGAGGACACCTCACCCCCTACTTACTGCCCCCAGTGTCCCAAATCTTCACCCCTCAGGAGCCCAGGCCCCCTCTGCTCTGTGTCTCTTTCCTCTCAGAACCTCCAACACAACCCGCCTTTCACAGTGGTCCTCTCCTGATGTGTTTTTTTTTAATTTTTATTGGGGTATAGTTGATTTACAGTGTTGTGTTAGTTTCAGGTGTACAGCAAAGTGAATCAGTCATACATGTACATATATCCACTCTTTTTTAGATTCTTTTCTCATATAGGCCATTACAGAGCACTGAGTAGAGTTCCCTGTGCTATATAGTAGGTCCTTATTAGTTACCTATTTTATATATAGTAGTGTGTATATGTCAATCCCAATCTTCTAATTTATCCCCCCTTACCACCCCCCATAACCATAGGTTTATTTTCTACATCTGTAACTCTGTTTCTGTTTTGTAGATAAGTCCATTTGTAGCCTTTTTTTAGATTCCACATATAAGTGATATCATATGATATTTGTTTTTCTCTGTCTGACTTACTTCATTAGGTATGACGGTCTCTAGGTCCATCCACTGATGTGGTTTTTTAACAGAGATATTTTTTTATTCCATAAATTTGTGGCCACAAGGGACTAAAAGACTGATCTCATAGGTTTCATCCTCTCATCTGTAAAATTGGTATACTATTCCTTTCTCAAAATGTCAACATGGAAATGAACACGGGGCAAATTACAGACAGCACCTGTGCATTAAAGTGCATTTAGATGTCCAAGACTGTCCGCATTGCCTCACTGCAAGCAAGTTTGGAAAGTGCCTGCATCACACTGGCTTGTCTGTAGCCCCCAGACCCTGACAGGTGGGTGGCTGGAGTCTATGGGAACTCAGGGGAGCAGGAAAGGCCAAGCACCATCCCACCCTGGCTCCAACCCCTCGAGATTTCTAGAGATTTCAACAAGCTTCACTGCCTTACTGGCAGTGCCCACGTGACGGATGCCCAAGCCCATGATGGCGGCCATTGAACTGATGCTCCCCGCAGTGGCAAGGCTTAGGGCTGCATCTGTGAAATTGCACTATTCCCACACATGCCCCCTACACCTGGCTCATGTGTGTGCACCAGCAGACACACACACACACCACACGTGCATGCACATGTGCTCACACACACAGGCACACGCTGTCCTCTTCAGGAGTCAGTTTTATTCTTTCTTTCCCCATGTTTATAACTGTTTATGCTTTTTTTTTTTTTCAGCCGTGCTGCGAGGCGTGCAGGATCTTAGTTCCACAACCAGGGATCGAACCTGTGCCCCCTGCAATGGAAGCGCAGGGTCCCAACCACTGGACCGCCAGGGAAGTCCCCTATCTCTGTTTATTCTCTATCTTTTCCTGTCCCTTTCCCTCTCTTTCTCAAGGAATCACCTCTTCCTCCATCTGTCTGTCTCCCTTTCTGTTCTCTCTGCCTCAGTTTTGGTTTTCTGTGTTTTGTTTTGTTTTTACCAGCCATCAGCTATGTTGCATGCAGAGCAGGGGCAGTCAATTCAACGCCAGTCACAACGGCCCCCGAGCATAGGAGGCAAGGCTGAAGCTGCCTCACTGCCCTGACTGAGGAGGGCTGATCGCGGTGTGAAAATCAGGACCAGGGACCCGCTGCAGTGAGTCTGTGGAGCACAGACCCTGCTGCCCTGGGATGAGGCCCAGGGCGTCTCCCAGAATACCTCATCTCTCAGCCCTCATCTGCTGGGCAGGGGTTCGTGGGCCACCCCTACAGGGACAGCTGTGGGTCCAGTCCTGAGGTCACCAGAGGAGGCCCCACTGGTCCAACCTGGAAGAATGGCTGGGGTCTGGCTGTGAGCAACTCAAGCCCAGGTAAGCGGCTGCGTGAGGGGCGGGTGTGGGCCTGTTGCTGGGGGATCTGGGCTGTGCCCAGTCCCTCCCATTTTCTCGGAGCAAGTCCCCCAGCCCCTCAGCTCAGTCTCTTCCTCTGTAAGACAGCTGCCTGTTTTCCCTGTGGGATGTGAGCATTAGGGGACCTGAGTGGTCATCTTACCCAGCTAAGAAAACACAAGTTCTTTCCTGAATTTCCCACTTCTGCGCCTGTTTTCTCCATCCATTCATTCATTCATTCAGCCTGCCATGTGATGGACACAGCTCAGTGCTTTGGGGGTGCAGAAACATGATCAAGCCCTGGCGCTTTGAAAACCCTCTGTTTCCTCTTTCACACATCCCCCCTCTGCTTCTCTCCTTTAGCTTATGGGCCCCCCAACCCAGAGCCCATTGTCTGCTTCCTTGAAGCTGGCATGTAAAAGCAGATAAATCAGAAGAATGGAGAAAATTTTCTAACCGGTTATGATCTGTTTAGATTAAAGACAAATATTGTTCACAGAAACACCCATGTAGGAACTTTTTATCTAAATTAGAGCTTTTTATCCAAATGACAAATGAGTCATTTAATCTGTGAGGAGGTGCAGAAGCTGGATTTTGACAAACACATCAACCTTCAGAAAGACAAGAGTACTCAACTCTCTCTCCCTCAATTAGCAGAACACGACACTTCCGTGTGTGGCTCTCGGTTTTCTGGTGGAGAGCGGGGTGGGGAAGGGGGAAGGGGGAAGAGGAAGGGGCATCCACAGACCACCAGTGTCCTGACTGGTGCCAGGTCAGGAGGCTGTGAGGTGACGGAAGTAGAGGTGTGGCCCACAGGCTCCATGTCTTTCCTCTTCAGGGACCAGCCACACACTCTCCCAGGGGGCACCCAACACACCATTGGGGCAGGGCACCAACTACACTTCCTGAGAAATACTGATGGCCTCCAGGCATTTATCACTCTCAAAATGTTTTCATTATTCAAAACCCAGTCTTGGAGAGCTTGCTCTGATGGACTAGTTAAGCAGGCTTTGGGAGGGCTGTGTGTGTGTGTGCGCGCCCTGTCAACCTCTGTTGATCAGTGCCACTCTGGCGAACTGTTCTGGTGTCTTCCACATGTTACCTCTTCTTTTATCTGGAGAGGGAGCTTCAGTTTACTCACTTGGCTGATGTAGAAACTGATGCTTGCGGGTACCAAGTCCAAACAGCCAGTACGTGGCAGAGCTGGAACAGAAATCAGCCGTGACCACCCTCAAGCCCTCTGGGGCCACAGCTTTCTCCATGTCTAGTGCAGGTGCACCTAGTGGCTTCCCTCACCTGTCAGTTTGGGACACAGCCCCTCCCTCCAAACTCCCATGCTTTGTGGGTTCAAGCAATCTCCTTTCTGAGACGCACCTTGGGCTTCCAAAGAAGAGAATCATGTGGCCAGGGAGGGCCCCATGCTGACCTTCAGCAGCATAAGAGTAAAGGAAAGGGAAGTGACCAGGAAGTGGTCTGGGGGAAGATCCCAGCCTCCACCCCCAGGACAGCAGATCCACCACGATGCGGGGACTGGTCAACCTTCACGGCCCCTGGCAGGAGACCTGCTGCTGGTGACTCAGAGGAAGAGGCTCAGTTCACAGGTCCCCCACATGCAGCTCAGAAGGAAGCCATGTCTACTGAACCTGTACCCTGGACCAGACACCTTTTAGTCCAATTTCTTCCTGGGCAGTGTGTGAGAGAGACATGATTGTCATGTCTCTCATCGAACAGGCAAATAGGGGAGGCTGGGAGGTTAACACTGTATGACTATTTGTGCATTAAGGCTGGCCTTCCTGTTGGACTCTTGACTTCAGAAGCAGAGACCTTGTAAGCCCAGCACAGAGCAATGCCATGTGTTGTCTGACCCCCGAATCTAAATGGCCTCTGACTACCTAGAGAAGGAGGGTTATAGGGCTTGGCTGTGGTGTGTCCTTTACCCCAGCATCCTTGCCCCAGGAGTCCTCTGCCCTTGGAGTCATACACTACAGAACAGGGACACTGGTTGGAGGCAGATCTGAGTGACAGTCCTGGCTACAGTTACTGGCCATGATTTAGCCTCTCTGAGTCTCAGTTTCTTGTCTGCAGAATGGGAGAAGCAGCAGTACCCACCCACAGCGTTGCTGTGATGATCAGAGGAGAGGACATAGGTAAAGAGATTCGTGTTTGCAGGACATAGGAAGTGGTCAGTAGAAGGTAGCTCCTCGGAAGGCAAAGAAGGAACAGTGTCGTACCACTCAGTGATCTGGGAATGGAGCTCTGCCCCGACCCAGAAGCCACGTTGGAACCTGCATCAGGAACATGGGGCAGCCTCATCCTATTGAGGCCTTCTCCCGCTTGCAGTGGAGCTCAGCATCGCAGGCCAACAGCATGAGCACACAAGCTAGAGAGAAAGTGTGCTCTGAGCCAGGAGGGAGCCACGAGACCATCTGTTGGTCAGGCAGAGCTTGCCCTTCGGGGGGACGCATCGCGTATCTCTCTCCAGGGACGCTGCCCAGCCCCCAGTCTTCTCGTGGCATCCACTTGTGCCCAATGTTTGGCCTCCCAGCCCCTAAGTGAGTCAGTGCCCCCTACTTTAGAAGGTGTAACTAGATGCCTCTAGCTGTGATGACAAGAAGGGGGATGTCAACTGCTTGTGGCATTTGCAGGGCACCTGAGCACACCCCTACCCTCAGTCTGACCCTTCCCGGTATCTGTAAGGAGGTCCTTCTTTCCCAGACTTGACATCCAGTAATTCTATTAAGCGCCGATTCAGGCGCTGTCCTTTGTGCTGATCAACATCACACCTCCTTATGGCCAGATGCCAAGGATCTCTACCACAGCGAGTGGGCTTTTACTTTTTTTTAAATAAATAAATAAATTTATTTATTTTTGGCTGTGTTGGGTCTTCGTTGTTGCACGCGGGCTTTCCCTAGTTGTGGCGAGTGAGGGCTACTCTTCGTAGCGGTGCGCAGGCTTGTCCTTGCGGTGGCTTCTCTTGTTGCGGAGCACGGGCTCTAGGCATGCAGGTTCAGTAGTTGTGGCTCACGGGCCTAGTTGCTCCGGAGTATGTGGGATCTTCCCGGACCAGGGCTCGAACCGTGTCCCCTGCATTGGCAGGCAGATTCTTAACCACTGCACCACCAGGGAAGTCCGGGCTTTTAAATATTTGTGTAAAGCTGCATTTGGCTTCAGAGTTGCAAGTTTCCAAGGCTTCATGCTACCTGAAGCCTAACACCTCCTGGCTTCTCAGACTCAAAAGGTGCTGAGGCTCCGTTTACCCTCAGGAGTAGCACGGCACGCACAGCCGGCTGCTTGTAGAGCAGGGACCAACAGGTCACAGTGTCTAGAGCAGAAGCAGCTGCAGTGGACGTACTTCCCCATCAGAGGCAGAAGCTCTCCAGGGCAGAGAGATACCAGTCTTGGCCATCGTCCTAAATATGTGTTTATTTGATGTTGTACGCTTTCCCTTTTCAGGTAGTTACAAAAAGTCCCCATTCTTTTGTGAAATGAGAGAAATTGGACATCTTTAAGGGGACAAGTTGAATCCCAGCCTTGGGTACAGATGGGACTGGACTCCCCACCATTGCCGGGGGCAGGGTCCTTCTGGCTCTGCCATAGGACTTCCTGGCTCAGGATGAGGACCGAACCTCAGAAGCCCCCATGCCCTCTCACAAGGATACACCTGGCTCAGTCATACTTACATCATCCATATATGTCTGACCAGGACTCAGACCAAGTTTCTAGCATAGATACGTGCAGAGCTGCTTGGATGAAGTGGGAATAGGGGGTTCTGGGGTCTCATACTCAGCCTCTTTCCCACTCACCAGGGACCCACAGAATTCATATTGAAAACCATGACTCTAAATAGAGCCTTGTAAACAGTGGCCTTTGAATGGGTCCAGGTGGGGTGAACAGAAAATTTCAGCATAGGGTCATCTGAAGGACCCACCCTTCCTCTACCTTCCAGTTTCTCCTGGCCCTGCTCATTTGTATGTACTGTGGAATATCTTAAGGTATGAGCTCTTAGCCCAGATGAAGAGAGAAAGAATGTCTCAGTTCAGAGAACTTGCCCATAATCATGCTCTAGAGGCAAGAAAAATGTTTAGCTTTTGTACTTGATAGAATAGACTTCCAGATAGGATGGCTACATTTGTATGCAACTCTAACTTCTTTCCAAATTTCCATTGAAATGACCATCAACAGACTATAGAAATAGGAAAAGCATGCGTAAATGCTAAAAGGTGGAGAAGTGTGGCATTGCCAAATCATAAATTCAGACGTTCAAGATATTCCAGGAAAAAATGGGACAAGACCAGATAGAAATAAGGCCCAAAGCAACCCCTGGTAGAGAACCAGGAACATCACCCATGGATATCCAGGGATTAGAGGCAAGGGCAGCTGAGGACACATATAGATTTCATCCTCCCCCTGAGCCGGGACTAGAACCTTGGATTGTAGCAAAGGTGTAGCATAAGGTTGCACTTGATTTGTGTCCAGTAAAAAGAATGACTGCACTGAGCAAAGAATGGGGATATTGCCCCAGCTGTAGTTGCCATTACAAATATGGTTAAAGCAATCTCTCTGATCAGAGTCAGAGATATCTGGATTTTCATCAATAGCTGAGTGACCTTGGGAAAGTTACTTCGTTATCTCTGCTTCGTTTTCTTCCACCGATGAGGGTTATCTTAGAATCAACTTCATAGAGCTGTGAGAATTAAATACAATAATCTATATTATAGACTCAGCAAAGGGATGGTACTTAGTAGGTAAATATTACTTCCTGAATTGGTTCCAGCGTTAGGTGAGCAAGATGATTCATTTATATCTATTTATTTAAAATAGAGAAGTCCAGCTTTACTAATAGCTAATATGCAGGCTGACTCTGGCACCTGCCTTGACCAAATGTCAGGTGGCTTGTGGTCATGTCTGGTAAAGGCCACATGCTAGGGCAGAGCAGGAACTCCCACTGCAGAAGATGGACAGTAGTTCCCCCACATGTTTCCTACTTTCAGAATTTTGCACCTGTTGTAGCTTCCATGCACCCAGCTACAAATACATGTAGACTATATTTTCTTAAGTAGTTGAATCTTTGCTTGTACTGTCTTTGTCTGGTCCTGCTTTTAGGGTAATACTAGCCTTATAGAATGATTTAGGAAGCCATCCCTCTACTTCTACCTTCTGGAAGAGATTGTAGAAAATTGGTATACTTTCTTAAGTGTTTGGTAGAACTCATCAGTGAACCCATATGGGCCTGGTGTTTTCTGTTTTGTTAGGTTATAAATTATTGTTTCAATTTCTTTAATAGATGTGGGCCTATTCAGATTGTCTATTTCTTCTCAAGTGACTTTTGGCAGATTGTGTCTTTCAAGGAATCGGTTCATTTCATCTGGGTTATCAAATTTGTGGGTATAGAGTTGTTCATAATCTTCATTTTTTATAAATTTATTTTTATTTATTATATTTGACTGCATTGGGTCTTCATTGCTGCACACAGGCTTTCTCTAGTTGCGGTGAGTTCAGCACGTGGGATCTTCCCGGACCTGGGCACGAACCCATGTCCCCTGCATCGGCAGGCGGACTCTCAACTACTGCGCCTCCAGGGAAGCCCCTGTTCTACTTTTTAAATTACTTTTCTTCTGCTTATTCTGGATTTAACTTGTGCTTCTTTTTCTAGTTTCCCAAGGGGCAAGCTTAGATGGTTAGTTTTAGGTCTTTCTTCTTTTCAAATATAGGTATTCAATGCTATAGCATTCCTTTTAAGCATTGCTTTTGTTGCATTCCACAAATTTTGATAAGTTGTATTTTCATTTCATTTACTTAAAAATACTTCTTGGGCTTCCCTGGTGGCGCAGTGGTTGAGAGTCCGCCTGCCAATGCGGAGGACACGGGTTCGTGGCCCGTGTCACGAAAAAAAAAAAAAAAAAAAAAAAAAAAAAAAAAAAAAAACTTCTTAATTTATTCTGAGATTTCTTCTTTGAACCATGTCTCACTTAGAAGTGTGTTGTTTAATCTCCAAGTATTTTGGGATTTCCTAACTATTTTTCTATTATTTATTTCTAGTTTAATTCCATTGTGATCTGAGAGCAGATATTGTATTTTATATTTTTAAAAATTTGTTAATATGTGTTTTATGGCCCAGAATGTGGTCTATCTTGATAAATGTGCCATGTGAGTTTAAGAATGTATATTTTGCTGTTGAATGACGTAGTTGATAGATGTCAATTATACCCAGTTGATCGATGGTGCTGTTGAGTTTGCTATATCCTTACTGATTTTCTGTCTGCTGTGTTTGTCCATTTCTGACAAAGGAGAGTTTATGTCTCCCACTATAATAGCGGATTCATCTATTTCTCCTTACAGTTTTATCAATTTTTGTGTCATGTACTTTGATGCTCTGTTGTTAGGTCCATACATGTTAATGTTTAGTATGTGCTCCTGGAGAACTGACCCCTTTATCATCATGTAATCCTCCTCTTTATCACTGATAATTTTCCTTGCTCTGAAGTTGGTTCTGTCTGAAATTAATACAGCTACCCTACTTTCTTTTGACAAGTGTTTAGCACAGTATATCTTTCTTCATCCTATTCCTTTTAATCTATATAGGTCTCTATTTAAAGTGGGTTTATGTAGACAACATATAGTTGGGGTCTTGTTTTTTGATCCACACTGACAATCTCTATTTTTAAATTGGTATATTTAGATAATTGACATTTAAAGTGATTATTGGTATAATTGGATTAATATCTACCATATTTGTTACTCTTTTCTATTTGTCGCTCTTGTTTTCTGTTTCTATTTTTGCCTTTTTACACTTTCTTCTGCCTTTTGTAGCTTTTTTTTAAAGGTTTTAAATTTTTTATTTTTATACACTTTTAAAAGGTTACATTCTATTTACAGTTATTGCAAATATTGGCTATATTCCCCATGTTGTAGAATACATCCTTAAGACTATCTTATTTGATTAGTGATGTTGAGCATCTTTTCATGTGTTTGTTGGCAATCTGTATATCTTCTTTGGAGAAATGTCTCTTTAGGTCTTCTGCCCATTTTTGGATTGGGTTGTTTTTTTGATATTGAGCTGCATGAGCTGCTTGTATATTTTGGAGATTAATCCTTTTTCAGTTGTTTCGTTTGCAAATATTTTCTCCCATTCTGAGGGTTGTCTTTTCGTCTTTTTATGGTTTCCTTTGCTGTGCAAAAGCTTTTAAGTTTAATTAGGTCCCATTTGTTTATTTTTGTTTTTATTTCCATTTCCCTAGGAGGTGGGTCAAAAAGGATCTTGCCGTGATTTAGGTCATAAAGTGTTCTACCTATGTTTTCCTCTGAGAGTTTTATAGTTTTATCTGGCCTTACATTTAGGTCTTTAATCCATTTTGAGTTTATTTTTGTGTATGGTGTTAGGAAGTGTTCTAATTTCATTCTTTTACCTGTAGCTGTCCACTTTTCCCAGCACCGCTTATTGAAGCGGCTGTCTTTTCTTCATTGTATATTGTAGTTTTAATTGAGCATTTTATGATTCCATTTTCTCTCCTTGTTTAGCATATTTGTTGTACTATTTTTTAACTTTTTTTTTGTACTAGAATTTTTTACTATACATTTACAACTAATCCAAAATCACTTTAATGTAACACTGTGGGGCTTCCCTGGTGGTGCAGTGGTTAAGAGCCCGCCTGCCAATGCAAGGGACACGGGTTTGAGCCCTGGTCCGGGAAGATCCCACATACCATGGAGCAACTAAGCCTGTGAGCCACAACTACTGAGCCTGCGCTCTAGAGCCCACGAGCCACAACTACTGAGCCCATGTGCCACAACTACTGAAGCCTGAGCGCCTAGAGCCTGTGCTGTACAACAAGAGAAGCCACCACAATGAGAAGCCCCCACTCTCCACAACTAGAGAAAGCCCGCGCACAGCAACAAAGACACCCCCCAAAAAATATATAAATAAAATTAATAAAGTAGAAAACAAGTAACACTATGGATTCATCAGTAGTGAAAGTACCTTATAATAATAAAATATTTCTGATTCCTCCCTCCCACCCGTTGTATCATTACTGTCATTAATTTCACTTATATAAAGTATATATATGCTTATATTTGTAATTATTTTGAACAGTTATCTGTTAGATCAATTAAGAATAAGAAACTAAAAGTTTTTATTTTACCTTCACTTATTCATTTTCCAGTGATTTTCCTTTCTTTATAGATCAGACTTTCTGACCTATATCATTTTACTTCTCTCTGAAGAATTTCTTTTAACATTTCTTGCAAGCCCAGTCTACTGGAAAAAAATTCTCTCAGTTTTTGTTTGAGAAAGTCTTTTTCCTCCTCTTTTGAAGGTGATTTTCACAGGGTACAGAGTCTAGGTTAGTTCTAGACACTTTAAATATTTCCCTCCATTCTCATCTTGCTTGCATGGTTTCTGAGGAGAAGTCAAATGCTGGTCTTACGTTTGCTTCTCTATAGGTAAGCTTTTTTTTTCCTTCTGGCTTCTCTCAAGATTTTTTCTTCATCTTTAATTTTCTGAAGTTTGAACACGATATGCTTAATTATAGGTTGTTATTATTGTCGTTTTGGTGTTTATCTTCCTTGGTGTTCTCTGAGCTTCCCAGATCTGTGGTTCAGTGTCTGACATTAATTTGGGGGAAATTATCAGTCATTATTCCTTCAAATATTGCTTCTGTTTTTTATTTTCTCTCTTTCTTCTTCTGATAATCTCATTATACATATGTTACACTTTTTGTAGTTGTCCCACAGTTTTTGGATGTTCTGTTCTGTGTTTTTTTTTTTCTCTTTGATTTTCAGTTTTGGAAGTTTCTATTGTCATATTGTCAAGCTCAGAGATTTTTTTCCTCAGCCATGTTCTGTCGACTAATGAGCCCATAAAAGGCACTCTTCATCTTTGTTACAGTGTTTGTGATCTTGTGATCTCTAGCATTTCTTTTTGATTCTTTCTTAGAATTTCTATCTGCTTCCATTACTGATGTGGTCTTGCATGTTGTCTACTTTTTCCATTAGAGCACGCACTTAGCACATTAATTATACTTGTTTTAAATTTCCAGTCTGATAATTCCAACATCCCTGCCATATCTGACTCTTATTCTCATACTTGTTCAGTGTCTTCAAACCATGTCTTTTGCCTTTTAGTATGCCTTGTAATTTTTTGTTGAAATCTGCAGATGATGTACTGAGTGAAAGGAACTCTGGTAAATAGGCCTTTAGTAATGTGGTGTGGTAAGGTGTGGGGGAAGGGGAAGCATTCTATAGTCCTAGGATTAGATCTCAGCCTTTGATGAACCTGTACCTTGGTCCTTGGTCTGTGAACTTCACCAGTACTTCTCAGTTGTTTTCCCCCCTTAGGTGGGACAGGCTGGCTAGAAGGGACTGGAGTTGAGTATTTCCCTTTCCCTGGGTAGGTTAGGCTCTGATAAAATCCCAGTAGGTTTTGGTAAAACAGTTTTTCATGAGGGCAGGCATTGTCAAGAAGAACAGAATGCACTGGTGTAGTTCAAAATGGCTCCTTTCCCCCTTTCTCTGCCAGAAGCTTGAGGGGATTTTTCTGTGATATTCACTGTGAGGACTTGGTAGAGCTCTTAGAGGTAAAACCCAAAAGGTGTGGGGTCCCCCTGATGACTAGGTCCCCCTGGAGTTTTTAACTCTCAGACTTGTCCACATTGGGCCTCTAGAAATTAATCAGTTACCGTTTACGTTGCCCTGGCACTGGTTCTTGTGGAGGTTTCTGCTCCACTGACTTGTGATTCTCCAGATCTGCCTATCTCTCTGATTTGGGGAATAGTAGTTTGTCCTGTGATTTCACTTCTCTGAAGAATCTAAGAAGTGGTGGTGATTTTTCAGCTTGTTCAGTTTTTTACTTGTTAGGACAGAGTGGCAACTTCTAAACTCCTTACATGTTGGACTAGAATACCAAATAGTTGAATCTTAATGTGCTCTATGAGGAGACAGAGAACAACCATGAAAGTCCTCTGTATCATAGAGAGGTGTGCTCGTTACCACATGCAAATCACTAAAAGGAGTTACTAGAATTCATGATGTTACACATTTTCCTTAGACAAAAAGACAAGTGTTCTAAATTGTTCACATTAATGACTCTGTCCTAAATGTGATGGAAAATGAGTGTTACCTCTCAAGGAAGGGAGAGACCTGGTCAGATTTGAGTGTTTGAAAGATCACTCTGGCTGCATCAGGCAAAAGAGGTCTCAGGCAACTTCAGCAAGAATGGTTTTTTTTTTCTTGGCGGTACGCAGGCCTCTCACTGTTGTGGCCTCTCCCGTTGCGGAGCACAGGGTCCGGACGCGCAGGCTCAGCAGCCATGGCTCACGGGCCCAGCCGCTCCGTGGCATGTGGGATCTTCCCGGACCGGGGCACGAACCTGTGTCCCCTGCATCGGCAGGCGGACTCTCAACCACTGCGCCACCAGGGAAGCCCCCAAGAATGTTTTTTTTAAAAAAGACTCAGTCCCATAAGACTGCCCTCACTTCAGACACTGGTCACGAATGTCAAGTCCCCAGGTTACCCACGCTACTGTCTAACTTGGATTCCCATGACCCTCCCAAGTTTCAGTTCACAGAAGTCAGGAAAACAGTTTACTTACACTTACTGGTTTATTATAGAGGCTATAGCTCAGGAACACCCAAATGGAAGAAACATGTAGGGCATGACTTCTCCAGGCTCACCACCCTCCCAGTACCTCAATGTGTTCACCAACCTGGAAAACTCTCTGAATTACATTGTGTAGAGGTTTTTATGGAGGTTTAATCATGTCAGCATGATCAACTATTAAATCAATCTTCAGTCCCTCCACCTTCTGGAGCTTGGGGAATGGGGCTGAAAGTTCCAGGATTCGAATCAAGGTTTGGTCTTTCTGGTGACTAGCCCCCATCCTGAAGCTAGGGCATTTGCCAAGAGTCATCTTATTAGAAGAAAAGACACTCCTCTTGCACAGGAAATTCCAAGACATTTAGGAGCTCCATTGTCAGGAACTGGGAACAAAGATCAAATAGGTATTTCTTATGCCACAGAGGTTCAGGCAGATTGGAGGGAGACCATTAATTCTTTTAAGAAGCATGTCTCTGAATGGGAAAAGAAGGCAGGATGGAATCTACAAGGCATGGGTGTTCCAGGGATTTTTGAAAATTAGAAAGGTTAGATGTTTAAATGGAAGACATTAAAGAGAGAGAAGAGAGGGGGTATATTTAAATGTACAATATTGAAGAGGAGGTATGTGGAATGGCATCCAGGGCAGAGGAGGAGAGAATGACCTGTGAGAGAAAACGGATGGTGTCCTCCATTATGACAGGAGGGAAGGATGCAGACAAATGTGTAAATCTGGGGGTAAGAGTTGAGAGAGTTCCTGATGATGGTTTTGAATTTCCCTATGAGGTAAAAGAGGGAGGGTCACCATCTGACAGGGGGAGAAAGAGAGGGCAGCCTTGGGTTTGGTAAAGGCCAGGAGGATTTGAAATTCTTGGGAATGTTTGGGGAATTTAGAGAGGAGTACAGTGGAAAACTCAAACCATGAAAAAAGAAAGCCACACAAGGATATACAATGGAGAAAGGACAGTCTCTTAAATAAGTGGTGCTGGGAAAACTGGACAGCTACATGTAAGAGAATGAAATTAGAACACTCCCTAACACCATACACAAAAATAAACTCAAAATGGGTTAGAGACCTAAATGTAAGACCAGACACTGTAAAACTCTTAGAGGAAAACATTGGAAGAACACTCTGACATAAATCACAGCAAGATCTTTTTTTATCCACCTCCTAGAGTAATGGAAATAAAAACAAAAATAAACAAATGGGACCTAATTAAACTTAAAAGCTTTTGCAAAGCAAAGGAAACTACAAACAAGACGAAAAGACAACCCTCAGAATGGGAGAAAATATTTGCAAACGAATCAACAGACAAAAGATTAATCTCCAAAATATATAAACAGCTCATGCAGCTCAATATTAAAAAAAACAAACAACCCAGTCCAAAAATGGGCATAAGACCTAAATAGACATTTCTCCAAAGAAGACATACAGATGGCCAAGAAGCACATGAAAAGCTGCTCAACATCACTAATTATTAGAGAAATGCAAATCAAAACTACAATGAGTTATTACCTCACACCAGTTAGAATGGGCATCATCAGAAAATCTAGAAACAACAAATGCTGGAGAGGGTGTGAAGAAAAGGGAACCCTCTTGCACTGTTGGTGGGAATGTAAATTGACACAGCCACTATGGAGAACAGTATGGAGGTTCCTTAAAAATCTAAAAATAGAATTACCACATGATCCAGCAATCCCACTACTGGGCATATACCCAGAGAAAACCATAATTCAAAGAGACACATGCACCCCAATGTTCATTGCAGCACTATTTACAATAGCCAGGATATGGAAGCAACCTAAATGCCCATCGACAGAAGAATGGATAAAGAAGTTGTGGTACATATATACAATGGAATATTGCTCAGCCATAAAAAGGAATGAAATTGAGTCATTTGTGGAGATGTGGATGGATCTAGAGACTGTCATACAGAGTGAAGTAAGTCAGAAAGAGAAAAACAAATATTGTATATTAACGCATGTATGTGGAACCTAGAAAAATGGTACAGTTGAACCAGTTTTCAGGGCAGAAATTGAGACACAGATGTAGAGAACAAGTGTATGGACACCAAGGGGGGAAAGTGATGGGGGTGGTGGTGGTAGTGTGATGAATTGGGAGATTGGGATTGACATATATACACTAATATGTACAAAATGGATAACTAATAAGAACCTGCTGTATAAAAAAATAAAGTATAATTAAAAAGAAAAAAGAAAGCCATAAATGAAACTCTATTATACAGATTAAGACATTGTCTCCATCAAAAGATAACACAGGGACTTCCCTGGTGGCACAGTGGTTAAGAATCCGCCTGCCAATGCAGGGGACATGGGTTCGAGCCCTTGCCCAGGAAGATCCCACATGCCCCGGAGCAACTAAGCCTCACAGCTACTGAGCCTGAGCTCCACAACTACTGAAGCCCTCGTGCCTAGAGCCCGTGCTCCGCAACAAGAGAAGCCGCCGCAATGAGAAACCCACGCACTGCAACGAAAAGTAGCCCCCACTCGCCGCAACTAGACAAAGCCCACGTGCAGCAACAAAGACCCAATGCAGCCAAAAATAAGTAATAAATAAATTTATATTAAAAAGAAACACAAAGGGGGTGATAATACAAGCTACGACAATCTTGGGAGAAGATTGTCCAAACAATTGGACATTTACCAATTTGTAACACATTTAACTCTCATTGCACCAATTTCTAGAGTATACAGAAAGCTTCTATATCAATAAGAAAAAAGAATAATCAATAGAAAACTGAGCAAAAATGTTGAACAGGCATTTTACTAAAGAGTAAACTCAAATGACTAATAGATGAAAAGATGTTTGATATTATTCGTCATCAGGAAAATAACAATTAAATCTACAATGAGACAATACTGTACAACAAACAGATTGGCAAAAATTGAGAAATCAACACTTAGAAAGTATTGGCAAGGATTACATATTAGTTTCCGAATGCTGCTGGAATAAATTACCACAATCTCAGTGGCTTAAAACAACACAGTTTCTGGAGGTCAGTCTCATTGGGATAAATTCAAGATGTTGGCAGGACTAGTTCCTTCTGGAGGCTGTAGGAGAGAATCTGTTTTCCAGACTTTTACAGCTTCTACAGGCTATCTATCAATACTTTCCTTGGCTTGTAGTCCTGAAACTGTACACCTCAGGTTGGGACTTGAACCCGCAACCTGGGACACGAACCCAGCTAAAACCCAGATTGGAACTTGAACTCATGGTCTTTTAATCAGAATCATTCACCTGGTGCCAGGACTTACTGAGGCTCAGGTTCTTTGTGTCTCAGCATAGAAGGAATTCAGTGAGAAGCAAAGCAATAGGCAAGAAGTAGATTTATTAATATACTTGTGAGGGATACAAGTGGGCAGGCAAGGGGGCTCTGCCCCGAGAATTAAGCGGGCTACATTTTTTTAATATCCAGCAGGTTCTTATTAGTCATCCATTATATACATTGTTAGTGTATATATGTCAATCCCAATCTCCCAATTCACCCCACCACCATCACCCCTCACCTGCTTTTGATTTTTATAATCAAAAGAAAGTGGGGAGGAGGAAGAGACCACCTTCTTCCTCATTCTTTGAGTAGACGTCAGGCTTACATCACTAGCTGCTCCTTCACATTGGGCAGGAGAGTGTTTGACCCTATAAGGTCAAACTAAGACTGTCGTGGTGCTTATTCAAATCAGCAGAAGGGGGGTAACATATACTAGAAAAAAAAATTTTTTTAGAGTGGCTTTCTATTTATTTTTTGGCCACTCTGTATGGCTTGCCGGATCTTAGTTCCCTGACCAGGGACTGAACCCACACCCTCGGCAGTGAAAGTGCTGAGTCCTAACCACTGGACTGCCAGGGAATTCCTTATACTAAAATATTTTAAATCATCTCAGGTTTCAGTATAATGAGGGTCTCCTGCTTTGGAATGTCACCTTTCCCTTATATTCCTGTCCTTGGTTCTAAGGATCGTTATCTTGCTGGACTTGACCAGCAGGCTGAAGGTCTCATTTTTTCACTTAATGGCCCGGGGCATACCTCGTGCTTTTATTGATGGCTTTATAGTTAAGCAAGCCTGCTTTGTTCCATGATGTTCCCATAGCTTTCTCGAACGATCATTAACTTACAGTGGTCTCCCAAAATTCCCTATGTTTCCCTCTCTATCTATAATCCCCTAGTGGGATTTCTAAAACTACTTGTGTAACTATCCAACTCTGTCCCTATCAGTCCCTTCTTCCATCTTCAAAGCCAGCAGTGTAGCATCTTCAAATCTCTCTCACTCCTTCTGACCTCTGCTTTTCTCATCATGAAACAGGAGGGAAGGGGGCAGGGCACAACCTTTAAAAGAATGACATAGGACATGACAAAAACTGGTTAGAACCAACTAGGTCCAAGATGACAGAATATTTGACTTCCAGTGGACCTTGAGCCCAATCATATGCCCATTGTAATACATTAGCATAAGCTAAGTGACATGCCTGCCAGCGCCATGACAGTTCTGAGGCCAACCATAAAAGGCCAAAGAGTGGGTGGTGGCCCAAGTCCTGGAAATCTCTGCCCCTCCCCCGAAATAATTGGAATAATCCTCCCACTCCTTAGCCTATGAAATTACCCAGCCCATAAAAACTAACCACGCCATATTTCGGGGCTTCTAGCCTTCCGAGATGGCCCATGCTCCGTCTTTGGAGTGTGTTTCTCTCTAAATAAATCCACTTCTTACCTATCACTTTGTCTGTCACTGGATTCTTCTGTGATGAGGCAAGAACCTTAAGTTCATCAGGAACAATCACATCTCCTTCTGTGACTCTGAGCCTTAGCGTCCCTCTTACGCGTCCTTGTGATTACAGTGCCTACCCTCCCAATCTCCTCAGGTTGAGATCCTTAACTAATCCCATCTGCAAAGTTTTTTATAATGTAAGGAAAGGAAACATATTAACAGCTTCTGGGGATTAGGAGATGGACTTCTTGGGGGCCATCACTCTGCCTACCACAGATTGAAACAATGGGAACGCCATACTCTGCTGGTAAGCGTGTATATTGGTATAACTATTTTAGAAAACAATTGGCTATTTCCCAACAGAGTTGAACACATCCACTTCCTGTGACCCAGAAGTTGCACTTCCAGTCTACACTTGAGAAAACCCTTCCACCCAGGCACCAGGAAACAGGCACTAGAATAACCGAAGGGATCTAGTCCTAGTATCTCTCTGATCTCATCTCCTTTTTCTTTTTTAAAATTTATTTATTTATTTTTGGCTGTGTTGAGTCTTTGTTGCTGCGCGTGGGCTTTCTCTAGTTGTGGCGAGGGAGGCTACTCTTTGTTGCAGTGTGCGGACTTCTCATTGTGGTGGCTTCTTTTGTTGTGGAGCACAGGCTCTAGCCGTGTGGGCTTCAGTAGTTGTGGCTCGCAGGCTCAGTGGTTGTGGCTCGTGGGCTCTAGAGCACAGGCTCAGTAGTTGTGGCGCATGGGCTTAGTTGCTCCGCAGCATGTGGGATCTTCCCGGACCAGGGATTGAAGCCGCATCCCCTGCATTGGCAGGCGGGTTCTTAACCACTGCACCACCAGGGAAGTCCCTCATCTCCTTTTATTTTTGGCCATGCTTACTCTTCTCCAGACACATGGGATGTTTGTATGATGAAATTGGCTGGAGTTTGTCCCCTGCTTCCTGGGAGGGAGCTCCTAATCCTTGGCATTTCCTGAGTGTTAGAAGCGTCTTTGTTGTTCTTGGTGGGCCCTCAGACCACACCTGAGTTTATGCTAATGAGGTGACTCAGGATGGGGGTTGGTCATGCCTGAAAGACCATGTGATAAGAGGGGTGGGGCTTTGAGTCATGTGACATCAGCCCATCTTCTGGGGGAAGGGGAAGGGGCTGGAGATTGAACTGCATGGGCAATGGATGATTTAATCATGCCTATATAATGAAACCCTAGACACAGAAATAAAACTCTGGACACAAAAGCTCAGGGTAAGTTCCCTGGTTAACAATACTCTATGCCAGGAGGGTGACGCATCCTGACTGTGGGGAAGAGACATGGAAGCTTTGTGTTCGGGATCCTCCCAAATCTTGCCCTATGAGACTCTTTTTCCTGACTTGAATCCTTTTTGTTATGGTAAGATTGTAAGCCTAAGTACAGTGCTTAACTGAGTTCTGTGAGTTCTTTCAGTGAATTCTGGAACTTGAGGGAGTAGGGGGAACCTCCATAGGTGTAACCAGTTGGTCAGAAGCGTGGGTGGCCTGGGGACCCCTGAGCTTGGTGTGAGTATCTGAAGTGAGGGCAGTCTTGTGGGGCATATGCCCTTAACTTGTGAAGTTTGGCCTAACTCAAGGCAGTTAGTGACAGAGCGGCATTGCACAGACCTTCTGTATGGTCCTGTCTTGAGAATGCTGTGCTCTTCTCCCTCTGCTGGAACACCTCACCTTAGATGGCCATGTGTCTTGGCTTAGATGTCAACTCAGTGGCGAATACCATAGAAGCTCCATTGCAGCCTCCCACCCTGGTACTTTCCACCTCTTTCCCTGCTTTTGTTCCTAATTAGGACTTCTCATCTTTTAACATACAACATAACTTATCTATTTTTTTCCATTTATTGTAGTTTTCCACACCTAGAATACCCACGGGGGAAGGGATTTTATCAGTTCTGATCACTGTTCTATCCCAATGCCTAAAGTAGTACCTGGCACATAGTAGGTGCTCAAGAAATATTTGTCCAGTGAACGAGTGAATAATAGCAAAAATGTCAGCTCCCTACATGTCTACTAATAGTAGACCACATAAATATAACAGAATGCCAAACAACAGTAAACATGAATAAGGTATACTCATCAACATGGGTGAATCTCCCAAACATCATATTGATGATGCGAGCAAGTAACAGTAGAAAATATACAGTATGATTCCATTTACAAAAGTTCAAAGACAGGCATACATATCTATGGGTGAAAGTTTAAATAAAGGCATGGGAATAAATATCAGGATAACAGTTACCTCTGGGAGGGAGGTGGTAGGGAGAGGGGATGAGGGAAAACTGGGGAGGACACAAAGGCGACGGCTTCTCATGTACTGGCAATGTCCTATTTCTTAGCCTAAGTCCTGATCCCATGGGTATTCTTTTTTTTTTTCTTTTAAGAAGGACCTGCAACAGATTAAGAGAAGCAGTCAGAAAAGTAGGCAGAACAGCAGTCAGGTGTGGTGTCTTAGAAGCTCAGAAGTGTTTGAAAGAAGATATAGTGATTGATTGCCAAATGCTGATAGATCAAGTGATTCACGGACTGAAAAACGACTATAGGAATGTGGTGGTCACTTGTGACCTTGTGTCTTAGTGGAATTATGAGGGTTAATCGGAATGGGTTT
Organism: Neophocaena asiaeorientalis asiaeorientalis; assembly: GCF_003031525.2. NCBI lineage: Eukaryota > Metazoa > Chordata > Mammalia > Artiodactyla > Phocoenidae > Neophocaena > Neophocaena asiaeorientalis. The sequence continues at coordinate 394,554 of NW_020173768.1, read as the reverse complement.
AAGAGAGAATGAGAGAAATGAGAGATAGCACATATACACAATTCTTCTTTTATTTATCTATTTATTTATTTTTGTACTTTTGTATTTTGGCTGCACTGCATGGCATGCAGGATGGTTCCCCAACCAGGGATTGAACCGGGGCCTCTGCAATGAAAGTGCCGAATCCTAACCACTAGGCCACCAGGGAACTCTACCCTGTGGGTTTTCTCATTGTGATTATTCTTGAAACTATACATGTACATTTCATACACTCTTCTGTATGTCTGACATATTTCACAGTTAAGAAGAGGAGAAAAAGAACCATAGGAGAATGACTGAGTAGTCTTGAGTCCTCAGTTCCACTGATGAATTTATTGTGAATTTAGAGTGATAGCAGGGCTGCATGATTGCGTCTGGCAGCTCTTAGATACCTGAGGGTACATCTGGAGAAGGCAGATTTGGATTCATCTCTCAATGGAGTTTGGTCAGGTGGGAGACATGAAGGTAAAACGAGCAAGGAAATCTATCATTTTGGCAAGGGAACAATTGAAAACCTGTTCTATGGAAACAAGGCTGAAATGGGAGGCAAGTGAAGTCAGGAGGGAGAAAGCGGAAATCCTGGGAAGATCTGGTTTGGGTGGGGAATGACAGATCCAGAGCACCCCGTGTAGTCAATGAACTGGACTCCATGGAAGTAAAATGTTGTAAGCCAGTGCAGTCATGGTGATGAGAGGTATTAAAGGGGCATGTTTGAGGTAAGACAATGTGTGGGTGCAACAGTGGCTGAATTGTCATAGACATATATCTTTTAGTTCCCACAACCTGCAGAAATCCCTCTGTCCCAAAGCCAGCCCAAATAAAGCAACATTCAAAGCACTGCCAGTGTCCCGCTATGCAGAGGCACCTCAGGACACGCTCCCCAGCATGGGCAAGGGGCGCAGCAGGAGTGACTGGGGCAAAAGGATTTCTGGCTCCTCCCTTTTCTCCGACCCAGGCGCTTTTGTCTCCATCTGCAGTACATGTCCAGTTGCAAACGCTTAGCACTTTTAGCACTATTAGCTCCATTAGACTCTCCTGGTCTGTCACCATCATCCATCATCTAAATATTGCAACAGCCTTTTAAACTTTCCCTCGACTTCTCCTGTGCATCCTGCAGACTTCATCTTTGTGGCAACAGTGGCAATGCTATGTTCATTGGCAGTAATGGATCATCCTGATTTCCCCCATAATAATGGATATAGCAAAAAGGAAGGGAAAATCAGAAACTTGTGGACAACATCGCAACAAAAAGAGATGACAAGGTAGTCACAGAAGCCTGTAATTATATTGGAGATTGAAAAGTATTTTTAAATTTACATATAGTAAAATGCACTCTTTTTGGTGTGCAGTTACTTTAAGTCTTGACAAATGCATAGAGTCATGTGATCACCGCCACAAATCAAGATACAGGTACACTTCATGGCTCCTAAAATTTTCCCCATGCTGTAGTCAACCCTCCCCTCCCCTCCACCCCACCAACCCCTGGGGACCACTGATCTGTTCTCCATCTCTGCAGTTTTGCCTTTTCTAGAATGTCATATAAATATCATACACATGGAATCATGCAGTTTGGATCTCTTTGAGCATGTTGTTGCTGAGTAGTATCCCACTAAGTGGACGTATCACAGTTTATCTGTTCACTCATTGAAGAACTTTTGGGTTATTTCCAGTTTGCCTCAGGAACTGACAGAATACAAGATACAATTCAGTAGCAATATAGATTTGGACTTGACTAACCAACCTGACCTAACTAATACATACAGAATTTTCATTCTTTTCAAGGGCATATGGGACATTTACCAAAACAGAACATATTCTGGGTCATAAAGAATGTATAGCAGATTTTATATAACTGAAATAATTCAGAGTATATCCTTTTGTATAATTAAATTGGAACCCAGTAAGAAGATAACTAGAACATCCCCTAATATTTGGAAACTAAGTAACACCCTTCTACCTAACTTACGGGCCAAAAAAGAAATCAAAATGGAAATTTAAATATCGTGAGCTAAATGATAATTAAAAAAACACGTAAAACTTGTGAGAGACGGTAAAGCAGTGCTTAAAAGGAAATTTAGAGCTTTAAATGAATATAGTCAAAAATCAATAAGCCTAGCTTCCAACTTAAGAAACAAACAAAAAGGACAATAAATATCCCTCCAAAAGCAGAAATATAGACACAATGAAACTAAGAACAGAGATCAATGAAATACAGGGCACAATAGAGAAAACTCAACAAAGCTGAAAGTTGCTCTTTGGAAAAAAATTATAAAATTGACAAAACACCAGCAAGCCTGATCAAGGAAAGAAAGAGAAAACACAAAGAGCCCCAATATCAGAATGAAAAGTGGGACAGCACTACAGATTCTATAGACATCTGAGGGATAATATGAGGATGTTATGAATAACATGTCAATAAATCTGAAAATTTAGACAAAATGGAAAAATATTTCAAAAATACAATTTACCAGAGTGACATAGGAAGAAGTGGATAATCTGCATGGTCCTCTATCTATTAAAGAAAATGATTCTGTAATTTAAAACCTTCCCACAATAAAAATCAAGGTACAGATGGTTATTAGTATTCTCATTGAAAATCTATCAAGCACAAATTTATGATTTGTGTACTATCATCTATGTATAAATATGTTTATGTGTTATATAAAAAGCTGTCAGTGTTCACTTAAATTATATAGGGAGTGGTGGGTGAGGGTACAGGTGCAACAAAGTTGGCCATGTATCGATAATTGTTGAAGCCCAACATTGGGTTTATTATACCTTAGGGCCTACTTTTGTAAATGTTTGCAATTTTCCATAATGAAATGTTTTTGTAAAAAAAAAAAAAAAGTCAGACCATAACATTACTGTGCAAAAGCCTCCACAAGCTTTTGTTGCTCCCTCTGAGTCCAAGTCACGATGGGCCGATGGCCAACCCGGCCCTTCCTGATCTGGTCACCCTGGCACCCCCTGGAATCTCACTCTCCACCACACTCTCACTCATTTTCATACCACTCTGACCTCCTCCTCATTGCTTGCCCATGACCAAGGCATACTCCCATTTCAGGGCCTTTGCACTTCCTGTTCCCTTTGCATCAAATGTTCATCTGTCAGATTCAGCATGGCTTGCGTCGGTTAGGTCTTTGCGCAAATGTCACCCTTTCAGGGAAGACTTCCCTGACCAGAGTCAAAATAAAATAACTCCGTAAGTTGCACTTCTGTGCCCTCTCCCTGCCATGCTTTTCTCCAGAGCATCTGCATCATCTGACATATGAAATATTTACTTGTGTTTTTATTTACTGCCTGCTTCCCTCAAAAATGCAAACTTCAGGGGACTTTCCTAGTGGTCCCGTGGGTAAGACTCTGTGCTCCCAGTGCAGGGGGCGTGGGTTCGATCCCTGGTCAGGGAACTAGATCCTGCATGCATGCCACAACTAAGAGCCTGCATGCCGCAACGAAGATCCCCTGTGCCCCAACTAAGACCCGGAAAAGCCAAAATAAATAAATAAATATTTAAAAAAACAACCTGCCAAGCCCCGCCCCCATGTTTTGACTACATGAACATGTACCCCCTCCTCCCCAAAAAAGTGCAAATTTCAACCAGACACGGACATTCACACCTGTACCCCAGTGCCCAGAATGGCACCGTAGGTGCTCAATAAACATGTACTGAATGAATGAATACAAAAGGTCCTCAGCTTCTCCAAGCCGTGTTAAGGGGCACCTTCCCGTTCCTTCACCCAGACCCCTCCACCCCTTCCTGGCCCCAGACCTCTTCCATATTCACCTGAGTCTGAGTCCCTCCTGACCCCCCTTCTCCCCCACACTCTGGTTGTTGCCAGAGAACAGGGATATCCCTTCAGAGAGACAGGAGGCTTCTCTGGGAGCCAGAAAACCTGGATCATCATCCTCTCAGTGGTTTTGGAAAAATGGGGACTATGGAATCTCTCAAGATGGTTTTGGACTCTCGCTCTGCCACTTAACCAGCTCTGAGATTCTGCAGGGTCACTTCGCTTCCCTGACCATGTATATGTTTACTCATCTGACCAGTGGCGACAAAACCAACACCAACCATATAGCGTGGTTGTGACCGTTGAAGGGAATAGCCGAAGAGACCGGCTTTGCCCACGGAAGCACTTTCACTGTCAGATGCGGATGATAAAAATTTGGGCAGCTCTCTGAGAATCCTCGAACGGTCTTTCAGAAGAGGAGGTCACGTCACCTTTGGGGGTGTTTGTTGCCTTATCCTTTTTAAAATGAAAGGCTGGCCCCGTCTCTCCCCGCGCCCTCCCTCTTCACCCCCAACCCCTGCCCCCGCCCGGCGCCCTGCGCCCTGGACACGCGTTCTACCTGTCCTTGCACCTTGGTCCTGCACTTTAGCTCTCCACGCGCCCGCCCTGCGCCCTTCCTCACCCCGCCCCCTCCCTCTCCCGGTGCCCA
>NW_020173768.1:373847-390021 GCF_003031525.2 Neophocaena asiaeorientalis asiaeorientalis | reverse complement strand
TCGCGGGGCGCGCGTGTAAGAGGGCGTGCGGGAGCCCAGTGCGGAGTTGCCCAGAACTCCGCCTCGGGCTGGACAGTGTCAGGACCTCCCAGTCCACAGGCCCTGCGGGGCAGCGGGTGGTCTCAGCCTGGGCGTGGCGGGAGCGCACTCGGCGGGCTGGCGTGGACACCCGCCGGCGGGTCCCCTGCCCCGGGTCTGGTGTGGAGGAGGGAGGCTGGGAAATCTGAGGCGCTAGGGCTGCGCAGTTGGAAGTTTCCGTTTGCTTGTCTGCATTCTGGGCCCCGCGGTGGCATCTCACGCCCTTGCTGTGTGGCGAGGAATTGGGGCGTGAGCTCAGCATTTGAGGGGAGCCGGCCAGGGCCAGGGCGAGATGCCCCTGTCTGCACCGTGGGCAAGGGTCATTTGAAGGACCGTGCTCTCTCTACCCCGGGCCCTCCCTGCTGGAAACAGAGTCTGGGGCAGGTGCAGCTAGTTCTGGTCCGCACATGTGATAGGGGAGACAGACGAGCAGCAGGCCCCTTGTGCCCTGCATCTCTAGCTGCTTCTGAGCGCTGGAACTGGTGGATATTTACAGGGAGGCCGCCTGCCTCTTAGATGTGGTAGTGGATGGAGCACCCTTCTCCCCTGCTTGGAAACGGGAGCCCTGTCAGGTTCACCCTCGCCACTGCTGTCGTGCTTCTCCCACCCTCCTGAGCAATGGAAGGGCCCAGATGGCCACCTGACCTGGGAGCCCAGGACGTGCAGAGTCCGGCTGGCGTATGCAGGGGTAACTCGCAGAGGCAGTGGTCGGGCCTGCCCCTCAGGGGTCTCCCACCTCCCTCTGGACAGTCTGGCCCAGCCCAGCCTTGCCTGGGTCCAGGCCCTTCCCTGCCCAGATAGGAGGGCAGAGAGCAAAGCAGCAGCTCCTGTTGTGACCAGAAAACTAGGGAGTAGGGAGGCCACAGGTCTTGACTTTTGAGCTGTGGGCAGGCTGCAGGCTCCTCTGAGACTCGGTTTCCCTGTAGAGTGACACCATGGTTTCAGTGACTTGTGAGGGCATTTCCGCTGACATCCAGGGACACTTTGCAATGGAACCTCAGGACCCCAACCCAGAATAGGAGGAGGGGATTCAGCGTGGGGGGAAGTGGAGGGCTTCGCTTGGGGCACAGGGGTAGGTTTTCTGCCCCTCCAGCATTTCTTTGTTCTTAAGGACATGTGTCAGCGTGACCAGCAGCCCTCTGGGGTCATGGGCCTGGGTGGGGTTAGCAGCAGAATCTGCAAGCCCTACCCCTGAGAAGAGCGAGCAGTGTGGGCCCACATGCTCACACCCTCCCAGGGCGGCTGTGTGCTCCCGCACACAGGAGCACAGCAGGTGTCCCTGTCCCCAGGTATGCCATGGGGGCCAGAGAGCCAGCCAACAAGTTTGTTTTTCTCTGGGAGGCATCCTTGAACTGCCAGCCTGATGGCTTCCTTCCACCTGGCAAATCGTGGAAATGGAACAGTTCACACAGAGCAGAGGGGTTTTTTGGTGTAACTTAGCAACCGCAGGGGGAGGAGGAGGGGGAGGGGGAGGAGGGAGAAATACCGGCACCACCAGCGTTTGTGCTGGGTCGACCCGAGTGAGGCCAGGGGCTGGTGGGCCCAGGCTGAGGGGGAAGGGCATCCCCAGCACAAGGGGCTCCCCTGCAGCTGGCCAGACGAGGGACAGAGCCATTAGTCCGTCTCCTGGGTCCTCCAGAGGAGAGCAGTTAGAGGCTGGGATGCTCAGGTGTAGCCTGAGGGCCCCTGAGCCCACCTGTTTCCTCATCTGTGAATAATGGGCCAAACTGGCAGGATGGGAATAGCTTTGGTTGATATTTGGTTTTTAACCACAGAACCCTGTTCTCAAGCCACATGTTTCAAAGCCAGATTTGTCAAATAGGCCAAGTGAAGGTGCAGGGCTAGGAGCGCGGCTGTGAGGTCCACACGCTGCCGTCAGGAGCTGGGGTTGGGGCTGGGGTGGGTGGGTGTAGGCTGCACTTCGCTGCATGGCCCTACCCCAGAAGAGGGCCCCCCCGGGCATCCCTACAGGACCTGCTGGGGGTGGGTGCCAGGGCCACAGAGATGCGGGCAGGGCCTGTCCAGGTGGTCTTGACTTAGTGCCAGCCGGGCCTCCTACTGCCCCCTGCTGGGACGTCTCCTCCCTCCCTGTTCCCTCCCGAGGCCATCTGCTTCAGCCCTGGTCCGCTCTGGCTGTTTTTACTCTCAGAGCTTCCAAATGCTGAGCAGAGATCTGCTTCCTGTAGCTCCCACCCACTGCAGGCTGCCTCTCATCCCTTTGCCCTCGCCTGCCCACCTTCCTCCTGAGATGAGTGTTTACTTAGCAACACGTCTTCCAGGCGTAATCTGAGGAGGGAAGCAGGGAGGACAGGAGGGAGGCCCTGCATCACAGGGTGGCATCGGTGGGGAAGCTGCCAGGCCCTTGGCCATGGGAGACGAGGCGGACCTCTGACACCCACTGGCCACATGTCAGGGCGCCCTGATCTGTTGGGGTCTGGGGAGGACACTCTGCCCTCTTTTAAGACTGTGTGCCTTTCTCACCTCTTTCTGGGCACAGAGCCTGGGGCTGTGTTTGTGTGAGAGAGAGAGTGAACACGAGGGTGGCCTGGGCTGGCACAGAGTGAGCTGGCTGTTACTGGTCCATTCAGAATGTCCCTGCAGTGGGGATACCGGGAAGTCCCGGTCTCACAACTCCAGAGTGGGGTTTGGGAAGGTCAGCAGACATCAGCATGGCTGTGGCGCGGCGGGAACCGTGGAAGGGAAAGTCGAAAGCCTCGCCGTGTCCAGGCCTGTGCCAAGTATGGGAGGGACAGAGGCCAGGTGCTGGAGGCAGGGAGGGCCTTGGGGATTCGCCTTTTGGGACGGGTCTCAGGCCCTGGAAGGAGGCTGGTGAGAGGTGTCTGGTCAAGAGTATGAAATCATCAGGGTCCACACCGATGCCTGCCAGGGCCGGGGAGGGGCAGGGGTGTGAGTGCTGCCTGTCGCTGACCCTGCCCCAGGGTGGATAGTCAGGTGGCTTCAGGTGTCTGAACGCTCTTGTCTGCAAAAGCAAGTCCTTAGAGCCCCACAGGTGCCTTGAGTAGGATTCAGGGCAACACCCAGTGGTCCTGCCCTGGAAGCTTCTCCCGTCTCACTTATGTAAGAGGGAAGCTCTTCAGGGTCAGTGCACTGGTGCTGGGATGTGGACGTAGCACGGGAGAAAAGAGCCTCTTGTCCCCCTGGCCGCCGCGAGTCCCTGCACTGGGCGGGGATGGTTGGGGGCAGGCTGTGGCCTGTGCCGCCCGGGGTAGTGGCAGGAGCTCGGGCCGTGCCGTGGTCCTTCTGAGTGGGCTCTGGGGTCCTCCGCGGAGGGGGGTGAGTTTGGGAAGCGATGGGTGAGCACCAGCTTAGGAAGGAGGGGCCTGGGCCTTGGTGAGGGTCCCAGCTCTTCAGAGGAGAGCACCCCATTTCTCCTGGGGGACACACGCGCTGAGCCCCCAGGCAGGGAGCCTGCGCCGTAGGTGCGGCGTCGAGAACTCAGGGCGTCGTTCCCACTCCTCCAGCTCCTCCCAGGTGCGGTGCTGTCGCCCTAGTTGACAGCTGATGGCCTCAGAGGTGAAGCCACTTGCCGACAGCTTCTCCCAGCTCGAGCACAACGACAAACCTTCCTCAGCTGTCTCCCCCTCCAGCTCTTTTGCACCCTGCTCTCCTCCCCTGCGCGGGCCGACTGTAAAGGGTGTTCTCTGCTTGCCCACTGCATACCAGCACTTCCCACTCAGCCCAGCCCACTCCCATCTGTACGCCCCTCACTCCAGGCAAACAGGCTTCAGAGGCCCTTGGGTGTCTCTGGCACTGCTCCCTGGCCGTGGTCCCCCGGGCTCTGTGGGCCATCCCGCGCCTCCATGTCCTCCGGCCCCCCTGCAGACCTTCCTGCGGGCGCCCCCTCCTCTCCCGGGGCACTCAGTGTTCCCCTTCCTTTCCTGAAGACCTGGGCCTCCATCCTCTCCTCCCCAGACGTGGCTGCCGTTCCCTCCTTGGTGTTGATCCCACCCCAGCTTGTCCCAGGAGCATTTGAGCCCAGGCCTGCTGGCTGCCTCCCAGGTGACCACGGGCAGCCTGTCCACTGTCATCGAACCCCTGAGCCTCCCCTGCCCAGCCCCCGCTCTGAGCAGGTGGGACAGCCAGGGCCTCCCTCTTACTCTGCCAGGTCAGCCCTTGACTGAGCCTGGTGGGCTGCCCTCCCCTGGCCTGGACCGTGGCAGCGGCCTGCTTCCCCTGCAGTGCCTGCCCCACAGCACAGCCCAGTGACCTTTAACCTTCTCTGTGAAAATGCTTGGAGCCTCCTGCTCCCAAGCAGGACGCCTCTCCCCACCTGCTCGGCTCCCAGCCTTCCTTAGGGCACCTTCCTGCACAGGTGTGCTCTGCGGGGTGCCCTGGGCATACTGTGTAATTGTCTGTCTGTGACCCCTTGGGCTCAGGTCTATACCTGGCCTGTCGGCCCCAGATGGACCGCCAGCTCTGCGATGCTGGCTGTGCTGGGGGACTCAGCAACGTTTGTGGGATGTGTGTGAAAGTCTGTGCGCGGTGGGCGGAGAGCGCAGGTCTGTGTCTGGGAACCTGCGTGTCGGTGGGTGGGAGGCTCCTGGCCTTAGTCACGTTGCTGTCCCCTTTCGGGGAGAGGAGAGGGGAGCAGACCCACAGGCTCTGGGACAGGCAAGGGGGGGTGGGGCCGGGAGGACAGGCCCTTGCCTGTTGTCACCACCACTTCCGTTTCTCCAAGTGTCACCCTCAGACTCTACCTTGAAGAGAGAGTTCTCCCTGGATCTGGTTGTCATGGCAACACTGTTAACAAAGAGTAGCTTCCGTGGAGGAGGCTGGCTCACCCAGAAACCGAGGGGGCTGGGCGAGGGTGTGCGTTCTGGTGGGTTTATGAGCAGAGCCTGTTTCCACACCCGCACCGAGGCTGCCCAGGTTGTGTGGACCCCTCTGCCCCCGGGGCTCTCTGGGCCTCTGGTACCCAGACCCCCGCCATGTGAGTGTCACGGAGCCTTGATTCCATCTGTGTGTGGCCTGGATCCCAGCCGCAGCTGGCTCACGGGGGTGTGCCCAGCCCTGGCACCAGGCCCTTTCCAGGGTGAGGAGCCCCGTTTTGTCACTGCGGAAACCCAGGCTCAGAGGCCCAGGCTTCTCTTGCCTAGGACTTCCCCGGAGACTGGTTCGGTGCCCAAACCCGTTTCGGTTGTGGACTCTGAACAAGCCCTGTCTGGGTTCCGTTCCTCCTCTGAGGTTAGGGCTTCGGTTGAATGCGGTAATGACACGCAGCCCGGGCCGTGCCAACTGGGGACGGACGGTTGGCCCTGGGATCCAGGTCTCTGCCCTCAGAGCTGGGGGAGAGTGAAGGAGGGCGAGAGCTGGCCGTGTGCACCAGCTCGGGGATGAGGCTGGAGGGATTAGGGTCGGATGGGGTTAGAGGCTCATAGAGAAGGAGCTCGTGGACTTCTGAGGGGAGCCTCCGCAGCTTTCCTGAGTCGATCCCTTGGAGCAGGCAGGAGGCTGTGTCAGTTACTGGTTTTATTGCGGTTATTAGCGGTGGGTGGCCCCTGCTGGGCGGATGAGGCCAGGAACAGGAGAGCATCAGGGCTGCCCCTGGAAGAGCCCACGTCCTGTCCACACCGCCCATGGCAGGCCAGGTGCTCAGCCTTACCGTGGGAAGAGTCCTCCATGCCCTGAGCCCCTCCGTCCTCGGGCCTGGGAGGGTAGCCCACCCCCACCAGCGTGAGCAGTCTGCCAGACTCTGGGGTGACCTGTGAGCACCTGGGCCCTGGTCCCTCGCTGCTGGGTCAGGGGGCTCTCCAGGACTACGGAGGGAGGCTTGACGGTGAGCAGGGCTGACAAGGGTCAGAGCTATTCCTCTGGGAAAGGCCAGAATCGCTTCCAAGAGTGGGTGTCTCGCGTGGGGCAGAGCCTCCCGCAGTACCTGGTCCGCCAGGATGGAGGGCTCGTGAGCTCCAGGGTGCTTGCAGGACCATGCCATTAATGATGGGAACATTCATGAAAATTGCCTGCAAACTGACCGTCAAAACGCCTCAAGGAATATCAAAGGCACCATGTGATTCAGACCGTGTTTTCTGCCTACAACGCAGTTCTGATAGAAATAATAACGAAACATAACTCTAAATATTCTAGTATTTGGGAAATTTAAAACGTGTATAAATACTTAGTGAATCCAAGAAGAAATCATAATGGAAATGAGATGATACTGAAATGAAATGATAGAAACATAATGAGGGACACTTGTGGGACACAGCCTTCGTGCGCACAGCACCGCAGATGTGTCACCAGCTGACCTTGTCTGGGTATTCCACATTCTTTGAGGCGTCCGTGTTCAGGTACCTCCTCCTCGGCCCCAGCTGGTGGGAAAGGGGCCAGGCAGTGGGTGCCTTGGAAGGGGGTTAGAGGCAGGGAGCGGTGGCCAGGCCTCCCGTGACTGCAGGGGTGCCTGGGGGAGATGCAGGATCCCCTGGCTTTTCCTTGCAGTCAGGCCAGGCTGGGTCTGGGGGAGCTGCCCTGCCCCCAGTGCAGAGACCAGGACTTTTTTTTTTTAATTTTGTATAAATTTTATTTATTTATTTATTTTTGGTTGCGTTGGGTCTTCGTTGCTGTGCAACTCTAGTTGCAGTGGGTCTTTGTTGCTGTGCGTGGGCTTTCTCTAGTTGCGGCGAGCGGGGGGTTCTCTTCGTTGCGGTGCGCAGGCTTCTCATTGTGGTGGCTTCTCTTGCTGCAGAGCACAGGCTCTAGGCGAGCAGGCTCCAGTAGTTGTGGCTCGCGGGCTGTAGAGTGCAGGCTCAGGAGTTGTGGCTCGTGGGCTGTAGAGTGCAGGCTCAGTAGTTGTGGCGCACGGGCTTAGTTGCTCTGCGGCATGTGGGGTCTTCCAGGATCAGGGCCCGAACCCGTGTCCCCTGCATTGGCAGGCGGATTCTTAACCACTGCGCCGCCAGGGAAGCCCTGAGACCAGGACTTTTAAAGCACACTCTCTGGTCACAGCCACCATTCACAGGTGATAGCCATTCCCAGCCCTGGAGGGGAGGACACCAGGCGTGTCTGAGTTTGGGCTGAGACTCTGAAGAGCTGTTGTTCTATGAGGTTATTGGGGTGCTGTTAGGGGAAAAAAAGGAAGGGCCAGTGCAGGGAAAGACCCAAGGTTGCAGAGCGGAGAGAGGATGGAACCGCGGGCAGCGTGACGGAGGCCAGAGCCCTGGACCACCCTGTCCATGCTCAGGATCTTGACACGCTGCGCGTGTGTGGGGACTCCGTATGTGTGTGTGTGTGTGTGTGTGTGCGTGTGTGCGTGCACATTCACATGCAGGGAGGGGCCCCTGACCAGCCCTCTGTCCCAAGGACTCTGCCGTGTATTTCACTAACAACCTGACTTAATTTAACGCTGTAGACTTTTTTTTGTTTTTGGATGCTGGCATCATTATACCCATTTTGCTCACGAGCCTCTTGGGTCTGGAGAGAGAGGCAAAGGTCTTTCCTCTGTGCCAAGGAGCACTTTGGAGAGAAGGTGACGTGCTTCTTTTGTGCCTCCCTTCATCTTCCTGTACCCTTCCTGCTGCCCTCTCCCTGTGTGCAGGCCCTGAGCTGGCTCTTGCTCCCTTTCCTGACTTTGACTGTGACCTCCCCTCATCCCCTGGGCTTCCCTGATCTCACACTCACACCTCAGGTCTCAGCTTGGACAGGGCTCCCAGCAGGAGCTTCTCCACCTCCTGGGCGGTTGAGATGCCTCTTCCTCTGGGCTGTAGAACTTCAGGAACTTGTAGTGGGCGTAACTAGCTCCCTGTGTGCCAGCTACTCTTCTAAGTACTTTGCCCAAGTCCACTCATCTCACACACACTTTAAAAAAAAAAATTATTAGGCTGCGCCGGGTCTTAGTTGCGGCACGTGGGGTCTAGTTCCCCAACCAGGGATCGAACCCAGGCCCCCTGCATTGGGAGCACGGAGTCTTACCCACTGGACCACGAGGAAAGTCCCTCACACACACTTTTTTATGTTAATAGATCTTTACTGGAGTATAATTGCTTCACAATACCGTGTTAGTTTCTGTTGTACAGCAAAGCGAATCAGCCATATGCGTACACGTGTCCCCACATCCCCTCCCTCTTGAGCCTCCCTCCCACCCTCCCTATCCCACCCCTCTAGGTCATCGCACACATGCTTTTGAAAGACGTGGCTTAGGTCGGGTTCCCCAAATGCAGAGCCTGAAATGGGGATTCTGATGCATGGGGTGTCAAGGATGTGCCCTCAGGAGTGTAAGCAGGTGAGCAAGCAGGTAGGAAAGGGGAGAGGCAGTTTCACCAGAGTGCGGTTTCTTTCTTTTTTATTTTAATTTTTAAAAATTATTATTTTTTGTATTTTAATTTTATTGGAGTACAATGGATTTATTGGATTTACAATGTTGTGTTAGTTTCAGGTGTACAGCAAAGTGATTCAGTTATACATGTACATATATTCATTCTTTTTTAGATACTTTTCTCATGTAGGTTATTAGAATGTATCGAGTAGAGTTCCCTGTGCTATACAGTAGGTCCTTGTTGGTTATCTGTCATATATAGTGGTGTGTATATATTCATCCCAAGCTCCTGATTTATCCCTCCCTGCCACGTTTCCCCTTTGGTAACCACAAGTTTGTTTTCGATATCTGTAAGGCTGTTTCTGTTTTGTAAATAAGTTCACTTGTATTTTTAAAATATTAGATTCCACATATGTGTGATATCATAGGATATTTGTCTTTGACTTACTTAACTTAGTATGGTAATCTCTAGGTCCATCCATGTTTCTGCAAATGGCATTATTTTTTTATGGCTGAGTAATATTCTATTGTATATATGTACCACATCTCCTTTATCCATTCATCTGCCGATGGACACTTAGGTTGCCTCCATGTCTTGCCTCTTGTAAATAGTGCTACAGTGAAGAGTGGGGTGCATGTATCTTTTCGAATTATGATTTTCTCCACATATATTCTGGATCACATGGTAGTTTTATTTTCAGTTTTTTTAAGGAACCTCCATACTGTTCTCCATGGTGGCTGTACCAGTTTACATTCCCACCAACAGTGTGAGAAGGTTCCCTTTTCTCCACACCCTCTCCAGCATTTATTGTTTGTAGATTTTTTGATGATGGCCGTTCTGACCCGTACGACAGAAGTGTAATTTCAAGCAGTCTCATCTCAGCCTAACCACATGGGGGACTCTGGAGTGTAGACTGCACCACAGGCTTGTCTCACTGGGAGGCAGGGAGTGGGCTCTGCCCTTGACTCCTCCAGTGCCCTGGAGAAGGTTGCAGGTGCGAACGGCCCAGTGCTGGCCCCTGGGGGAAGGTGCCCCAGGCTGGTAGGAGGTCCTAGCAGTCTGGGTGGGCCCAGCAGCAACCCCCTCCTCGGTGCCACTGTTGCTGCCCGCAGGCAGGAAGCTGCCTGCTTCTCCCAGGCTCTCCCAGTAGTCCTTGGGAGGCTTGGGATGCAGCCTCAGGTCCAGCCTGCTTCTGCCCGTGTGTCCTGTGGCCTGGCTCACGGATCACTGGCCTCCTTGCCGTGATGCCTCATCTTCCTGGGGTGCATCTGCCTGCATCCGAGTCTCCTGCCCTGTGCTGCGGGGCCCAGGACTGAGGGCTGTGCTGGCACGTGGAACATCTCTGTCAGCTTGTCCAGAGAAGAACTGACAACCATGGTCGTCAGCCTGGGCTCAATGGCAGGATGCTGGGCAGGCCAGGGCTGGGAGAACCCTAGACCGGGGGCTGTCCAGAGCCCACTAGCCTCGAGAGAGGGTCCTGGTGCCAGGCCAGTGCACGGTGAAGAGCCCTGGCCTGGGGTCTGGGGCCTGCACTCCAGCCCCATCCATTGTCTCATCACCCACCCGCAGCTGTCCGCCCCGGGCTGGTTGGCTCCCTGGGGTCTGCCCTCGGGTATGGCCTGCAGCAGGAGGGCCCATGAGCTCCTCTTGGCTTCCTGCAGCCCAGCTCAGGGGTGGCAGCACACGGGACTGACCTGAGGAAGTGAGAGATGCTGAGCCGAGCAGGCAGACGTGAGGGTCGAGTGGGGGCGTGGCTGGCACACAGGTGGGCTGTGGGTAGCCCGCCCACCCCTGCTGGGCCCCTTCGGGGCTCCCTGCCGTCTGCCCCGCTGGCCTGCCCAACTGTGCCGTTCTTCTCTTCCCTGAACTTCTCTGAACTTTTCATCCCGGGTGCTCCGAATGGCGCTCCTTGCTCTCAGGAATGGTCCAGGGAGGGCCCTAAACCCCCTCAGGGGCTGCCTGCCTCGGTTTGCTTGGCTGCGGTAAAACATGCATCTAAGAGTGCCCCAGCACCAGGCCGGGAGCAGCCTTGCGGAAGGCCCTCCTGGCAGCACCCAGCCACCTGGCCTGGGAGGGTGGGACGCCTGAGCACAGCCTGACGGTGTGTGGACCTGGGTGCGCTAACTAGGCTCCAAAGCACTCCCCGTGATGCCAGGAAGGGCCACTCCAGTTTTCACAGACTGGCAGCGTCAGCAGCATTTTGCATAGAAGGGTGCAGGGCGTGTGATGCCACGTCAATCTCCAAGGTTCTAGATGGTGGAGGGGCCAGGACCCCCTCTGAGGGCAGGGGGCAGGGCCGGGAGGACAGAGATGGATCCACTGGGGGTGACAGACAGGGTCACTTCTTTTTTATTCAAGGTCACTGGCTAAGAGGTTGCAGACGGAGACATGGAGCCCAGGCCTGTCTGAAGCCAGGTCCAGGGCTCTGCCTCTCAGCACAGCACATAATTAGATCGAGGGCGGGGGCTCCGAGTCCCTTCCCACCAAAGCATCTGTGGCCCCATGAGGTGGAGGCAGAGCGGGGTTGCAGGGATGCGGTGGCGGTGGCCCGCGTGCCCAAAGTGGCCCGCGCTCACTCCCCTGGCCGCCTTCTCCAGCCTGGACTCAGCCCAGGCCTCCCTCTGCAGCCTGCCTCTGGCACCGGGTGTGGCCAGAGCCTCGCCCCAGGACATGCACACGCACCTGTGGCATCAGACACGGTGTGGCAGGTGGCTTCCTGGGTGGGCTGTCCCCCCGTGGAGCTGAGGGTAACGGGCACCAGGCTGACCATGAGTATGAGGGCAGGGCAAGGGCAGGGAGAGCCCCGACTGAGCCTGACCTCAGCCCTCAGGCTGCCCCAGCAGGAGGGTGTCCTTTTTTTAAAATTAATTTTTACTGGAGTAGAGTTGATTTACCATGTTGTGTTAATTTCTGCTGTACAGCAAAGTGAATCACTTACACATATACATATATCCACTCTTTTTTAGATTCCTTTTCCATACAGGTCATTACAGAGTATGGAGTAGAGTTCCCTGTGCTATACAGTAGGTCCTTATTAGTTATCTATTTTATATATAGTAGTGTGTATATGTCAATCCCAGTCTCCCAATTTATCCCTCCCCTCCATGTCCTCCTTGGTAACCGTAAGTTTCTTCTCTACATCTGTGACTCGATTTCTGTTTTGTAAATAGGTTCACTTGTACCATTTTTCTAGATTCCACATATAAGCGATATCATATGATATTTGTCTCTGTCTGACTTACTTCGCTCAGTATGACAATCTCTATGTCCATCCATGTTGCTGCAGATGTCGTTCTTTTTAGGAGGGTGTTTCTACCTGCCCCTGCCCTTCACCTCGGGCCTCCTGACAGGGCAGGCTCGTTTGGCAGTGCCAGCAGTGGGCACCTCCCCCAATGAGTCCCCCCCGCTAAGGGTTAGACACTACCACCTACTCAGATGATCCGGAGTTGAATTGAGCTAAACTGCTGCTCTGTTTCCCCATCTTTCAGTAACGGGTTGACTGGAGCAGGGTGTCCAGACTCAGGTCCCTAGGTGGCTCAGGGGCGGACAGGCCTCTGTGTGCCAGGCCTGGCCCAGGTTTGGGGAGTGCAGAAAAATCTGAAAATAGGTAGAGAAAGGCAGAACAGGGAATTAGAGGTCGATTGGGGGAGGCGGAAGAAGCGCCGGGGTCTTCCATTCAGAGTAGAGTGACTAGGGCAGCCTAACTGGGAAGGCCCCGAAGGGAGGAGGGAGAAGGAAGCCGCGTGGACGTCTGGAGGCCAGGGGCTCCCTGCAGAGGGAACAGCTAGTCCCAGACCCTGAGATGGACACGCACCGGCATGCCCGGGAATGCCAAGAAAGCGGGGCGGGGCTGGTTGGGGGGGCACAGTCCAGGGCGGACAGTGACTGTGGGCCACTGATGACATGTCACCCTAGGGTGAGCCAGGAGACTTGTGGCTTTGACTGGGGCCTCATGCCACCTCACGTGTCCACATGTGGATGGCTCAGGCAGAGGGGCAGCTGACCCGCCACACCAGCCGTGTCCCAGCCACAGCGTGACAGCCCTGCGCCACCTCCAGGAGAGAGCCTGGCTTGGGGGCTTGCTCGGGGCGCCTGCCTGTTGAGTCCTGTTGAGTGTGGAGCTCTGGGAAGCCAAGAGAGGCATGGCCTGTGCGTGGCCATGTGGGTGGGGACTTTCCTGGCTCTTCTTTCCCTAGGATTCCCTTCTCCCTCCTCAATTTACAAATGCTGGTATTGTAATAGCGTTCAAAAAGTAAAATGGTTGGGGGAGGGGTTGGGGTGGGTGTGTGGGTGTGTAGGGGGGACTTCCTGGTGGCCCAGTGGTTAGGACTCCTGCTTCCCCTGCAGGGGTCACGGGTTTGATCCCTGCTCAGGGAACTAAGATCCCGCATGTCTCACGGCAAAAAAAAAAAAAAAAAGGAAAAAGGGTCCACATGGAGCGTGTCTCCTCCCAACCCTGGCCAGCTCTGGCTGCTCCCAGCTGAGGCCCTGTTGTTATCTGTTTCCTCAGGATCCGCCCACATTTCTGGTCCCTATACACCAGCAGTGCATTAGTTCTTGTCATGCACTTGGCGGCCACGGGCCTGTGCCTAGCTTGGCTTCTCTTCCCGGTGCACCTTGAAGCTCCTGTCTCAGTGTGTGTAGAGTGGCCTTGCTGCTTTTAACGCCTGTGCGGTCTTCCCACAATGGATGTGTGTATGATAACTCATTCATCCAGGTGCTGCAAGGTGGCTGTTCAGACTGTGTCCACTCTCCTTTTCTACCCAGTGCTGCTGTGAGGACCCTTGCACACGTATCCTTTTGCTCAAGTGTGAACATATTTGTAAGATAAATCCCTAGAAATAAAATAGGGTGAAATGGAGGTGCATTTACAATTTTGATAGATTTTGCCAAACTGTCCTCCACAGCCATACCTATTTATACTTCTGTTGGCGATGTATGTGAGCACCTGTTTTTTCACCCCCTTAACTTTGCCCATCTGATAGGTGAGAAATGGCATCTTGTTGCAATTTTAGTTAGCATTTCTCTTACTATGAATGAGATTGAGCATGTTTTCGTATATATAAGAGCCACCTGTATTCTCTTTTTTGGCGAACTGGTGTTTGAATTATTAACATAGTATATCTGTTGGGTTGATGGCATTTTTCTTACTGATTCATAGAAGTTATATATTGAGGAAACTGATACTTTGGAGTATGAGTTGCAGATCTTTTCCCCAATTTATTGTGTTTTCATTTTGTTACAATTTTGCCATGCAAAATTTTAAAAATGTATGCAGCCAGAACCATCATTTTAAAAATGGATTTGGGGTTTTGTAACATACATGAAATTAGGTGAAATTACATTTCTGTCGGCAAAAATGGTTGCCTACTGGTACTTTCATGGGATTCAAAGTAACAGAAAGGCCTTCTCTTCTGTGAAAGTATAAAGAAATTCTCATATGTTCCCATAGGCTTACGGTTTCTTTTTTTCAAATGTGAATATTTGATCCATCTGCTGGACTCCAGCTTAATTTTTTTCCAGATGGCCACCCATTTGTCCAAAGCCACTTATAATTACCTTTTTTTCACTGATTTGAAATATCACCTTTATCATATACTGAGCTGCCATATGTGTTTGGGGTTATTTCTAGACTTTCTTGTTGGCTTCATTGCTCTGATTGTATATTCATGTGGTGATACCGTGTTTTAAATTTAACTGTTATTATGCAAATTTTCAAACGCACTGGAAGGTAAAGAGAATAGAATCATGAATCCCATATTCTCATTACCCAGATTCAGCAGTTAAGATTTTACCAGCTTGCTTCACGTACTCATTTTTCTTTCTTCCTCCCTCCCTCTTTCTTTTCTTTTCTTTTCTTTTTCCTTTTGACTGAAGTATTTACATCAAATCCTGACCTCAGTAATTTGCTCCTATATACTCCACTATGGATGTCTAAAACAAACAAGGCCATTTTCAAACAAAACCATATGCTTATTAGCACACTTAACAAGATAACAGCAATTTCTTGCTATCACTTAACACCCAGTACACATGTCGTTTTCCTTAATTGTCTTGAAAATGCCTTTTTGCAGTTGGTTTGTAAAATTGGTAACCAAATTAAATACACATGTGGCATTTAGCTTGTATTGTTCTTAAAGCCTCTTTAATCTAAAGCAGAGCCTCTTCCCCCCCACCTTTTTAAAAAGCCATTGGCTTGTTGCAGAATCTTGGTGAGCTGTCTGTAGAATGCCTTATTTTCAAGACTTGCCTGTTTGCTTCCTCTTGGTGTCATTTAACTAGTTCCTCAACTCCTAGTATTTCCTCTAAACTGGAATTTAGCTCAGACAACTTCATGGGAGTTCATGTTATCTGGGCAAGAATGCTACGTGGTGTTGCCCTTTGCATGGCATTGTGGCAGGAGTCTATCATGTCGTCTTGTTGCAGTGGGCATGAACGTGGGGGAGATAGACCCTCATGCCCTGGCATCCGTTTGTCCATCCTTCTGACCATTTGAACCAATGATGACCACTGTCTGAGTCAAGTATGACATCCAGAGTTGTAACATGGTACCTTTCTAATTGTTCCTTCTGAATGCATTTGTGGAATTCTTCTATAAAAAACGTCC
Source organism: Neophocaena asiaeorientalis asiaeorientalis (assembly GCF_003031525.2). NCBI lineage: Eukaryota > Metazoa > Chordata > Mammalia > Artiodactyla > Phocoenidae > Neophocaena > Neophocaena asiaeorientalis. Next base: position 375,066 of record NW_020173768.1, on the reverse strand, counting down.
CCTCACCAACCAGGGCTATTTGGGTACCCTGAAATCATTTCAGTAAAAAAAAAGGCAGATAAGTACTAAATTCTTTCTTTGCCAACACGTGGTTCCTCTGATCTTTGCAGTTTGCTCTTGTTTCCAAAACTCAGCAGCTTCACCTGACCACATTCCTTTTCAAGCTGCCTTTACTTTTTTTTTTTTTTTGCAGGTATAGCCCTGTGTTTACTGCAGTATTCCTTTATCTGGTAGGACTTAGCCTTGTTAACTGTACTGGTATTTACTCTGGTTGTCACTGTGACTGACTGTTTCCTGGTGTGACGTCAGACCCACGGGGTGTTTGGCCCAACCTGGTTCTCCCATCAGTCCTGATATGTTGAGGGGCAGTCTTACAGCAGGTGAGGTTTGTTTGTTTGTTTGTTTCTCCCTGAATGCTAGATCTTGTTGGAGCAGAAATGCTTGCACATTTGGGAGGCTGGTGAAGAGCATGCGTGGCGGGAGACCTGCCTGGGATGTGGGGAGAAATGCATCCCAGCTGTCTTGTCTTCTCTCGGTCTGTGGATGTGAGCCATCTGTGCGTTAGGAAAGAGGGTGGGAGGGCAAGCTGAAGGCCCCAGCGGGCCCAGCATCTATGGAAACCAAAGAGCCTCCTTTGCATGGTAGAGAACACTAGGGAACATCAGACGGTGGCAGCCTCATGACACGGCAGGGTTCCCAGCTGGGAGAACCTAGAGCGCTGGGGGAGGTGGGGCACACAGGTGGTACCTGCAGAAACTCGGCTTTCCAGTGAAGGGCTTAAGGAGGTGGGGACCTGTGATGAGGAAGGGCCCCTGGAGGCACAGACCGGGGTCTTATGGGAAGGCAGGGTCTGCGGGGGCAGGGCCTGTGGGAGGGGCCTGCACAGTGGTCCCTGGGTTCCAGACCCCAGCTCAACGCCCTGCTCCATCCATGCTGACTTGTGCGGATCTGAGCTCTGCCCCTGTCCTGCTATGCCTGAGCTCTGCTGAGGCCCCATATGGATGGGTTGGTGCTGGTGTGGATCACGGGCAGTGAGCAGAGGGTCTCTGACATCATTGGTCAGAAGAACCCACCAGGAGCAGAACCCACACCTAGGAGCCCACTTCTTTCTTTCTTGCCAGGATGCCTTTCACAGCCTGGCCTTGCGCCAGCACCTGCCTGGCTCGGAGTGGGGACTCCGACAGTGAGGGTTCATGGTGCCTGAACAAAGGGTCTCGAG